>NW_020455736.1:4951-91214 GCF_003342845.1 Nothoprocta perdicaria
TCCTTTTCTTAACCCTAACCCTAACCCTAACCCTAACCCTAACCCTAACCCTAACCCTAACCCTAGTTGTCAGCAATTAGAGAGAGACAAGATGCCTTGTACTAGTCGAAAGTCTAGTGTTGTCGTAGAAGTGGTCTGAATGTGGCCCCGCATTTGTTTTTGCCTGCGGCCTGTAGTCCCATTCCACATGGGGCTCTAGGCTTTCTCCTTTTCTTAAACCTAACCCTATCCCTAACCCCAACTGTGAGCAATTAGAGAGATAGAAGTGGGCTCGTACTAGTCGAAAGGTTATTGTCGTCTTAGAAGCGATCTGAATACGGCCCTAACCCTAACCCTATTTGGCAGGAATTAGAGAGAGACRAGRGGCTTAGTACTATCAGAAAGACTAGGGTTGTCATACAAGCAAKGTGAATGTGGGGCCGCATTTGTTTTTGCCTGCTGCCTGTACTCCCATTCCCCATGGAGCTCTAGGCTTTCTTCTTTTCTGAACCCTAACTCTAACCCTAATTGTGAGCAATTAGAGAGAGACAAGAGGGCTAGTGCTAGAGGAAAGTCTAGTGTTGTCGTAGCAGCGATGTGAATATGGCCCCGCATTTGTTTTTGCCTGCTGCCTGNAGAGAGAGACAAGAGGGCTAGTGCTAGAGGAAAGTCTAGTGTTGTCGTAGCAGCGATGTGAATATGGCCCCGCATTTGTTTTTGCCTGCTGCCTGTAACCCCATATGCCATGGGGCTCTTGGCTTTCCACTTTTTTTTTCCGAACCCTAACTCTAACCATAACCCTAACCGTAGTTGTCAGCAATTAGAGACAAGAGGCGTAGTACTAGTATCAAGGCAATTGTTGTCATAGAAAGAGTCGCTCCGCATTTGTTTTTGCCTGCTGCCTGTAATCCTATTCGCCAGGAGGCTCTAGGCTTTCTGCTTTTCTTAACCCTAACCCTACCCTTAAGCCTAAACCTTACTCTCGGCCATAGCTGAGGCAAAGGCCATGAGACTAAGTGCTGTCTGATGGGCGATATTGCTCTAGAAGGCATGTGGATGTAGCGCCCTATTTCCTTTGTTATGCCACGGTCTGTCCCAGTGCTCATGGGGCTCTAGGCTTTGTCTCTGTGTTAACGCTAACGCTAACCCTAAACCTAAGCCTAGTTGTCCGTGATTATTGAAGGGCATGAGACAGACATTCCTCTGTACATGAGAGTTCTGTTGAACATTGCTGCCATGATAGTCGTGTCCTTCATGCTGTGTGCTTTGCAACAACCTTCCTATTAAATGATGCAGAGGGAAACAAAATTAAGAAACAAAACTTACCAGTTGTTAAAAGCTTTTTACCATTTTATTATAKTGGTTATGATTTTAGATTTAGTAAGAAACTAACCATTTATTTATCTTTAGTCTGGGTTTGTTATTTCATTTATCCATTCTTAACTTCTGGATGCTTCTAGATTCTCCATATGCATATAGTAATAGAGCAGTCCCTTCATGATTTAAGGTGGCATACCCRGTCATAGTTTTCATTTCCCTAAAGAGATTTTAGATTCCTCTTGCAGCTGACTTTCTGCAAATAGGAAAAGGAGACAGTGCTTTCAAAGCTGATCCATTTTTCTTCTGGGTAACAGGGTATGCCAACAAGTTTATATTAGCACACATTAGTGTCTTTGCAATAGTTAATTCCTGTATTATTTATATTATTTCATTTTGCATTTCAATGCTACAAGTATGCTGATTCATTCATACGAAATTGTAAATCTTATTTCTTTAGGTGATCCCCTCTATTTTGAAATGCAAGGTTTTGGTTTTTTTTGTAGCCAATGTAATATATTTGTTTTCAAAAGATACCAAAGATACCATCTTTGAGGAACTGCTGCTTTTAAAATTGAGTATCTTATAGCAACTCTCTCTATTTATTTTTGTTTAAACAATGCTGTAATTTTACGTAAGCCAGGAGCATGCCAGATAATTGCGTGAAAAAATATGATGTGTATAGTGGACTTGATTTATTTCTTGACATAACAACATAAATTGAAGAAACACAGCAGTTTTTTGGAATTAAGTTATGACATAAAACAGACTATTTATGTCAAGACAAGGAGACAATTTGGAATTAAAAACAGAGAACTGAGGCCTGGCTGCATAGTTCATAAAAATCTATGTGAATTTTATATAAATTTGAATGTGACCTGCTATATTTGTGTGAGAAAATGCAGAGCAGGGTGATTCCAGGGCAGAYTGCACTAACGTTACAGAGTTGTGCTTCATCATGGAAGGACTTATTATTAAATCCAATATGCATAGAAAAAACATTTTTTTGTTCACAAAAGCACTGGGTGAGAAATTCCTGTGACTTTGTAGGGCCTAGGGCAGTATACAGTGGTGGGGCTCAGTGTCTTTCCTGAATATTCTGCAAAGGAATCAGATCACTTATTTCATGACTTCAGCAGGCCCTAGTAGGAATTAATTTGCTGTTAAAAAAAGCATATTGTCTGCCTGAAATTACAACATAGTTTCAAGGGGACCAGGCTGAAGTGAAATAAATAGGTTCAGTCCTAATAAATAATAAAAAGTCCTAATAAATAATAAAAAGGTTCAGTCCACTTCAGGCACTTTGCCCAAAATAATAAATGATAGTTAGGAATTATATTTGGTTTCCATATACCCATCCAAATGCATTCCACCTGGCAGTTTCACAAAATAGTCAGTTTGTACAATTTTAGGGTATTAAAATTGGAGGTCACCTACAGTGTAACTATCCAAACATTACACTAATTACTACTACCCTGTGTCTTTAAAGGGCTTTGTTCCATGTCATGACTCTTTGACGCTTTAGCATAAATACCATAATTCTACTCCTCTACTGTCCTCCTCTTTGTCCATCCCAACCTACACACAGTGTCTTCTAAATAAGACTCTTCACACTGTGTCATAAATATTAATGGCATGAAACTCTGTGCTTGGCATTTTTCATTAATGGCCCTCTTTATCACCATTTCATACCTGGCTTGCAGCCAGCCCCTATGTAACTGGCCGACATTTTTTTAAGAACAATGTTAGTATTGAAACCAAACAAAATGCTGAGGTAATTTTTTGCAAATCAAGATTGTTGGCAACCCCCCTTCCCACAGTGCATGCTTGAGATGTCATTCAGCATGACTTCTTGAACAATACCCATGCTGGCTTGGCGTGACTTGGCATTGTAAAGATGTTTTATGCCTTTGAGCCATTCCCTACAATACTTCCAAGTGAGCTGTGGATGGAAATTTGACAAAAAAAAAGCTTTCTCTCTTTTTGAAAAAAAAAAAATGCATTTTTCCCTATACTCCATCTTTTCTAGTCATCTCCACAGAAAATGAATGCCACTGCATAATATAAGAAAAAAWCTTTCCTAGTTCCTGTGGTTACTTGCATCATTCCTGTCCTTTCAATTTGAAATGTACCAATTATTTGAAGCTGTAAAGTACATGACAGACTCATTTTTTGAGATATTTATAACAGTGTTCAAGATTCAATTTTATGTCTTCTATCTGTCTGAATCAAATGCATGCAGTTCAGTCTCCTGAACCACCCTGACGACAGTCCTACAAGATACTGAGCCTTCCTAACTGTCTGCCAAAATGACACAGTTGCTTCAAGTGTGGCTCTTCTTGCCCCTCATTGTTTATCTGAATAAACACCAGAATGTTCCTATCTCATAGGCTTGAGCCTTGAGCTTCCTGGATCCTCGCTGAGAAGTTAGCATTTCAGTAAAACAATGATTTCTAGAGAGAACAATAATAATTCTCCTCTTGCTTATTACTTAGTTCTTTATTACTTATTGCATATGTCATGACCTTTGAATAAATAAGATAAAGTGCACAAGATAAGGGCTTTGAATAAATAAGATAAAGTGCACACCAAAACCAGAGAATCACAGAGCTGGGAGGAACATAAAGGAGGAACCAAATCCAGCTGTTGCACCACAGCAAAAGCAGCAAGCTTTCAGGCAGTCACGAAAGATGCTTGTCAGCTGCCTCGAAGTCTTCAATATGGACACATAAYACCTCAGTTGGACTCTGTGACTGCTTTATAGTACTTTTATTATACATTTTTCCTAAATGTATAATTTGAATCTTTTGGTTGGAATTTCAGCCTGATATTTCTTCTGTAGACAAACAAAGTAGACTTGTACATGTCTGAAAGGCTGTTATCAACCCTTCCCTCAGTCTATTTGGCTTAAAATACCAATATTTCCAATATTTCCAATATTTCATCATTATTCTTATTTTTTCCAATATTTCCAATATTTCCAATATTTCCAATATTTTTTCCAATATTTCATCATTATTCTTATTTTATAAACTTTCTATCATTTTTATTGCTGTCTTTGAGATGATCTGTGACTGGTTTATAAGTTTCTTAAGTGTGGTCTTTGATTTAGGCACAATGATCCAGTTACAGCCTTATCAGTGCTGAGTTGAGCAAAAGGGCAAACTTGCCTGCTGTCTGCATTTCAGACTGACATTTCTTTGTTTGCAGCAGGATATCATTTATTAACTCAGGTTTGGTTTGTGACTGACTGGAATTTCTATATCCTCTCCTATAAGAGGATATAAATTTTTCCCTCACTAGCTTTTCCCTCACTAGCTTTCTTTTTTTATAGTTTATTATTGAGTGCAGTTCTTGCATTTACCTGTATTGAAAAAGTTCTTATTTTTCAGTTCATATCTCCAGGTTACCAAGATCACTTTGAATCCCATTCCTGTTCTCTGGATCACTTGCAATGTCCCAGACTTCCCTTGTTCTAATCAGCCTCTTCTCTGATAGAACATTTAGGTTAGTAGTAAAAATATTGAATGGACCCCCGCAAGAGAGATGCCAGCGGAAAATCTGTTTGTAATGTCCCTCCATTTTGATAAGGAACCTTTGATAACATTAAGCTTTGCATTCACATCTGAGATCTTTTTCCCTAATTGGTTTATGAAGAGGATGATGGTCATGTGAGACAGTAGTGCAGAGATAACACTCACGAATGCTAAGAATTTAGGATTTATAGTTTTACTTTCCCCCTCTCAGGGATAAGAGAAATCTTCTGGTAAGCATTTAAATCTGCTATGTTTTATTCTGGGTTTTTTTTCCTTTTTTTTTTTAAACAGGACACTGCAACTGTAATATCGTTATAAGTAATGGATCTCCTCAAGAACTTTATTTCTCAAGCATGTGATTCTGAAAAATTTGACTTGACAAGCAGCTAATAGAGCAAATCCTGAAAATGCATATTAAAATGATATATTATGTATTGGTTTGTTTCTTATTTTGAAATATAGAATTAAAATATCAAGAAATAGTCTTTGGTCTGAATATTCTTGACATATTGTGAGCCTGCACATTTTTAAAATTTGCTTAGTTTAATGGATATGTACCAAACACAACATAAGTTATCTCTACTGTASAAGGATAAACTCAAGACATATTCCAAATTCAGATAAGTATTTGAATTTTAGAAACTTTGAGCATTTGGTGACTGGGTTTCATCCACTTTGAAGACTCCAGCCATTTGTTAAATTCAAGTTCAGTGTGAAAATACTTGGCTCCACAATGAAGTTTTGTTAAGATTTAATGTCCTGAGAATTTACAGGTGTTTGTATTTTGTGTTTTGATTTGCCCCATGTTACTTATATCTTTGTTTTAATATGTAGAGTGTTTAAAAAAAAGAGAGAGTGCTGTTTTGCAGGGATATTTATCAGATACATGTCTAATTGTATATGAAACATTAATGAGCCAGTCCAAAAAATATTGCAAAATGAATTGTGATGTCCTGCTGTTGTTCAAAGACTTGAAGTATTTTATAAATGCTTTCCTTAAATTTATACTTGTACTCAGAAATATGGGGCACTTTGATTCTTAATTTAGAAAGTGCGTACCATGTTTCAGCTCCAGGCGGTTCACCCAGGAATTTACAACTAGGAAAGGCTGTTTCCTGTCAGTGCTGTCACCATTAGTATTTTCTATACAGCAATGACCTAAATGTTAAGTGTAAAACTCAGAGTGTTCTGCAGTTCGAAAGCGGAACCATTTCTCTGTTCAACTTTTTCTGAGCAGAGCAGATAGAGAATTGTCTCAATGAAATAAAAAATGGAGGGCAAAACCCAAGGCAGCAGTCATTCATGCTGTCATAAATTAACAGAGAAGAAGAAAGTCTGACTCGTAGGGAAAAGGCTACTTCGGGATGACATTTTGCAATTGTCTCATAAAAATAATAACTATGTGTGATGATAGAAAGCAAAATATTGATAAAGTTACATGACACCTCAGGGAGGCTGAGGCACACAGGGAAAGCCAAAGTGCTCAGCTACTTACCAAATGAAATAACCCTGGTGACTGAGCCATGTGTTACCCCTGCATTGCAAGATGCAGGAACTAGGCCTATAAGGACAAATTGGCTTTCTGGAGTTGGAACTGAAGATGAGAACTTGCAATGTGGCTAGAACCAAACCCTGTCTCCTTACAACTAAAGGTATGTGTGAAATTTGCTTCAAGTCTTCACAAGTAGCTGTTTCTAAATAAATGGATGTATGTTGGTCAGTTGTTTGCTACTTTGTTACAGTTAGTATATTGTAGAGCAAAGGAACAAAAACATTGCAAGAAAATATCCCCCATTTTTCTTGCAGGTGTTTACATTCATTTTGATTTGTCTCTTTTGACAATATGTGCGCAAAAAGTGAATGTTGGATTCTACCTGGTGATTAATTTTACTATCAAATCAAATTAGTTTAATGATGAGAAAGAATTCATTTCAAGCTGAAATCAGCCTGAAAGACCATCCAGTCAGCAAAAGAATATCAAGAAAATAAGGTGAACAAACAGCTCAAATACTGACTGTGAATACTGAATACTCAGAAAAAATAATATTTTTGCAGGTAATGTATGGTTTGACACTGTCTTTCTTGTAGAAAATAAATAATGATTCACTTTTTTTTCAAAAAAAAATGTTAAGATGGTATAGTTTTCTGAATATGAACTATAAATTACCACATCACCTCTTGGTTCTCTTACTTTCCCTCATATTTGCTGGCATTGTACTTCACAAAGTAATCCATTAAAACCGATCAATTTTTTTCCAAGACAAGATGCTACCTAGCAAAGTGGATGGTGAAGAGTATGATTTTGGCACTACCATCACTCTTCATTGTCTAGCTCTAGCTCTAAATGTGCAAGTATCCTATGCTGCCTCTTAGGTAAGTGAAGCTCAAGCAAGCAGTATTCATGCTGCTCTATCTTGCAGAAATCACTGGGGCCTGACTTTTCCACCAGAAGGAATGCAGAATGCTGTCTACTTGTACATTTGTGATTCATGCCTCCTGTCAAGGCTACCAAACCAGTAAAAACACTGGAATGTTAAAAAATAAGCATGATTATGTATTTCAGGAAAACAATTTTCTCAAGAATGTTTCTGGAACAGATCTTCAGTGCTAGCTATTTCTAGTTCCTGTGTCAGTGATGGAATGCCTACTGGCACCAATTTGTGCTGTGGAATTGTCCCATCAGACAACGTGTTGCCTTAGCGTTTTTAAGGTGTCTTTTCTCGGATTCTTGTAGCAGCATATCCTTTAACAGCTCATTACTTAATGGAAACTAAACAAAGCTTCTTCCAGGAAAAAAAGTGTTGATCTCTGTCACCTCACAGTGAACTTCTTTTCTTAAATACATAACGCATGTTTTTGGAAAATATCTTCAATTTAATCTAGACACTGTATACTCCAAAGACAAGAGCATATCCCCGTTCGTCCATCTTGCATGACTCAGAACTCAACACTCCATGCATAGAAAAAAGGTGTTGCAGAAGCTGTTTTTTCTGCACAAAAATCCACCTGTAGGATATGACCAGACTTTTCTCTGTCATGCTTGTTAAAAATAGCAACTTTTGTAAGTAGGAAATTAGTAAAAATAGCAACTTTTCAAAGGCAGGCCTATGGGTAGGTCTACTTAAGGCACAGACAGATCTGCTTTGTTCTCTACTAATAGAAATGTCTTTAGATGCTTTTCTACTTGAGGAGCCTCATTCTGCTTTTTACTGTCAAGACACTCAGCTGCCAGTTTATCCCTCTATACATGGTGACCATTTTACTATGCCTGTATCTGCCAAAGCAGCTTTTCACAGCTCTTTACACTAAGATTGCTGCTGAAGCAACAGTACTGTTTGCACAAAAAAGCAAGTACAGTGATAGAAAAGCAGCAACACTAGCAGCTGAAAACTTAAGGTTTTAAAAAAGTGTAATAATGACACTGATTGATCATGGGTGTCATACAAATTTATATGCATTTTAAATTCAGACCATCATGGGGTCAGGAAGAAAAATCTGCAGATTTGTCAGCTGCTGTCAACTGCATAGCCTTGCTAAACTGCTTTAGTGGATCCATATTAGAGGTGCACTTCTTGTACACTGGCTTTTGATTATGCTTTGTTAAAAAAAAAAAAAAAAAAAAAAAAAAAAAAAACCATTGCCTTTCTTCTTCTAAAGCACATTATCCCAAGCCACATAGGAATGATGAGTAAAAGAAAACAGCCAACTATTTTGCAGATCTATTCTTCAAACATGCTTTCAAAATGCATGTCCTTTTAAAATATGAAATTACTAGAGTTTATATCCACTTGTTCCTGTTCTCACTGAACACCACGAGAAGACATCTTGTTCTGTTTTGCTCACTGTATCAGTACGCTATTTCCCCTGGAAAAAAAATCAGTACAGGGAAAAGAAATGGTGCCTGAAATCAATGAACTGGACAATTACCAAAGCAAGCTCCTAATTTTCCCCCAACTTAACCCTTAATTCTTGAAAGTAATAATGTTCCCAGATAGGGGTGCAGAAAACCTAAAATTAAAAACAAATTCCTTGCCTCTTTCAGGGATTGTATAATTGCAAATTTGTATTTATAGAATAATGACAATTGCAATGCAAAATAAACAGGAAAATACTGCCCAGTCTGGTTCTACATTTGGGATTTCTGTTACTTCAGAGGAAAAACTTGTGATTTATATCAGTATTGTAATAAAATACATGATATCTTTAACTCCAGAGAAGCTGTGTTTTCATGTAAGTGATTAGATCAAGGAGATAGATAATGCTCAAGCTCTGCTATCCCAAGTCCACTGAACTGAATGCTTAAATTCTGTACCTTGGATTTAAGATAACTTGTAGATAATCTCAGTCCCTGTAGCAACTATTCATGCTTTTTAGAGGAGAGAATTATATTGTTAAAAACATTTTTAAAAAATTATTACCATATAAGCATTAAATTTTAATTGAATGTATGAATAACAAATGATATGTAAATGATTAATATTTTTAACAACACTGGTTTCCATTGATAACTTTTGAGTTCATTGAATTTAAATTCACACCACATTTTTCTGCAATTTTTGGCATGGACAGAAAATAAACTAATGCTTATTTTGACTACTTTGTTTTCATGAACATAGTAATATAAGGAGGATCAGAAACATTCAGACACACACACACCATATCAAATCATAAAATCATAAAATATTCCCTCACACTAGGAAGAAATGATCACTATTCAATAATTTGCAGCAAGTTCATTTATGAAGGTCTTGTTATTACTTATATTGCCTTGTAATTGGAAAATCCATATGGGTGAATGGCACGGAATAAACTGTTTAAGCTGAGTAGCTCTACTTTAAAGATATTTTTAGCTTCATGTTTTAAAATTTGTACTCCTTCCTTGTTTTCTTCTCTAGCTTCCTTATTCCTCACATTGCTTCTTTGGCCTTCTTGTCTATTTAACACTCCAAATCAAATACTTACATGTCAGATCTTTGCCAGTAAGACTATGCATAATGCTGCGCTATCAGGTTGCTCTTATTTCCTTCCTTTCTGAAAGAAAAGCCTTCCACAGGACATATTTATACTAAATTGCAAAGACAGCCCTTTTAGTCTACTAGAAATACCTGCTAAACATGTCATTACACTTAAAATGCTAGTTCATTTGGTGATGTCAAGAATATAAGCTATAAAGCTAAGTGTACGAGAAATGAGCATCCACTTCATATATCCAATCTGTCAGAAAGTAATGTAATGGTAACTGATTTTTTTTCAGAGTTTTCAGTAATTTGACATTGAAACCTTGAAAACTATATTAAACTGAGTGAATTTCACATGTCCTCTCTGCTCCTGGAAGCTGATAAGTCCTAGAGTCACTGTTTCATGCCTCCTTCTGTAACCTTGCTCACGAGTTTGATGGCATAGGTATGTGTACCGATGAGGCATAAAACCATGGAAAATATCATGAAAGATTAACCAAATTGTTCATAAGGCCAATTCTATTTTATGTTAGTAGCTGCTTTGTATTCTAAGTGCATCTCACCAGAAATCTTAAAATAATTCTATAATTTACAACAGAATTACCATGATGGAGTTTTGCTTTGGTCAAGCTGTAATGTGGTACATGCAGGGACTAGGATGGATTGACAAATATCTAAAGAGTGATTGCCTTCCTCATGATAATGTATGTCTTTTGTTTTTCCCAGTATTATTTGTACAGAACATATTTTTCTTCAGAATACACTTAATGTTGTTGTGGAAACAATGATACTCAGTTATCCTATTACAGAGAAATGTGAAAGCTGTAATRCTGCTTAAAGCTATTATCCAAATGTTTCAATTATCCAACAGGCATTGCATTGAGCAAATATTGCTCTTGTCCAAAGAAAACAAGTCCGGAAGAGGATATGATAAACTTTCTATACTGTGGGGATGAATATCTAGTATTTCCTTTGTTCCGTGTTATGGCTCTTTGAAGGACTATGAAGCGCATCCTGCACCAGGGCCATAATACATTGCTGTGCTTCAGGTCAGTGCTCAGGAATGACTATGGAAATTGATCCCTTGTTATTCTGTGAGACTTCCTGGCAACTACCAGAATTGGAGAAATCTGATTAAATCTCTGGAATGTCAGGTGAAAGTTAATAAAAAAACATACAGCAGCTTACTGTTATCTTGCTGCCTTTCTTTTTTTTTTTTCCCCAATCTTTTGCAGAAATTTAAATTCGTGATCAGTTAGACCCAGCAGTAGAGAAGATAGAAAACTACATTAGGGTAAGGAGGATAAGATTAACTCAGAAAGGCCAGGTTAACAGGTAGCAAACTCTACTGGTCTCCTTCATACTCTTCAGGCACTATGTGGAGTCACCAGTCATTTGGCCTGAAGACTAGTCCGCCTTTCTGAAAAGGGCAGTAAAAAAGTCATAGAATTTAGCCCCAAATTACAGTACCCCCTTCTCATATATAAACAAAGAAAGAAGAAAGCAAACATGAAAAAAAAAAGAAGACAGCAGAAACACTAAGGGCGTCGGAAGGGAAAAGAGACTGATGCAAAAACTATTTTGATTTAATAGCTTCTTTAGTTCAGCTTTGGTCCCAAATGTATCTTCACCAATCCCAGAATCATTGAAACATTAGTTGTGGGCAGTAAGTGAACATTTCTACTCTGATGTTCCCTGATTTTCAAGATTGATGGCTTTTGAAGGGCACTGTAATGTATCAAAATGTGTTTCCATGTAAATAGTTCATGTATGTGGCTGACTATCTGTGACTGTGGTTGTGGCAATTTCTAGCTTTTGTAGAAAAACAAGAAAGAAACCTAAGATTCTAAGAAACCTTTCCTAGCCATGCCACTCAAATACTTCAGTAGTAAGTATATTAGAGCAAGTGTTGCAAAATTGACACTTCATAAGCATCAAAGATTCAGATTCCAATTATTTGCAATTTGTATTTTGCTGTAAAAATAAGCCATCTTTAAAAGGTAATCAAAGTAGTACTAATCCTTCACCTAAACTAAACTTAATTGCAGAACGGTGAAGGTTTGTACTAGTTTAAATATTAAGTTTCCACCTCAACAGCAATTTTACACAGGCCAGACCAGATGCGCATCTGGTATAAATTAGCATGGCTCCATTGAAGCTGCTAGAGACAGGAAGATTTCTATCAATCGGTGGTATATTACAGTATGACTAAACATATAATATGTCGTGTATTTGCGTACAAAGCGCTTTGGAATTGGACTTTCTTTACAACCACTCTGCACTTTATTTGTATGTAGCATCAGTTTTACAAGGTGTAAAGCACTGACAGGTCATGCATGTGTATTCTTAGTGCGCTATATTCAATGGAGTCAGGACAAGTAGTTTGAAGGTGGTTCACCTGGTGCTCTGAAGATGTATCAGTGTACAGGGGAGGTTTAAAAGGCAAATAGATTGCTAAGAATTTGAGGGACAATTATTTCATGGTTATGTGAACTATTCAATGAAAACATAAGTAGCTGATTAAAAATAAATACAAAGAAACCATTTTCCACATAACTGTAGAAGTCGTTACTGGATRTTGTGGAAGTCAATGAGTTCAAATGTAATCATACGCTTCAATGTCACTGACTCTAAATGTGAGCAGTTGGCGAAATATTCAGTTACTTACACAGCTCTACTCAAGCTGTTCAAAAACTAGTTTAGTTGATATAAACTCCTAGTCACCAGCTTTTGCAGATTATCTGCTCAGTGGGTGTAAAGTGGCATAGCTCAACCTGGTCCTGTGTTGAAAGCTGGTCCTGTAAGCATTAGTGTCGATTAAAGCAGTGGTTTCCCCCCACTGCAGGCAGAAAAGGCATTGCTTGGGGTCCAGTTCACAGGAATTTTCATGTTAAGGGAAGGGATTACTGTAAAATATATGTACATCTTATGAGAACAACTGTGTGTATAAGATGGACAGATGTGTTGAGATCTGCTTTGTAGCAAGTTCTGAAACCCAAGGAGGTTTCACCTGATTTCTACATCTGATTCTGCATTCCCGTCCATGCAACAGCTTCGTATAGGCAGCAGCAGATCCCTTTAGACCCTCATCAGTCCATTCCATTAAGCAATCTGTTGCAAAAGTCTAAACTTTTCCTGGGAAATAATTAAATATGTTTTAATAAATAAGTATTCTAAATATATAAATATCATACCAGTCTTTTAAAATGCTCTTTAAAATGCTCTCCCTCTTTTATTATACTTAATGATTTTCTAGACCTTGATTTAATCTTTTTATGTTTGCCATTAAACAATATCTGCTTCTGCTTCTTTTCTTGTTTCTTGGAAGGTGGCTGGTGCCAGAGTGCATTAAGGGTTCCCCTGGCAACACATAACCACACATTTTGCTGGAGTTGCATCTCTGTAGGCTCCAGCACTTAAATCATGGCCTCTAGCTACAGCCTGTTCTGGATTAATTGCCAAGAGCGTTTAAGAAAATAATAAAGTTTAGCACGTTCTTTGACCTGCAGAAAATTGAACAAAAATCTTGTATTTAGACAGAGGCAGGGGTCAAATATTGGGTTTTCTATGCACAAATCCCAGATGAAATAATTCCATCCTGAATTTATATGATGTACATTCAAATGGAATTAGATCCTTCTTTTGGTCTTTACATTCACCTTTGTGAAATCTTCTCTTTACTCAGGACTGCATTATGTGGATCCAAGAATCCACAAGTTTTGCCTAAGGATGGCCAGTTGCAAAGAAAGCTGTTCACACAGTTTTCTATTTATTCTCTGTCATAGTAGCCCAATTCTTGCAGAGTTATTGCACTCTCCATAAACAGAAGGATTTGTGTATGCTCAAACTTCAACTTTCTGAAGTTCACCCTAGCCTAACTGCAATGAAATGCAGCAAGGAAAATGACTGGACATTCAAGATCTGTTTAGTGTGCTGTTCACCCTTCCCAATGGCAGAGGTTGCATGCCTGTGCTAAATGCTTTGTGGGACATTTGTCTCTCTCTTAAATTCTTCGTGGGACATTTGTCTCTATTCTTAATAGAATAAATACATTTCTTTAAAATATATCTCATATCATTTTACCATTAAAACAGTACCATAATGAGGAAGTTGAATAGAAAAACATAGTTTTGTTTCATAACTGTAAGTACTGTCTAGAAAAAAGTTCAGCACCTTAATGAAAGCTCAGAACTTTGCTTCATTCTGGAACAGGTCCGGTTGTATAATAGCTCTCATTTCTGAACATTTCTGAACTTTTGGTTAACAAGTTTTCTATTTGCAAGCCCCTCTGCTAAAAGCAAAATAACTGAGTTGTAATTTGAATGGATATTCAGGGAGGATATCTGCAAAAGCAATACCTTCGTCCTTTGTTTGCAATGCCCCTTTTATTTAATAGATTAATTGAGCAGACTTACAGCTGCTGCTGAAAGATTTGTGAATAAACTGTGGAAATTCTTTTTCTTTAAGAAAGTTGAGTCTTCAGTTAGAAACAAGATGAGATATCATATAACTAAGGAACTTCATGGTACAATTAGGAATAACACAATGTTCATTGTAAATATGTCATGAAAAGAATTTCAAAGTTAAGTTCTGAGAGTAACTGTTAAATGATTATAAATAACAAAAATCAATAAATAAAGACCACATATATGTCACTGAAAATGACAAATAGTTCTTATCTTTCAGGTGGCATGAAGCCAGTAAATAGCCCTTGTGTTGGCCTACTGTATGAGACTTTTCTACAGACTATTACAAACAGCAAAAAGATTCTCTCCTTAAAAAAATACGCAACAAGTTTTTGGTTTTCTTTTCTCTAACAGTTTTGTCAAAAAGATTACATGTAAGTGATAGAATTTAGAGAAAGTTTATTCCTTTTGGAATAAGTATCTTTGAGAACTCTATGTGGTATTCAGATTTAGGATAGGAGGACACAAGTAGAAATAATAGAGTATATCTGTCTGTACCTGTCAAGTACTGCTATTAAAGCCTAAATTTATTTCTGTTTACCATCTTTTAGACTCCGCAGAGAATGTTTTCACGATGTTCTATCACAATTTTGTTTAAAAAGCTGAATGGCTGCATTTTGAATAACTCGTGAGAAAAATAAAATAAACCTGTTGTTCTACTTAAAAGTAAATAGACAAAAATGTCAGTATGGTATAGAGAACAAAAATTGTAGTGAAGACTTCTAATATTAATTTAGCCATTCTGTTCAACTGGCAAACAGCATTCCCAGTTTGATTTGATTTTTTTTAATGAATATTTTCCAAGATACTTTTTTGTTATGATTGTGGTGTACCTCAAACATTAAAAGCACACTAACAAATGGCAAAAAACATCCTGTCTTCTTGAAAGTAATTCTATAAATTTGAGACCTGGATATTAAAAAATCTTAAATTTTATATCTAATGATACCATATTCCAATTTGTAAACTCGATCCAAGTTCCACCTAAGTCAGTGAATGTCCTCCATTGACCTAGCAATTTGTGTGACAGTTCCCATCATGGATTTTTATGTTGGTTAGATTACTTTTAAAGATCAGCTTGTTGGTGCCTAGTGGCATTTTTGTGGCTTTCTGCATTTCATTCTGATATTGTCCTCTCCTTCCCTAAAGCAAAAAGCCCAGGCCTGGCTCTTTGCATCTTCTCTTCTGCAGCTGCCCTTGCTGCAGACACATGAAGAAATTTGTGCTGAGAATCACTTGGCCATTCACAGTGTGGCTCTATCTCAGCTCACCTCATGTCCAACTCCGCACCTTTGTTCATATTGCTTGTGTATGTTTAGAGCTGATTATGTATAATTTGTTCTTTAGCTATTATACAATGCTTGGTTGTTGCCTTGAAACTTTTGCTCTTGGACACTTTATGCCTCTTTATGCTTGAATCTGCAASTCCAGCAGCAGACCATTTCATTTCAAAAGAATAAACTGAGGTGAAACACAATCCAAGAAAGTTTCCAGGAGAGGAAGCAAAAACTGGCTGTTTATTCGTAACCAGATGTGCTTATCTGTTTTTCTCTCTCTGTTTGCATTAATCCTGGCTCAACTTTCTCCTTGTTTGTGGTTTGCAAGTATGAATGAGTTTTATCTCGTTTCCCAAGGGTTCTCCATAAATAATTATGAGGAAAAGAGAATTAACTGGAGTTGCAACCTGTTTTGCATGTTAGCATGCAAACTTCTGCAAATCTGATACTCGCCAAAAATATGGCATACTGCTTTAGGTGTGTCCCTGCTTTCATTCATACTGCTGCATTTCTGGTGTATATAGCAGGAGCATGACTGCAAGCAGTTCCCAGCTGGAAATAAGAGTTTTGTGTTGCCAGTATGAATGCATGAATTGCTTAGAAAGACCAAGAGATGCTAGTACTGTTGCTTCTTCCAGTAAGAAAGAAAGAAAAGCTATGGTCATGGGAAAAAAAAACGTCTAAAAAAAAGTCACTAGTTGAACTCGAAAAAAAAAAAAAAAAAAAAAAAAAAAAAAGAATTTCATGGGTATACAATAGATACTGATGAATTAGTGGATACTACCAAGGTTTCAATCAGTTCTGCTGAAAGGTGCCTGAGAGATAAATGGCCAACAGGCACCGCATTTTACACAGGAAAAAAATGACTACCTTAACTATATTCTAGAGTAGAAATATCTTGAATCAAAGGAAATGAAATGCAAACATGCAATTGCAGCCACACCACATGACAAGGACCAATGCAGAAAGTGGCAATAATGCTCACAACACATTCATTGATTTTGTGCCATTACATGCCTCTTCTTCATTTTCTTTGATTACTTGACAACCATTTGGATTCATATTTCTTACAAATCTGTGATGCAAAGAAATCCTTTTGCAGATGAGGAATTTGAGTAGAGAACTCTCAGTAGCCTGATTTTCAGTGTTATTGGAAGAGTTCAGTTTAGAGATTAGARCCCATGAATATGCATGACCTGAGGAGCAGTCTTCATAGAAAATCTGTGCATGAACTGGAGAGCAGAATATAATTCTCAGAATAATCATTGTTTTAATGAGACCTGAGAGGGTGGCCAGGAAAGAGACTGACTATTTTATTCAATAAATTTCAGAACTGATTATGTTTATGTTTATGTTTGATTGAATTGTTTATCCACCTCTGGAAAGTGAGGAAGGATTAAAGAAGACCTCACTAGATAAATCATCTCAAAAAAATGATACATTTCTCAACAAACCAAGGAACATATGGATCATGTTCTCACAATCCAGTTTGCTGCAAAACTGTTTCTCAGGCCTAAATTTCAGGCCCCTGAAACTGAGACTGTTCAAGGACCAGAAGGTGAGAAGGCTCTTAAGAGAGCTCAGAAATTCACCAAAGGGTATTGACAGGGGTAAAGTCAGCTACAAATGAGAGACAGAATGAAGTCCAGAGAGGAAATAGCTTTGCCCTTGGAGAGGGTAGTTTCAATCTGCAGAGACCCACAGTGAGCCTGAAATGGTGTTTACAGCAGACTGATGAGATGAGAACTTTGGTCAAGTGATACTGGAATTTGGCTTCATACTCAGCCTAACCAACTGTGTATTAAATACTTATAAAACTTATATAATACTTACACAAAGAGCATCTGGCCTTGATTACAGGTATTCAGCTAGCTTGGATATTAGGACAAAATTTTGACAGCAAGCTAAACATCATGTAAGAGTGTTTGGAAGGAATTTGCAGTACAAGCTGAGACTACAATTCCCTTTCTATTAAGATGTATCCTACTGAAATGAGGAGGAAGACCTCTCTAATTACTCAAAGAAGTGGACAAAAAGAGTGTCCTGCCCACGCCTTTCTCTGGGTGATCCTGTTTCTCTCAGATGCTATCTTGTCAGCACATGTAAATGAGCTAAATAGTGACAGTGAGGGACTTTTTATTTGATTTCATAAGGTGAGACCATGTAGATTGTCCGACATGGCATTAAGGTGCTCTGAGCATTTGAACTGTTCTTTGCACAATAGTACATCACAATTGATGAACTATAAAATGTTTTTTCTCAGGAGAATCAGAACTCAGATTGCATTTATACATCTGGAAAGATAATAATTAAAAATACCAGGGATTGATTATATTGCAGCAGAATGAAAATCATATGAATGCAATATTGAAGGGATCAGCTGTGCAGATTATTGTTGGAATCTTTTGCTTTCAGTTTAGGGCAATTGGGTAACATAGAAACAAAGTGTATTTTCGTGATAATAGAAGATGGCAGAACTATGCTGCTTTTATCTGGTAACTGATTCATCAAAGAAAAAAAAAGTCTGTTTTATACTTGAATATATATGAAAAACACAAAGATAAAAATCCTCTATACCTAGAATGGAAGGAAAGTATTCCTAGTGTCTACCCAGACATCACTTACTAGGCCTCCAAACTGAATTTATCCTCTGTGCACAGATCTGTAGGTGCACATATTCATGTTAACTTAYCTATTTCAATATTTCCTGCAGTAATCTCTACCACTCAGCTTTCATATATTCAGCACCTGGGTCAAATTTGACCGAGCGAGTGTGTCTTTGAATACTATCACTTGTGAAGTCTGTGTTAAAAAAAATCCACATATTATCAGAACTGCTGCATTTTATCAAATAACTGCCACCGGCTCTTGCCTGAAATAGTTCATTTGCGAAGCTGTTGCCACTGAACTGTGGAAAGCAACCATCAGTCAAAGGCTTGTTCTGTTTTTTTTTTATAGTGATAGCAAATGAGCTGCAGATGGAGCATTGTTTATACTTTCCCATCATCTCTGGAGTGCCTGGAACTGTTGCAGTGATGTCATTACATTTGGGCAGGATATAGGGAAGGCAGCAACACTGAAAGCATTTATTAGCTGGGCTKGGGTCAGTTTAACTTGAACTCTAGCAAGAGCATCATGATGCTTGAAGTGGAAGTCTATGTGACCTTATTTTTCACCTTAGACCTATAGTAGGAAATACCACACAGACAAAAAATGTAGCTATGTCTACTGATGAAACAGAAGACAGAGCTAATAAGTTCTTAGATAGTATGTGGTTTCATTTCAGAAGGAATTTTTTTTTTGGGTGTATATCTGCAATCTGTGTCACTGAAATATTGGCATTTGGGGCTGTGACAGATGAGTTCTGTCAGAGTAAAGCATATGATTTATTATGTTCCCTTCTCAGGTGCCTACCCAGTCCTTCCGCAGAAGCTGTGTTGCTGCCCTTACAGAAGTGAATGGTTGGAGTTAAACTTGCCAGACTGCAAACTACAGTAGCTGCAAGGTTGGCAAGTGTTTTTACTACAGGGCAGAGAGGTGAGTAGACAGCTGAGAGTAGCAATGGCTTAAATCACTATGGGCTAAATCTAGCAGTGCTCATCTGTCAGAGCCCTTAGAAACTGTGCGAGTAGATGTAGACTCAAACATGTGATCATGTATTATTCTTATAATTAGTCACTCTAGTTATAGAGTTACTCTATGGTTATAGAGTTTTATATATATATATATATATATATAGTTGCTCTCTATATAGTTACTCTAACTATACTCTAATTATAATCAGTTATTCTAATTATTAGTATAATTAGAAGACAAGTGCCCAACAAACTTGCAGGGAGCACTAAACAAAAGAAAAATGTGGCATGTACGAGAAAGTTGGCAGGGTAGATAAACCAGAATATAACAGGTTGGTAGAGCAAACCAGCCAGGCAGCCAGCAGTCTGCAGTACCTGTAGTAACACATTATCACAATGTCACTGCTGGTATCAAGATAACCATAAACTTTAGGAAGAAATTCCCTGGAAGCAGTGTCATGGATTTGGATTGTATTTGGAGGGTTCTTTTCTTAAAATTGTATGGGTAATATGCAATTGGTTTTATGCCTTATCATAAACTTTGATCCTAGGTCCTGTGCATGTAGTAAAACTGTTTTGTGTGGTTTGCAGCATCTTTGCTGCAAATCTATTGGTTCTCTAGGACTGTGCAGTAAATGCAGAAGAGGCATCACTAGCTCCTATTTATTTTAACAGCCTACCTGTATGCATGAAGTGGTGGTCTTTGTCTGACAGAGAATATTGCAATAGGCTCATATGGGAGCACTGCCTGCAACTTTTACAGTTAGTGACAGAAAACACCTGCTGGACTATGAGGAAGTAGTATTCTGAAGAAACTCTGCTTGCTGGCCAAGCAGACAAAGTTCTCTTTGAAATACAGTAACCTTGATTTTTTTCACGATCACTGCTTGCGCACTTCCCAGTGCGCTGTTATCAGGATTTCACAATGTCTGTCGCGGTCACTGATGTGACTCAGAAGGTTTCTACAGTCGTATAGAGTAATGGATTGAGTCTGCTAGAGAAACTAAGCTATGACTGATTTGCTGAATTAATGCCTCATGCACAGCAAGAATCAGCTTGCTGAAATGTCTACTTCAGAAGCCTTCCTCTGAAGAGAGAAGAGTTCCCTCATAAT
The DNA here is from genome assembly GCF_003342845.1 of Nothoprocta perdicaria. NCBI lineage: Eukaryota > Metazoa > Chordata > Aves > Tinamiformes > Tinamidae > Nothoprocta > Nothoprocta perdicaria. Next base: position 25,174 of record NW_020455736.1, read on the forward strand.
TTAGATCCAGCATGGCCAGTTCCAGCATGGAGCCACCTGCCGTCCTGGCTTACCGTGCTGTGGCTCAGCTAGGGGCAGAGTACTAACAAGTGGAGGAATAATAGCTGTAAAGATAGCTATCATCCACAGGCCATTTCAGATTGTGTGATTTAGATTAACCTTAAAGCTGCTGGGGAGCAGGAAGTGATCCCTTTCCAGGTGTAGCAAGCCTGAAGGGAAGCAGGCTGGTTGGCTGACCTGATCCTAGCATGAGATGCCTAACGCCTGGTTTACAGCCTGGAGTCCTTTGTGCTGTGCAAGGTGAATGCTGGTTGTTGCACCTCTGAGCTGCTGTGGGAAGCCCTGCTTGACAGGGATATGACCTCTGAAAACAGCAAGGAAAGCAGAAGAGTCTCTAATCAGGAACTTGGGCCTGCTCTTGGGAAAGGAAGTAAAAGAAGTAAGAGAGCTTAGGTGGATATCTTTCCCTTCTCTCCATCAGTTTTCGAGAAGATTGATGCCTTCTCCTGCTTTCCAGGCCCTCCGCTCAAAGCAGGACGTGGACACTGGGGCAGGTCTCACCATGTGCCTGGGTGCCCTGCCCAGGGCTGCTCGTCAGGACCTCGGCTCCCTGCATCCGCCCAGCTCTGCGCTGGGGCGACCTCTGGAAGGGCTCGCTGTGGGTGCAAGGGCAGTGCAGCTCTGCCCACCTGCTCCTCCAAAGCTTTTCTCAGCTTGTTTGGTTTTTCTGCACTGAGCTGTGGCTTTGACGCAGAAAAAAGTAAATAGTCATTATGGCTCGGTAGGAAGGAAGAAAGAACAGCGTGGGATATAATTTACATAAGGTCACAAGTGGGAGATAAGGAAGATATTTTGGCAATCATATACAATCATGAATTTTCTTTCTGTTGTCTAAGTCGTCTTTATTCTGTTCCTGCTTCATCATTCCCACTTTCTGTCCCTAATACAGTGTCTCACTCCCCAAATAGTGACTTGCACTAGTCCTAATGGCCTCTGAAAAATAGAAATCCCTGGTTTTAACAACACTAGACGATATACAGCTTATTTTAAACTTTAGGACTACCAGTTGGACATGGAGAAAATGTAATAGATCTGGCAGGGTATGCTGCCTAGTAAGTTTCTCTGGTTCTGCCCAGCTGTAGTTGTATGTAATTAGAAGGGACTGTTGGTAAGCACTGCTATATGAAAAGGCTGGGAGAAAAGTGCCCTTCATGGAGCAAAGTTCCATGATTAACTGTGACCCTGAGAATCTCTCCCACACTGAGGGAAGATAATAAGGGGAAACTTTAATATGCAGGAATAGGTGATATGAGGAGAGTCAGTCATATGAGAGTCAGTGAGGATTAGCTACAAACCTGCGTAGCAGGAGACCTAAACTGGATAATTAAGAAGGCCTTTTCATTCTTGGGCTACAGTCTAATTTCTCCTTTGCTGGAGTGATTTAAAAATAGTTTTACTGACATCAGAAACTCTGGTCAAGACAATCTAGCTTTGTATTTGAAGTTGAAGTTAAAACCACTGACTTTCCTAAGCTGATTCCATCCAAAATGAATGGGAGAAGTAGGTTGACTCTATGATTTTATTCTCCCTGATGGGCACTTGTGTAACTTGGTACTCACAGCTGGCTTTCTATCTTCTAAAGTGCTAATTCCTCTTCTTTTCTTCTTGGCATCTGAACTGGCAATTTTCTGGCCACAAACTGTTCCACAGTGAATTCTGAAGGGGATGAGTAAGGGACTAGCAGCTTGAAAAATAAGGATAAAAAGGCATATGAAATGATCTTTGGTATCACAGAATGATTAGTGGGAAATCTTTGTTTCAAGACTTGAGAACACAGACTATTATGAAAATGAATTAGGTTGTTTTTAGACTTTACCAATAGTTCTCTTCTTGCACTTTCATTTTAAAATAGTGAGCCATATGCAGAGCAGAAGTGAAAGTCTCAGGGTAAATGCCTGTGAACTTATTATGAGTAAGTTTTAGCTTTTTTTCTTTAAGATAAAACATAGGGACCAGAGAACTGCCGAGACACAGATCTAATTCAGGTCATCGTGCTTGGCTAGACATCATTCTTAAACTGGAAGCTCTCACATGCACTAAGGATGCCTTTTCTCAACTTAACAGTCACTGTCTTATCTTCCCATGTTTCCATTCTTAATTATATTATGTCTTGTGCCAAAAAGGAAGGATTAAATGTCTTGGTTCAAGGCAAAAATACTGTCAGTGTGAGCAGCAAATGCCCATCTACAAGTGCTATTATCTTGACATGTTACTACCCATCTTTCTCAGGAAATCTTTCTCACAGAGTCTTCTGATTCCAGTCGTGAACTGTGCTAAACCTTTCTGCGGTTTCCTCATAGGGTTAATGTCCTTTAACATGTTTATTTACAAGTGGTTTCACATTGTTTTAGAATCAGGAAATTGCTTTAGCAACATGGTACATACAACACATTCACAATGAATAAAAGCTTCTGGCTTTGCTGTTTTTGTATTTGACTTCTTGGCTGTGGGAAAGGGAGTCATGATATTTTCAGCCATGTTCACAAACAGAAAAGGCTAAAGTTGCTTGTGTGKGTGTTTACTGCTTATGAATACAATGTTGCAGTAAGGGACAGATCTGAAAATAGTGAGTAAATTAAAAATAAACTCCCCTAAAACTGCATAAACCTTTAAGATGACAGGCTGAGTGTTGAACATCCTTAGCCACTAGATGGCAATGTGATGTGCCAGGTAGCTGGAGACGAGAGCAATGTGGTGAGATGCTGGAAGAATAATGGTAATCAGGTTTGAGAAGCCATATTCCTATTAAGTGGAGCAGCATCGTGTCTTTGAACTGAGTGATTTGATTGAAGTGATGATTAAGAAAAAACCCTGTGGTTGTCCTGAACAGTTATGCTGAGTTTGAATTTAGCTTAACTCAGAAAATACTGCATTCAGGTTTCCTGTACCAGGAAATAAGAGCACCTGCTTACCTAGCAGACAGCTGGTAATATTGTGAGAAGTGGTTCTGCTAGCAATAGTTCCTGCTAACCCATGATGTTAACCTTGCAAAGAAAAGAGATTAAGAAAAAAAAACTACCACTATTTTTTTGTAGTGAGGCATACAGGGAGGTAACTCTCAAGAGCACCAGCAGGTCTTGGCAGCGCTATGTGAGATTGCAGTTTGATGCAGAGACAGCAACTGGCAGTGCTCGAGTGAGTTGTGGAACCAGGGCAGGTGGAAGCCGAGTGCCAAGGAGCAGCTAGTGCAACCCCCTGAGTGACAAGTAGGAAAAGCAGCATCTTCCACCCCAGTGCTTAGCAGAGCGAGATTTCCCCTGCCCGCCTGTCCCTTGATGCCCTATGTGCTGTTCCCAGAGGATATATTTTCCTGGTGCCTTCTGAGGCCAAGTCCTAAGACATCTGTGGCACAGTTCATTTGACTGAGTTGGCAAAATGTTTGAAGCTTTGTAACTAAAGGGAATCATTCCGGGCCTTTTAGCATGACTTTCATAAGGGGCTTTGAGGAGCATAGCTGCAGGGTAAACAGGCTTTTAGTCAAACTGCTTGAAAGTAATTTTTGTTTCTAATTAGCAATGAATCAAAAGTATACCTAGAATTTGCCTACTCTTATCTCTAAGCTATGTGTTAGTCTGCCATCAAAACCTGTAAACTTTAGGGAATTAAGTTTCTCAGAATCTGACTCAAATTCAATATCTACATTTAAACAGCATCCTTCACTTCTGTATAGCTAGACCTAACCATTTGTTTAAAAATTTTGATTATGAACTCTCCAGGATTCTGGCAGGCTTGAAACATCAGTCATCAAGAACTGTACACAAATTAATGAAAACTTTTGTGGACCTGTCTAATATCCTAGCCTTTTCCTTAAAAACAAATAAAATAAAATAAAATAAAATAAAATAAAATAAAATAAAATAAAATAAAATAAAATAAAATAAAATAAAATAAAATAAAATATAAAGTATAGCTTCTCCCTTACTAGAGCAGGACAATTAATTTGCAAAAATCAAACCCTGCCGAGGTGTATGCCAGTAGTCAAACAACAGTTATTGAATCATATTTTTTTCTGATTCTTAAAACTAAACATCTATATAGATGTTAAACATAAACATCTATATAGATGCTAAAACTAAATATCTATATAGAGATATTAGAATATCTCTATATGTGTCCCATTTAAGTGAAACATCCGATAACGTATACTGCAGGAACGTATAATATAACCTATACTAAAAAGTACTGCTGCACTCATAAAGCAGCCATGTTGCAGAGTATCCATGTAGAGGTGTTTTCTTCCCTTTGTCTGTTATGGTATCAGTCTTTTGTTATGTGATCAGTCTTATAGTTCCCCCCATGACTTTCTGCTTATTTATTTGCATAGGAAACAAAAGTGTATTCAGCGAATGTTCTGCCTACAAATGCCTTGATCAGGCAAAACACCAGGATGTACACTCTCTCAGTAAACCACACACAACGTTACTATACAAAATGTATGATCATCTCATCCTAAGGTGGTGTGAGAATGGATCTCTTGTAAGTCTGCAGACAGAATACCCTGGTGCGATTGCAGTCCCTAAAGATTCTAATTTACCACAGGTATTTCTACACCCTCTCATACCTGTGCTTAAAACCTAGCATGTCAGACGTATTCCATTTCAGCTATAGCCTGTGAGGTGTTTTTAAGGAGAACAGCAGTTTGAAAAAGCATCTGGATCTCATTGAGAAGCTCTTTTGTGTGTGTGTGTGTTTTGTTTTTAAAACTATTACTACATTTTCCAGCTGGTCATATAGAGACATAAGGAGGATACAACATTGCTCAAAGTCRCAAAGTAAATTTGTGGCTGAGCCTGAATTTGAACCGTTTCTCTGCCTTTTGCTTTAAACATTAAGTATGAGAGCTTATTGTAAATGCTTSATAGCATTTTCATTTGTCATTTATATTTTAGCTTGTAAAGCACAGTAACGCTCCCCATTTTTGAGACAATGTTTTTCTTAAGAGCTCAAGAGAGCTTTCCTTTTTTTTTTTTTTCTTTTAGCTTTTGTTCATTCCACATATGCTGATGTGTAGGAATTAGTTACCTATGCTTTTACTGAAGAGTGCATTAGGAGGAAAAATGTAGGAGCAGATGAGGCTCCGCGCACCCGAAGCGCAGGCGCTCCCCAGCCCGCGCAGCAGTGGCACCAGGGCTGCCCTCTGTACGTTAAAGGGAATCAAAACTCACTCTCTTCTTCATGCAGATAGTGGAACATGCCAGATATTGCCTCTGTCTTGTCATTTATCCTAGTTATGTGTCTTGAGGATGCTTATTCTCTCGGTATCCATTTTCCAATTATTTTTAATTGAAATCTTTTGCTTCCAAAATAGAAAGGAAAGAGCTGCAGTTGCATCCAGGCTCTGATTGCTGCCTGCTGTATATTTCCCTCACAGGACTGTTTACAACATTTTTAACAGGTTGGTTGTCCTCCCACTGTATTAACCTATGCCAAAATGCAGACTGTAGTTGAAAAATACTGTATTAATTCTCTTGTAAGGATGTCTGGATTTTCAAAAGGAAATTCCACTTGGGAGTCTCTCTGGTTCTGTTAAGGCAGCCTATATTTTTCATTGTCTAACTTAAAGGGGGAAAAATATCCCTATTCACTTAGTTCAAGATGTGYGTAATCTCGGCCACGCTGGCTGTTTACCACTTGGGTAAACTAATGCCAATGCTGACATCTGTAGATTAAATCCTTGGAAGTGATACGTAAGTCAGCCAAATAATTCCAGTGAGTGAGAAATGGTTCAGTGACAGGCAAGAAATTTATCCTAGGGTTTAATCTGAATACAATACCTGGTTTTACAAGGGATGTAAAGAGGAGTCTTGAGGTAGTAAATACAAATACAGCAAGAAGCAGTCATTTGGGTTCCAGATCTTTAGATTTATATTCATGCTCAGAGATCTAATTACTGCTGGTGAACTGGAAAGATCCATATTGCCATAACTCTTCTTCTACATGCTGCTGATCCCAGCTCTGCGAGCTGGTAATTGAAAGAACAGAAAAACCTTGGCAGACTTCTAACATTATCTGGTCCAGCTCTCTCCCTGTCTGGTTCTTTGTTTGTTGTTTTTTTTTTTTTCTTCCTCTCTCCGTGATCTCTGCAGAGAAGTGTGTGAGTAATTCTAATCGATATACTTTTTATCATATGAAGGAAATATCAGACCATGTCTCTGACTTCAAACCTGAAACTTCTATGGAATAAAATAGTTCCTAATGAAGATTACAACAATCACATGGATGCTTTATCAGAGGACCCATGSCTTTAGTTGAGATCACTGGACTAATTTGTACTCTATCTTTCCTCCTTGCTTACCTCTGCACAGCTGCTATGGTGAAGTGATACAGGAACAGTACCTCAAATCTGGAACGGCACAAAGGAGTCTTATAAGAGCTGCAGATTCTGGTCACCAAGTCAGTGACAAACCCCAATAGTACCTTGCTGAAAAGTGGTGCAGAAGCTGTGGTGCTCCTACAGGCAGCTGGAAGTGTAAGGGTTCCTCCCCATATTCTGTGTTTTAATCCAATAATGCATATGTTACTGTGACTCTCTGAAAGCAACACAATTTACTCTCTTTTGCCTGTATATTTTTATTGACCCAACTTCTCATGCTCCAGCCAAAGATTCGTCCATTTCTTAATCATCTAGCAATTCAAAACTGCAGACAAATGCAAATATCAATGTGCTAAGTGTGAAAGTAAGTATGCATTGGGAAATGAGAGCATGCAGAAGACAATGTGTTACAGCTTGGTAAGAGTTTTTTTATCTTGTTTTAATTTACTGTGCATTGAAGGCTAGTGTGAAGCTATGATTACACTGGAGACAGTGATGGTGAGCTCAGAAAATTTCAAAAACTGAATAGTTTTCTTTAGGAAAAAGAAATATTTTAGTGTTCCAGTTGACTTTCTGAGGCAGTCTGCCTTTCCAGTTTCTCTCTTGTCAAGCTAGCAAAATAGTATGATCTGTCCTTTTGATTCTCTAGAGCAGAAGGCACTTGAAAAGTCATTGTGCTGCTGCTGGAAGCTGCGTGATGGCTTCCAGCAAAAAGAATGCAAACTCTAATTGGAGTGGAAGATATTTCTTCCCTTAATCTTGTCTTCATATTTGTTTCTTTCCAGTCTTTCCAAAGAGCAAGTCATTAGCCACTCATTTGGAAGAAGAAAGGCTTGAGGCAGCATAGCTTTAGATTTGTTTGACTTTTCAACTCTACTCTCTTTTGAAACTGGAATTACTTCTGCTCATACAGTTTGGATTACACAGATGATACAAACATCTGAGGAAGAGTCAGAGGAAAATGATAACTTAAGGGTCAGATTTTTCAAGGGAGTCTGGCCCCAGTTAAGTTACCAAGTTAAGGGACCAGATTTCTAGAAAATTCTGCATATTAGCTGCTAGGTTTCCTTATATCTGAAAGCTTGACAGTAAGAGCTTCAGTATCTGCCAAAGTTACATGGAAATCCTAGGGACTTCATTCTGTGAATGGGAGGGGAAATGTAGTTCAAAATCTGTGTTGTAAGTTGAGTGACCGCTTTGAGCCAAAATTTATCAGTGGTCCCAAGTCTGTAAATGGAAAGGGTTAAATAATTGAGAAACCTCGGGAAATGGGTTATTATTACTATTATTTGCCATGACTGTCCAATGACAAGAGTGTAAAAAGCTTTCCCGGTGTTTAGAAATGCTCTGGTACCCTGAGCTGCCAGAGGAGAAAAGGTTCCTGCGGCAGCAGTTGCCTTTCCCAGAAGAGCGGTTATGGAAGTATGTTCCTTGTCAGAAAAGGCCACCACAGCAGGGGAATCCAATAAAACAAATCCTACATACCTTAGATTTTTTTCACACTTTACATATTCAGCATTTGATACAAATCTGATATGAATATGAATATTGGTCCATTTGTAACCTACAATTAATATAAGTAATTGATATTTCTRTGTAAGTATTTTCCATTACTGCTGTAATGTTCATATTTGTTTAATGGTGGAAATGAAAACTTAACTGTTGCATTCTTGGTGAAGCCTTGGGGCCATTTATGGTATGCTTTTGACTGCTGTTATCCACAGTGAAAATGAAAAGCTGTAGTTCAAGTCAATATATGCTCTTACGGAAAATATTCCAAAGTCTACACTATGTAGTGCTACGTGTAATTGTTTCAAAATATCCTAGAGACCAGATGCACATCAAGAATGAAATGCCGCAACTTAGGGCCAACAATAATACTTTCATAGAAATATAATGTCATCTAGTTCATAGAAATAAAAGAAAGAATTGAGACAGATGGTTTAACTGATAGAAAATAGTTGATTTTGATTAATATTACATTGTTTATAAATTTGTTGTTTTACTTATGGTGAAATTTCCCACCATTTGATAGTATTCAAATGTAAATACCATTTGTTCACTGTAACTCTAGGCTACTGTTTTGGGTTTTTTATTTTTCTTCTCCAGGGGGAATTTGGCTTTGATTTTGAATAACAGACAAAAGTATCAAAAAGTACAGTAAATCCAACATAATACTGTCTTGCCCCAAAGTACACATTCCAAAAAACTGGAAAAACACAGCATGTTTTTTCTGAATTATTTACTCAAGAAAACAGATGAAAAATAAGAGAATAGAGTTCATGAAACTCATGAGTGACTAAGTGAATCTACTGAGCATATGTCCTAATAGGTAATATGTAGTTTCTTGCTGGTTCCATATTTACTGTGCAGAGCTGGAGAATAAAAGGTCTCTAAGGCAAAGCAGGTGCTATCCTTAGTACCTCAGTACCAAGTACCTTAGTCCCTTAGTACCAAGGGGGAGGTGGTCTGAAGAGTAACTAATTTTCTTTTTATTTTCCATACAAGGTTGTACTGTACTTAGAATTCCCATTCTAAGGGAGAGGTTCAGAGAGCAATTGGGTGCTTCAGCAGCTGCTTGGAGCTCAGCTCCCGGGCTCCACGGCACGTGCTGTGTTTCAGAGGCCGCACGCTCGTGCAGCGCGTGGCACAGGCGGCGGGAGCCCCCAGCGCAGCCAGCGGCCTCCGCAGCAGCGGCCAGGGCTGCTGAGCGGCACCCTGACCGCCCTGCTGCTCCGCTCTGCTGCCCTTCCAAACCAGGGAAGGGAGCACAGGAAACACCAGTGTCTGCATAACATTGAGGGTGTATAGCTTCTACAGTGCTAGACTTACCTTACTTCCCACCATCAATTCATGTTTAAGATAATGTGCATCTTGCTAGGGAATTTAAATGCATGAAGGCTGTGATTATTGCTTTTTTGAAGTGCAAAGGACGGCCTTTTTTCTTGGGTGTTTCTTTGCTGATGTGTATGTAGAGATTTAGCATGAGCATGTAAGGAAGGGGAAGCATATACACCATGTTTCTGGCTTATTTGACCTCTCTGGAGTGAATTCCAGTTGGATTTGGCTCTCAATTGAATGTAAGGAGTGCAGGATTTAAGAACTATAATTTCAAACTATTCCCAGCGAAAAGCTCAAACAGCTGGGCTTTGTGTTGGGAAATGCTTTGGAGACTGAAAGAGGAATCCTTCCCCCTAGGCCATGTAGATGCTTTACAGCTGTGAACATGGCCTTGAGGTTAAAGTAACTTCCTTGGAGAGTCCAGTGATAAACAGGCTGGCCAAACAATCTTGCAGTCATGGAGCATGACCCTGGTCTCTTCTGCCAAATCCCTGCTGCATGGAGAAGAATTTCTTGGTTGAGGATCTACACATCTTCTCAGCTTTTAGCACTCTATATAAATGATACATCCTCTCTCTTTGCCTATACTTCCTTCATTCTGAAACCCTACAGAAATGCTTGAAAGTGTTTGCCAAGCGTGCAAGGACGTGGTGCCCTGGGGCAGTGCGTGCTTGCCTGAGCATGAGTTGCTGCCTGGTCTTCCTAACTTGTGCTGGGAAGCAGCAGCCTGGGCTGGATACTCAGCGACATGGGGACCTTACTTCTGGTACTGGAAGTAGCTTGTGTACCCCAAAACTTCTGGAAGACCCAGCTCCTATGACTGCTTTACGACTACCTGACACCTATGTAAGATAAAAACTCAGAATCAACAAGATGAACCTATGCAATTCTTCTGGGTATGGTTTGAAGGCCTTGTCCTGTAATGGACAGGACTGTAAACACTAAAACACTAAGCTTGGCTTTAATATTGTAAAAATAGTTGCCTTCTCCATAAAGCTTCTGTTTTATTTCTGCCTTTTCTAAACTGGACTGCAAATGCCTCTTGCACATGCTTATAACTCGCTGGATGGAGTAGGTTACAAAAAGCAGATGAAATAAAAATAATGCATTCAGTATTATCCCATATAGCGTGCATTCTGCTTACGTGTTATTCACCAGAGACTAAGAATTTGGTTCAGCATAATAAATAGGAAGAATATAAATTCTTTTCTCAGTACCACGAGCAGGTACAGCAGGAGATATTTGCTCTATGGTGTAAACTCCCTTGAGAAACTTTGCTTAAGAAGATTGTGGGGAGAGGATCAAGGTCTGGTATAATGCTGATCATATTAAAAAAAAAAAAAAAAGAGAGAGAAGAAAATCAAGGCAGAAATTTTAACAGGAGGAGGAACATAGGGTGCGAATGAATCCTTGAAAATGAGGATTAATTTCCTAATTTGTGAGTAAGAGGAACAGCAGGTTTTATTAGCGACTTATAAAGAACACTGAAACCTGGAAGTGACAATTAACAACCCACAGCTTGTTAAGTCCAGGATAGAAGGTTCTAATTCATATGCCATCTGGAAGAGAAAATTTTATTGAAAGCAGCTCTCACAATGAGCTCATCACTTGATGCTGAATACTTTTCTCCTGGAATGTCTCCCCAAGTCCTGCAGTCAGAATAGGTGCAGTAACGGCTGCTAATATCCTTAGAATGTGAAATGATCAAAACTTCTGTGCAGGAAGGAGGGAGGTTTCCTTTCTTTGTCTTAGCACTATCAAGATTATTCTGAATTCAAGCACTTTAGTTGGCTCACCCAAACTTCTCGAGCTGTGTCAGTAAAAGAACCATATTCAACCAACAGGGGTAGGAAAGATGGACAGTGCATGAAGAGTTATTGGATATCTGTATTATGGAAGCTTAAATCTACCAGAGAGAGATTGATATAGCAAGCCTGGAAAATAAAGAGAACCTAGTGCAAACAAAATTTGGATATAAAATTACAAATATTCTTCTGAAGAATTGTGTATTTGTGAACAGATCTTGTTTTGCAATGCTCCGAGCACCCTGGAGGCTTAGGAAGCCAGAGGATGCCATGCTAGTACATAACAATAAATGCATGCAAGAGGTGATCAGCACAAATAGTATCAATTTAAGCATGTGTTATTGGATAGGGTGTCGTAGACAGAGTTGCAGCCTGAGTTGCAGTGTACTTGGACAAAGCAGCTTTCCTCTTTGCGTCTGAAACTGAAGATGGGGTTAGACTGTGCCATGCACTGGGGATGCCTGTGCTTGCCAGAGCCTTCCTTGCAAATTTTCTTCTGAAGACTTGTCTAGAAATTGAAAATGGAAGGAAAATATAAAATTATTATTAGAAAATATGTAATTTCATGTAAGATATATCAAATAAAACTTCAGAGAATATCTGAGCTAATCTGACACCTAAGAGAAGATTCAGAGAAGCTGGTTTATTTTGGCTAGCAAAATATTAGACAAGTAGAATGTTTTATGCCTGTTAGTACCTAAAGGAAGGTAAACACTGGGATTCTTTAAGCTAAGGGATAAAATTAATGGTAACTTAAAGTCATTTTAGAGTGCAAATGAAAAGGAGCTTTTAGTTTTTCAAGCAGTAAAGGTCTAGAGCAGCCTTTTTTTTTTTTTTTTCAATTTATGAATCACAAAAGGGCAAGCTACTCCTAAACTGGAGTTTGGTCTCTTTATGAAAGAGGTTAGATGCTATCATGCCAGTCATTAGTAAAGATTAGGTAAATGATTCAAGAATTCCCCCCCTTTTTTTCCCTCCATAGCAAAAAAAAAAAAAAAAAAAAAAAAAAAAAAGAGAGAATGAGAAAGTAGAAAGCACTGTATTCTGTTCCAGTCTTTACATCATCAAAAGTAGCAATTCATAGTGATTACCACTGCATACTTGCCTTAAATCAAAGGCTGGGTATAGGAATCAGTTCTTAAAGTCTCCCTAGGACCCTATATGATACCTCAACAGTGGATATTATACAAATTGAACTCAGGTTCTAAATTTAGTTTCCAGAACCTCTCAGCCTCAAGAATTGTTTGAAGTGAATCAGTTTTATTCAGTATTTAACACCATACAGAGAAAATGTATATACAGGGGACAGCAGTAATGAAACTTTCAAGAGTGATAAACAAGGAAAACTGAAATCATATCTGATAGGTTCTGCTCACTAGACACAGCACACCAGGTAGAGACATTGTGCTTTGTCACACAGAGGAGAAGCAAATGATGTAGGTGTTAATTTTTAAGAATTAATTTCTGTAGCGTAAAAGACACTTGTCTTATAGCCATGTCTGGCTTTGTGTTCCTTCAGTTTTCTTTGCCCTTTGATGATATTTGCTGAATTAAATGACTGCAACCACCTAGAAGTGCCATTAACTGGCACGTCAAGAGCAATGCACGGCCAGATCCTAAAGCATGGGCAGCAGCTGCAGTCAGCCAGGCAACCACACCTGTACGTCAGTGTKCACTGGAGATGCTCCTGGCTTATGTTCCAATGGAGATGCCTTTGACAGCGTAACTCATCAGGTTTTCTGCTGTAACTGATCAATCGTCGTCTGCGTAGCGCGTTTGCACACGTGCTCTCAGCTGAATTCCATAGTGTTAGTCATCTTGTTGATTCAGCTCGTCGTTCGGAAGTCCTGGCTGCAGCCTGTATCAGTAGCTTTCTTGCAAATTACTTTCTTATGATTATTGCTGGGAGAGCATTGTACTAAAAYGATTAAATAGATATCTTAGATACAAATATATATATAAACACACTCTTAAAGACCTAAAGGAATATCTTTATTTTTCAGAAATGCTGCACTTGAAGTTGTTTCTGCTATGAAATATGATATCTGGGGCTTAATTAGCAGTGCATTTGATCCTACATAATGAGATTAAAACAGTATAATGTCTTTCTTTTGGACGGGAAATGTATAAAAGAAACTTTAATTGTATCCGTTTAAACCCATTTCAAAAGAAATGCTCTTAGACCTGATCCATCCTGTTGGCATTTTTAGAATCCAAAGCCATTAATGCAGCTCTATTGAATTCATAGCCTCAGTGTTTTTAATAGAAACTGCAAAGTGAAGAAAATTAGCATACGGTATTTTAAAGAATAATACTATTTTTTTCTGATATTTTGTTCTGTTTTGTTTTGTATTATATTTTGYTGTGTTTAATATGGCACAGGTGACTCAAAGACTATTGCAGAAGTTGTGATCTTAAGTGGTAAAGTGAGAACTTCTCTTAAGCTAAACATGGCTGACTTTAAAAATGATACCCAGTGTCATCTTCTGCACTTCCGTAAAAATGAGCATGTCTTTTCTTGGCATACATTTGTTATCTGCTGAACTTTGTGTTTAAGAAAGTTTCAGAATAGCACAGCACTGGTTTGGGCTCAACACATTTTCTTGCAGCACTTTTGGAAGTCATAAGCTGCAAATGGACTTTGTGAAAATGAAAAGCCTGTATCAAACAGTTTGCTAACTGATTTCCCCCTCTTACCTCCCATCTACATAGTGAAGTTTCTCTGTGGGAAAAACCCTGAAATGCTCTTTTTTTTCCCCCTTTTTCTCCCTGAATTGTGTGAGCAGATGCTGGCTGCTTCCAGACTGTGCAGTTGGGCTGTTGCTGTGAGGAATTGTCCAGGGTTGCCAAGTTATGACATGTCCAATGTGCAAGCGGAGTGTGAGTATAAAAGCTTTATTGCTTTGAACAAGACATCTCAGCTCAAAATTCACTTGCTTACATTTACATGGATATTAATGATCTGTGAGGTAAATGAGGATATAAAAAAAATCAGCTAGACTAAAACAGATCAAATGGTATTTCTTCTTAGCTTTATCCTTTAAATGCTTTATAGTTAGGATCACTGGGCTTCCCTCCTTTCCCCTGTCTGTGTGTTTACTGGTTGCATAGTCACCCTTTAAATACAAGGTAAAATCCACAAATCATCTGGCTGCTATTTTTGCTCTCTCTGCTTTAATAAATAAAGGAATAAAGTTTCTCAAAAGGATGTGTGGAGATTTTTTTTTCCTTCTTTTATTTAAAATAGTATCTGTGAACAATGCAAAAATCTCCAAAGTCTTTTAGTTATCTCAAGAGGAGCTTGAACCCTGCTTAGATCTCTCTCAAGTTTTAAAATACTTAGTTGGAGGATTCTTCAAGTTCTAGGTTATGTTTGAACTTTTGTCTGTTATTCATTTTTTTTTTAATTGTTTTTGGTAAAGGTAAGCATAGCAATTAATCTGATAATTTGATTAAGAAAATCAGTGTCATGAAAAAAATCTAAGGTTATCTCTTTCAATTTTCTTACTGTTATTTTACCACTTCTTGCTTTCAGTGGTTATTTTATTAGTAGAGACAAAAATGGAAAGGCAAACAAATATGAAGAATTCCATGTTTCAGAAGGAAAACTGATCCATTAGAAGTGCAGTAAAATTGAAAAAAATGGCATTTCAGTGTATTAGACTTTACCATTTTTCACAATACCCAATTGCTAACATTTAACATCAGTAAACACTTACAAGAAGAGGCAGTAATGCCACAGAAGTAACATGTTAAAAGCAGCAGCATGTTTCATTCTCCTGCTGCTGAATGATAGCCTAGTTTTATAAGACATTCAACTGCACCCCCCCCCACACACACACACCACCACCGCCTCTCCCCCTCCCCCACTAGCCAACACCTGCAAACAATTCACTGTCAAATAACCCAGGGTGGTGCAGGAGCAGCTGAGGCTTTCAGAAGGATCAAGCCCCTATTTATTGCACCCCCTTCCTCTCCCCCAAGTCACCTATGGGGCTGGTGGGCTTAGGATATCTCAATATGCTTCAGACAGGGTTTTAGTGCCTAGTCCACATAGTCTGAGGCTGTGCATATAATATGGTAAGTCCCTGTAAGGGGGATATGCAGTGTTTGTTTGGCGTTTTGTTTGGTTATGCTCAGCTGGTGGTACTCCAGTCTGTAAAAGCTGGCAGCTACTTAAATGTTCTGTATGTGAAACAGGTTGGAAAATGTATTTTGAATGTAACTGCCCCATTGCACCTATTTATATAAGTGCATGATGACTTTGTGGCACAGGATTTGAGTCATGGGTGTGATGTGTTGTTGCATGCAATATGGCTAGCACAGTAATATTTTTCTGTGCTTAAGTAGTTCATCTATTCAGTATTTAAGAAGTCCAGTTAACAGGGCATCCTGAATTCTTCAATTTTATTATTGGTAATTTAAACTTATGATTCAGTTTCAGTTGAGACATGCATTTTAAATGCATATCTTGTGGAGATGATTTATTCAAGAGCATTTGTGGTTGTTTATTATATGAAATGTTTCCATCCGCGTTAGAAAAGCTCATTTTAAAAATTAAGGCAAATTGTTGCATTTCAATACTACTCTTCTTCTGGACTCTTACTTGGTTTGTCTTATTGTCATAACTGACAGCCCCCACCAAGCTTCCTTCTTTCTCAAGATCCTTGCAAGAGGCTGTGAATATATATTCTAAGAATAGGGAGGCAGGATTTATTGCTGTTAAAGAAGCTGTGTTTAGGCATGCTTTCTGGTTAGTTTTGTAGCAGTAAAATAACTTGTAAGCTTCAAAATTGTTCCTGCACTTTTTCTGGGACCCTCCTCCTGAAATTAAGACAGGGGAACTAATAAAGGATGGAGAAATAGAAATAGCAGATAATAAATAATATAGTTACATGGCTTTCTGCAACTTGTTACTATGTTTAGAGTCAGTGCTGAGTAAGCAGAAAAAATACTTAATGGGAAGCAGTAGCAGTAGGTTCTTGGGAAAATGAAGCCCTCTATGTTCTGATCATACATGTCTAGCTATCTTCTGTATTCACATTCCCATATTAAGAGATTGTGTCTTGCAGAGGGCTGTATGTGAGCAGAGCCTTGTATCTGTTACATTGAGGTGAGTGCTTGGTTTGAGTGAGACCAATTTCAGGTTCCTAATAAAACTTGATTCTTAAAGTTGTTTATATCTCTATTGTGAAAGACTTTTGTTAGAGTAATACTTCTTATTTTTAGTTCAAGGTATTTTCAGATGTGACTATCAGTGTTGCTTGTAGAGGGAAAACCATATTATCCCAGCTCTTTGCAACTGTTTCTTTCTCTTTTACCTTAGAAATGGTTCTGGATGAAACTCTTCCTGCCTGCTGCAGTTTATCTAAGCCTCAGGTGCAGAAGTGTATGTCACACTGGACTTCTGTGTAACAGAGATTGCAGTGCTTCAGAGACAGTCTTAAGTTGTGCAGAGTGGCACCAGGGGTGCTATGTCTTTCTTACTGGAATGTCAGTATGTGTTCTCAGCTTAAGAAGACTTTGGTCAGCACTCATATGCTTATCACTTAGTCTCTAACTTTGTCCCCAGCTTTTTTTCTGGTCCATCCATCTTGGCTTCAGTAGAGATGAGGTTAACAGCGATTTGTTGGTGTTGGCACTCAACAGTGTTTCTTGGGCCTTCATTCACCTTTCCTTTCAAGGAGAAAACTCTGAGGCTTTTGGTTTTAGGATCATAATCTAAATCACAATCATATGGTTTTTAAGTATGATTCAGTGGCCAAGAAGCAGGATTGTATTCATAAAGCAGAGGCTGGGGAATAGGAAATTACCAGATTCTGGGGGAGAGGTAGATTGGAAGTTATAATGTTATTCTATGGAAAACCTAGTGGGATGTGTAAGCAGGGCTATTCCTTCCTGTGATGTGTTGAGTTCTGTGTGGTGGGCAGAGCAATGGGGATGCAAGTGACTGGTGTGGCATGAAATCTGGGCTTCTAGTAGCTACGTTCCATGTGCATCTTGTACCTGTGCCTGAAAGCAGCAAGACTCATCAGTGTCATTCCTGCTGTATCTTCCCCTTATCACTGGTGCTTTACCCAAGCAAATTAAGTTTGGAACTCTTTGACACTGAACTTTTAACCCTCTGAAATATGACAGTGGTCATATAAAAATGGTTTTGCTTGCCTTACTAAGCTGCTGTCTTGCGTTTCACACCGGATTAATGACAAACATGATTTTATTTCCCTTTACTGATCTAGCAGAGCGAGAAAATAAGAAGATAAATTCTCTTCTAACTTTAATCCTCAATTCCAACAAGGCCTCTCAGAGTCATTATGAGCCCCCTGAACTTTAATTCCTGATGACAATGTGTCAAGCAGAAAGGATCAAGCTTGAATCTCACCCTGAGTCCAGACTAGACTTTAAGGGCTAAAATTAAGAAATATCTTTTAATATAAATAAAACAAAGGCATGATAAAGAGGAGGTAGGCAACTGAAAAAAAATAATTTTACAAATTTATTTTGGATAACATTTTTTTGGTCATCTTTCTTTAGAAGCCAGGAAGAGTCATTCTTTGGTCTTTCTGTAAGAATGAAAAAGACAAAACCCTCTTCTTAAATCCATTTAAGACTTTTCTTTTCCATGTGTGTTTGTTTATGGATTGCTGTCTCTAATAATATTATCTGTGCAAAGTGCGGATTTTTCTTAATGGACATAGTTAAAACTTCTTGTGCTGAGTGTTTAAAACCCACATGCAGAAGAAAGCACAAGCAATACTGTATTTTCAGAAAATATAACCTCCAGCTCTGCTTTTGCACTCAGTAATGAGTTTTGATTTAAAAGATGAAGAATGAATGCTCAGGGAAGTTTTGTTTTTGTTTTTGTCCTAGTGTACTTCATGACAAACTCAACTCCTTAATAAATAGATTTTGTATCACTTTAATACAATCACAATACTCAAAATATAAGAGTTTGAGAACTTTAGAAATTCTTGATGATTCAGAAAATCTTCACCTTTTTGTAGTATGCCTCCTGTCCTGTTGGTTATGCAGAGGCAATGGAAAACATTTGTAAAAACAGATGGCAGTGCTTGGCCTCCTGAATGCAAATATTAAGTTCAAGGTCCAGTTAATGGCAGGTGAGCCAAGAAACACTGGGAGGTTTAATTTAACATAGATTATACCCCAAAGAATACACTTGTACGAATCCAGGACTTCTTGGCTGTTGTCTGTCTCGGAGTACTGCAAGAACAGCCATATCCCAGTTTTCACTTCCAGCCAAAACGAAGAACTGCTGAGGTAGATGAAAATTAAGATGTAGCAGTTAACATGGTTTTCAGGATTTTTCAAAAGACATGTTCAACAGCTGGTTGAGTCCAACAATTTATTTTCCCCAGCAATTCATGGTTATCCACTGTGCCATTCAATTAATTCTCCTTTGATAAATATCATAAAATCCATTATGTGTGTAGGATGTGCTGAGAGACTGAATGTGAAACTATCTGGATTTTCTATTTAAAAAAAAAAAATCTGGCAAGCTGCATAAAAGTAAGCTGGAGTGAAATTAGGTACAAAAGTGGAAAGTATGATGTGTGAAGCTGTAGTGTTTGTAACTGCTGGTGGCATGGCTACCCGAAGCAAAACACAGTTGCAGGGAGATTGCCTTACATGTACCTTGTGAAGTAGGTACTGGGGCTCTTTGTGCCAATTTAGTTAATAAAAGAGCTCTTAGAATGACTTGGAGAACTCCTGCTTAAATAAGCAGATGTTACTTGCCTGGACTTGAAATATAGACAGACCAAATACCCTGGAAAAGGGTTTGCAATAATGACTTCAGTACTTTACATTGACTGCAGTCCAGATCCTGGTACTTGCCATTACATTATTCTGTAAATYTTTCTCTGAAATAAATGGAAGAACACAGCTTGCTGCGACACAGCCAGACTCTGACCCTTATAAYACGTGTCTTTGTTACAGAAAAGTCTTGTACTGTATCGCAACTACTTCTGTTTGTTTCCTCTGCCTGTAGGAATTAGACATCGAAGAGCAGATCTGCAGCACTGCTGAAAACATAAATAACTTCCTAAGAGAGCCTTACAGCTGCAAGTCAAAAGTTCAGAAAGTTCTTCCCAGTTGTATCTTGTTACACCCCCTTCTCTCCTCCACAGTGTAGGGATATTAAACATGCAGTCAAGAGCAAGGATTTGCTGAGAGAATTAAGATGCCTAATAGTCATAAAACTGCACATTTACTTTCTTCAGATAAATGTTTATGATTTCATGAGATTTGCCTGAGCTTGCAAGACCTACTCTATTTTTTTCTAGAGTTTCTTGAACCTACGTGCTATGCTTTTAGACCAATGTACTAGGGTCAAGTTAGTGTTAACTGTCTTGTTTAAGTATTTCCTTTTTATAGTTGTATTACTGCATCTACTGCTTAATTACATGCAGTGTAATTACATGTAGTGTAACTATGATTCTGGATGAGACCTGGATAAAATATTTGAAATATAACTCATGTTTATAGAAATGTCAATGACAAAACTTCACATCTCTTTACAGATCATTTTAACTATCTTTAGCCTATGCCAGTTGTTAATTTGGTTGATTTTATTAGACATTTCTATATTATTAAAATGTTTTGGTTTTTTTTCCTCCTAAATAGCGCACTAGATTTTTGCATCAGATGAAACTTTAGAACTGTTGTGGTCTGCAAGAAATTGACGCCCTGCTCAAGTCTGGTGAAAGCTGCTGTAGCAAAGTTAATGAAGCTTATGTCATTTATATTCTTCTAAAAATCTTTTTCAGAATTTTAGCTCTGACTAGATTTTCCAGTATAGAATTCCTTTATTAGCCTCAGCCTTTTCTTCTACACTTTATTGTAAAGTTAGCAAATGTATGTTCCAATGAATGGTGGTGGAGGGAGCGCTACCTGTTTTGGGACAGCCTCTTCTGTCCAAGCAGCTTTGAAGAAGGAAAGGGAGGAAGAATGGAGAGTAGGTATTTTTAGGCCACTCTTGTATTCTGGGTCTGTCATTAATTCTTTTTTCCAAAATATGTTGCAATAGATCAAAGATGCTCTGAATTGCAGCCTCAAGGCAGCTCTGAGTGCCTGATCATGCTTCTTTTTCCATATTTGAGAACAGCTTGGACTTGTAACAGAAATAACACTGCAGAAATTTTCATCCACRTAGCCTCCTCAAAGCACTGGGAATCCTTCAGGAACAAATATGGCCCATATGTCATCATTATTGCCTGCAAGCAGAGATGGATATGTAGGYATGGACAAAGCCTGTAAGGTTGGCCCTCTGTGTGGGAAGAGCACTACGCAGATGTTAACACACCTCCACTGGCAGCAGTGTTCAACTTCTGGAACATCTCATGAGTTACAAGTAACTGTGGCATAAGCCCAGTGAAGTTCATAAAAAATGTGGGAGGCAACATTAATATAATACTAGGACCAGCCTAGCAGATCATAATGCACTATTGAGGCTGCTTGGGAGGCTGGCTGTTGCTTAGAAGCAGCRCACTTCTGCTGCTCCTTTTTTTCTGGCAGTGCCTGAGATTTACTTTACCTAAATAATGTCTAGACTAAAGTCTTGCATGGCAGACTATCCATTCAGATATCTGCAGTTTTCTTCGAGAATGGCAAAGAATGATGGCTGTTAACAAAAAAGCTGTGGAAAGAAATTTTTTTTTTAAGTTATCCAAGTCATTCCTGTGTTTAAGCATTTGGGAACCACACAGGGAAACGAGGATAGGTATAGACAGTGGAAAAACAACTTTTAAGTACATCTATCTCCTTAATATAGGATATCTACAGATGAATGAAGCTTTGAGAAAGTTAGCTTAATAAAGGCTTTCTTTTTTTTAAAGAGCACTGTACTGGGCTCACCAAAAGAAATTTAATTACATATTAATACTTCTGCATACTTAGACTCTTTTACTTTAGCCTTATGTTGGAACAGTACAATATCTTAATAGCTATGGAATATCATGAAATAATCCTTAAAAGTTTAGATAATTATTGTTAAAATATCATTAAAATTTAGCTGCTTGCCTGTTTTATCTGTCTGGTCAAATTTGTCCTTATTTAACATGCACCTTCTCTATTTTTATTTTAAATTCTGGAGGAAAGAACAAAGCTGGCCTGCGGTCTCTTATTACATAGTTTCAGCTCATCAGATAATTCAGTCTGATACAATGTCTCAGTAAACTCAGCTGTATGCTGTAGGTATTCCTGTTATTAGATCATGTTTAAGTAAGGGATTCTGATTCCCACCTTTTCCTATACAACATCAGTGTGCTATTCCTAGCAAGTGCCTCTTTCCTGTGTAGAAAATGGCTTTGCTTTTGCTTAGGTTTTTAAATATACCATGTCACTAAGTTTCTAAGTGGTGTGATTTAYTAGCTGTTCTTGATAGTGTTTGTTGGCATCTTGTGAAGACCATATTCTAGTTTTCATCTCTAAAAAAGCAGTCAGGCCTATGAAAGCAGCATTATTCTTGTGAAAACAGCCCTTTTATTTCCTTTACGTGTTATCAGTCTTATTTTACTGGGAATATCTCAGTGTGGTGAAAGATCTTCCTAACCCTCACAACAAAACATTCTCCAGTCCAAACTTCGTGTGAATACTGTATGACTTCAGGTGGGTAGAGAACATTACATTCCTTAAGCACCATAACTGGATTTATCTTTCAGTTTTCAGAACCTTATGACTGCTCCATATCCTAAGCACTGTTCCATTTGTATTTGCCATCTAGTTAAACTGTAAAACTTCTATCCAGCCAGTTTGCTTTCAATTTTACCTTGGTATATACAACCTCACCTTGCTGAGAAGTCTTACCCAGATTCCTCATCCTGCAAACTCAAGGCTCTCTATTTGTTTTGTTAGCTTCCATGGCTTGTAAGTAATCCAACTTGTGCTTGGTCGTTATTTGGTAGGCTGGTGTGTGCCTCTGCACTGCCTGAGTTTTTCCTTTAATCAACATATGGGCTATAATATAGTGCTTGTTTTGAATCTGATGTCATGGGAAAAAAGTGTTGCTTGAGTCTGTATGGAAACTTGCCCAGATGCTTTCAGCTCTGCTTCTTCCTTGACTGTAGCATCATCTGCTTAAAACTTCTAGCTTCCTTTCTAATAGTTATTCCTGCTTACCCGCAGGCTCTTTCCAGTCCAAATATAGTGCTGCTTGATTGAACAAATCAAGAAGCAGTGCTGCTCTTGACATGCTTAACAATCCAGATCAAATCCCTTCTAAAATACCCCAGTCCAGTTCATCAGGGAATGTCTCAGGATGAGTAGGGCTTTCCCCCAGGAGATTTCAGGGTGACTTTGGCATCTGTAATGCCAGAAAAACTGTGCAGTCATCTGGAATGTTTTTCCAACCCCYTTTTTTTCCCCCTTCTCACCCCGTGTCCCTCCCCCTCTTCCCSCCCCCCCCGMSCCCCCTCATGTTGAATTGTGAGGAAGCAGTGGCCTGGGGCACCCTTGTGAAACTCTTGACCTGTAAAAATTTGGAAGATGTAGTGGATTCAGGGCTCTACCCAAACTGGCCCCTTGGACTGAAGATTTGAGAAAATATTTGGGAATGACTTTAAAAGCATAGCCAAAGTGACTTTATTTGTTTGGCCACTTAACTAAGGAATACTTGTCAAGGGAAAGCAAATAACACTGCACTGGTATTAGTAGTTTCTCAGTTCTTGCAATTCAGCTCTGTTTCCTAAATTTTAGGAACAGTGCCATACAGGCTCAATACCATCTTAAAATGCTGTAGTGTACTGTAAAGATGTATAAATAGTATCAACTATGTTTAATACCCAACCAATTTCTGACTACCTTATTCTTTGTTTTTAAATATTTTTATTACATTTCTGCTGGTTGTATGACTGCTGTAGGGAGACAATAGAAAGCTGTTCAGGAGAAAACTGTCTTGAGTTTTAGCCTTGTGCATGTAGCTTGGAACAGGAGGCTCAGCATGCTTCAGAGCTTGCATCTTGCTGTCGAAATTCTTGGGAAAATCGAGAGCAAAAATTAGCAAGTTTTCTGTTCTGTAAATTCCAACTGGGATTTTCTTCTGTATCTTGTAATCCAACTGAATAAAAATGGATTTTCCTGGGGACAAAAAAAGCTTCATCTAACTTGAGGGTTGTCTCACTGCCAACTATCAAGCTTTTGCTATAAATCATCATGGCTTTTCAAAAAAAAGACAAAAAATATGAATGTTGGCAGAAGCATCTTTCACTAGCTTTGTTCAAAAAATGGCTGAAGTACTTTCTGTTGAGTTGAAAATAATAATAAAAAAACCCACAAGACACATTTTAAGATGAAGAAACTGTTACCTGAATAGTCTGTCAAATTTGAAACAAAGGTTTATGATGGAAATGGTGGTTAGGCAGTCTGAATTGTTTTGAAAACCACATAAGATTCAAAGGAATGGTCAAAATATGTCCATTCTGTTTCTTTCTAATAAAACATACATTGGCCACTAGGCAATGTTCTCTAACAGAACTTGTCTGAAGGCTGTGGATCTTTTCTGTGRAACTCTAAGTGGGTGCCACAGTAGAACTGAGTATAGCATATGTGMCACTTAGTGACTACCTAGGTGGTCCCTTTTAGCTAGTGCTGAAAAGGTGAATAATGCTTATAGTTTATGTTTTTGTTAGTAAAATAATATAAAWGAAATTCCAGAAAATGTTATAAACAATATAAGTCTTAAAATAAGTTTACTTGTTTTTCTGGGGCATTCCACAGTATGTAGCCGCCTCCTTTTGTAGTAGTTAAAAAGAGCTTAAAAATGACAATGTTAAACTTCAGAATTTCATTTTAGTTCTTTTACCAAGCTAAAAAACATCCATTTATAAAACACAGCTGTGTCTTGTAATTGCTGCAAAAAACTTTCTGGCACTGTATGTTGTATTACATGTTTTCTTAATTTCATGTGACATTGACTTTGTTCATACTCTGGTACTTTAAAAAAAATACATTTAACTTACTTTTATTTATTGAATGAAGGCTTCCTAAATATACCATGACTGCTCTCTGCTCTTTGTCTGAAACAGAAGTATTATGTAATGTGGGTGATCAAGAAATTACATGTAGGGAAATCCTTGTTTGCTTTTAGCAGGCAATGGAAGAACTGCTGAAGACTGCAAAATGTGAATAGTGAGAAAGGGCTAAGGTATGTCGAGGTCCCTTGAACAACACTCCTCAAGTGGGGTGAAGGTATGTGAAATTTATCTATTTTTTCTCCCTGCCCCAGAACTAAGAGCATGTCTACCTAGGGTAGAAGTCATCATGTGTATTCTATTATATAAAGCACTTTGGATTTGAACTCAACAGGAATTCTCATACTCATATTTAAGGATCATGTCCTAGGATTTCTTCTTAGTTACTAGCTATGACCAGTGTTTTTAAAACAGCAAAGGAGATATCCTGGATATTTTTGCTATTTATAATTCTCATTGTTACAACTCTGTAGGGCTGATTAGATCAGATGATTTCAATGGTGTGATAGCTACTGATATAAATATATTTCCAGAAGACTTCCTTATGACTTCAGAGCAGATTAGCCAGTAAAAAAAAACATTTTGGAAGGAGTTTAGTTCCTTAACTATTTTTGAAAATCCCAAGAGGCACTCCTCTGCATACAGAGGAGCTAAAAATCTTTAAAAGCCAGCCCTTTCACTGACTATGCTTTTCATAAAAATATGATTTAGACATTTGAAAAAAGTCAGATTTCTAAGTCTTTGTTTCCAAACTCTCTCAAGGATGTCTGAATATCGTGCTTCCTGAGAACTTAAGAGAAAATGGAAGAAATGCTCACTTAGGCAAAAGCCAAAATAAACTCTGTATTTGTCAGTGATAAGAAACGAATATAGTTTATTAAATAGAGAAATCTGGCTGTGGGTCAGATAATSATCCAAAACTGCCTGCTTATTTGAAGCTTACCTAAAGGTCTGCTGTTGGAAAAAATCATACAAGAACAGTCTTTCCTGTGAGATTTCCAATACTTCCTGGTTTGAGTCAAGAAAGGAATAGTGCAAGAAGAGCCACTYGCTCTATTTAGATTTTTATGCTTCTGGTTCTGAAATATGAAGGGAAGTAGAGGGATAGAATTGTGTGTGTCTGTATGTGTGAAAAGRAAATACCCATTTATAGCTCCCATGTGGGTTTATTGCATTCCAAGTTTGGGCTGCAACTTTAAATCATGATTTTGTGTAATAATGATTTTCTGTAGGAGAACCGAAGGTTCAGACAGTTCAGGGTCCCAAAAAAGGTAAATAACTAAAATGAGAACCTGTTTGTCATTCCTTTCATTTCTGAATCCAAGTTCATGTATCCAAACACTTAAGCTCGGCAAGTTTTTGCGTGTATCCAAGTACATTGAATAACCTCTTTGGGTTTCTTGTGGAAGTTGGAATTTTTAGTCTTTATTCTAAATTGACTAAACCACCGTGAGAAACTGCCCCTATAATTCAATGATTTCCAATTAAAGAGACTTCCTGTAGTTACAACAGGAAATACTAAAAGGAGGTCTTCGACATCTCACATTTGTGTTTTTTAAACTATGTAGCTTTTTATGTGGATAGCTGCTCCTAGCCTRTAACGAGGGTATAGACGTGATGAGATCGTACAGAGATTTGCTACCTTTACTGAAAAGGTGAGTGCTGTCATGGTAGCAAATCATGCAAGGTGAATTTTGAGGAAAATGAAACTCTTTACCTTCGCAGAATGAATTTAGCTAAATATTACTGCAATGGCAAATATCTGCTATTCTGCAGAAGACTGTTTGCTGTCTTGCTTGCATTCCACAAGCCTGTGACCTGTCCCTCACTGCTTTTCTTTGTGAGGGACAGCTCACGTAAGTATTTCATAGCCATCTAAAATTGGAAACCTCCAGAGAATGAGCTGGGGAAGGGTTTTGTTGCTTCCTCTGGTATCTGTTTAAATATCAGCAAGGCTGGGTGAGCTGAGATGCTTCCAAAACTGACAATGAGGCTTTCTGCTGGGGAAAGCTGTGCTTCTAAAGAAGTTGCATCTGTCGGAGTGTGGTGTTGCTTCATTTTTCTGTGCTGCTGCTGCTCCCTGGTGCAAGGGATGGGTCATGTTAGAAGCCAACCATTCATTAGCTGTGTTAGGGTGACTTTGCTCACACTAATCCTGGATAGTGCTACAATTGGAGAGAAACGCTTCGATCTCATCCATGTCCTTAATCCTTCTTCCTCAGTTTCATAATTAGACCTTTTTCTCTTCTCTAGATTCTTCAACAAACAAAAAATTCTCACTTTCAAAGACCAAATCTGAAGTTAACCAGCTTCTCCTGTGCYGCTTGATCTGGATTTGCCTCTTTCAAATATACACACTTTTTCAGGCGCTACAATTCTGCATGTTAGGTTAACTCCCTGCAGCAGCAAGTCAATGTATTTGTTAAAATTAATTTTAATGTTCACCACTAAGAGCTAATTGGAGAAAAAGGAACAGGAATATTCTTTCACTTGCATGCAAAGAATGAAGCTATTGAAACTTATATTTTTAATTGAGTGAGAGCAGCAAAGTAGAAGTCAAAAAAAAAAAAAAACTCCKGTCCTGGCTTCTGACATGAAACACATTCAAATTTGATAGAACAAGTTGATTATATCCAGTCTAAGCATAAGAAAGTATTTTTTCTTCTCTGCTTTTAACTAGAGATACTTTTCCAGTTAAATAATTTGTTTACTATTTTGTTTTTTATGCTCAGTCTCTAGAGGGGGGGAAAAAATGCTTTGAAAAGATGTTTGAATTGCAAATGGACACCTTTTGCTAATGCATTTATACTGTGTCCAGGCTTGAATTGCAGATGGCCAATGTGTGTTTGAAAGCTTATCAAGTTACCATTGCATTTCAGTAGCAGATGGTTAAGCAGCAAAAGGCAGGTCTCACTTTCCTGGCCTTTTCTACTGTTGAGCACAAATGAAGAGCGGAAGGTCATCCCACAGATCAAGCCTGCACATGGCAGATATTTGCATAGCAGTATCTGCATGCAGCCATGTGCTCACTGTGGCATTTGGGGTGAAGTCACAAGCCATTTATTCAAAAACTAATAAATTTCCACAGCCAAACTGGTGCAGCTTAGAATGAAAGAGATTTCTGAAAGATAACTTTT
The DNA here is from genome assembly GCF_003342845.1 of Nothoprocta perdicaria. NCBI lineage: Eukaryota > Metazoa > Chordata > Aves > Tinamiformes > Tinamidae > Nothoprocta > Nothoprocta perdicaria. Next base: position 52,316 of record NW_020455736.1, read on the forward strand.
CTTCAACTGTTTATTGTATGTATATTTTAAACCATCTGCTCATTTATTAATCTTTGCTCCACCACTTCAAATGGTGAAGGTGAACTACAGTTTTTGCCATAGTCCTTGCAATATACGTGCCCTGTGATRTTTCCTTTCCTTGCTTCCAGAAGCCATGCTGTTATAATTTAAGTATAGTAATTGGGGTCTAAGTCCCTCATAATGTCTTCTGTATGAGCTCTTTGTGCTGTGATGCATGGGCTTGATCTCCAGGCTTTCAATGGGAGACCCTGCTGAAAGTCTTAATAAGATGGCATCAAACACTGGAACAGCTTCTCAGCTTTRATATGTATATTGGCTCTTGAAAAGCAAGCCTGCGCAATGAAAGTCTTGAGGGTTTTGCAGTGCTATGGCTAGCCCATTTCTAAGTGCTGTTTCAATATCTTAATGATCAATTTAAATTCCCAAATAAAAGCATAGAATGTCAGGATTAATYATTATGTCTCTTAGGATACTGTAGTAAAACTAATATTCACTTTTACAGATGTCTATTTAAACTTTAGCACACCAATAAGTTGATGTTTGGGAGAAAACAGCATCTCACCAGTCCCTTCATAACTAAGGTCTCAGTTCCCAGTGTCAGGCTGTGTGTTTGTGATATGATAGTGCTGTTTCGATGTAATACACARCTTCCTATTCATTGGAGCAGTGAAAATGATAATATTGTGGTGTTACAATGTTGTTATTTTAACAGAAGAGTTTCCTTTTTTTTTTTTTTGTAAAAGGGAAAGCGTGAGGAAAGTTTTATGAAACTCGCATTGGCTTAATCTACAGAGCATATGAAAGTGGTTCACTTTCCAGTAACTTTCTATTGGACATTAGTGGAATCATTTAAACACTTTTTTTCTTGTTTTTGGCTTTGAACAGTTCTAAAGAATTTCTATATACAATGTGATCTGAAATACAAAGTGCCTGCTCAGAATGAAGCAARAAGATAGCAAGTATCCATTTCAGTAGTCTTATGTACTTATTGATACAAATGGCACCACTTCAAGGGATAACAGCTTCATGCTTAGTGTTGTTCCTGTCAGCAGGAAAGCTTTTTGAGCTGGCTGGAGACAGGATCTGAAAATTTTTTCATTTCTGACATCTCTCAAGTTCTCTCTGTCCTTTTGAGCTCACTTTAGTGAACATTATTTGGTTCTGCCAAAATAAATGATAGCTGTTTGTGCTGAGGGAGCTCTTTAGAAAGAGAGGAAAAGCTGCTATCTATGCCAGAGCCCTGGGCTTGCACAGTCGTATGTGAGCACCCAAAAAAGTGAACTACCTTTCAGGTAGTGAACTACCTTTCAGGTGAACTACCTCTGCTTTTGCAGTAACTGGTGCATCCTTGCAATCCAATTTATGAGCACATAATTTTCAGTATTGGGAGTGTCTATCTGCATACAAAAGCAAAGCCTGGCCTTGTGAAGCAGCTTTTTCTAAAAGCATAGCTGGAGCTAGAAACTTGACCTCTAAAGATGTTACTTGATTTATTAAAACACTCATGTTTTTGCAGTGTTTTCATCTTAAGCTTAGTCTGGACTGTGAAAATCAAGCTATGCTCTGTCTGCCTGTTACCTGCTCTACACAGTGGGTGTATCTTGCAGTCCATGCTAGTGACAGCAAATGCTGTGTAATGCAGCCCAGGCCCCGGCTTGTCAGGTACGTGGTTACAGCAAGGGACAGGGTCAGTAAAGTGACAGACCCAAATGAGTGTCCCAAGTGGGGAAAGGACTCGCTGGGGTGTATTTGTGCTTTTACCAGTACAGGGAAATTCTGTTCTCTGCTTTGCTCATCTCTCTCTTAGTCCAGCAAGAGTAGTGAGTCCTGCACAGCTCACGCAGTTGTTAGGATTACTGAAGAGACCTCAGCAGTGCTCTCAAATGGTTTCTTTTTCCCTTTCCATTGGCCAATACCTCTTTCGAGAGTGAGGGAAAAAGTGCCCAGTTGAATTCACTATGGGAATTCACTATGTGAATTCAGCATGGCTCTGAAGCATCAGGAAGAGCTCTACAGATCAGGCTGTCTACAAATTTAGAGAGCAACAAGACTTTAAAAAAAAAAAAAAGTTTCTCTCTACCCAGCTCAAACMTCAACTCTTTGAGCAAGATCCACAAGAATTCACCTTGTCCTTGAGGTCAAGGCCCTGTATCAGATTTGTCGTGAAGGTAATGTAGCGGCAGCTTGCCCAAATGAATGGGCTTGAAGTCTATTTTGTCCCTGACAGAGACTGAATATTATACCTTATGCCAGGATGAGTTAGCAATCAGCAAATGATTGATGCTTTCTTTAACATTGTTCTCTACTTTTTGATGAAATACACTGAATGTTTTGRCTTAAAAATTTATCTTCAGAATCTCTACTGGACTATGCGGGCTTGAATGACTGAAAGGCTAAGAAAAATAACAACAAAAATAAAAAGTTCAAAATCCCAAAACAAGAAGTTGTTAGTCTTTGTTACTTGGTAGATTCTTAAAACATAACAACAACTATTTAAATATTTCCAAATAACATTCACCACATTAATATCCCATTTTGGTAGCTTACAAAACTGAAATATCCCRAAACTTCTGAATTTGCTGGATACACTGTTTTCAGCATTACTTAATGATGAAAATGATGAAAACAAGTAGGTTCATCTCAGGATTTTGATACTGGCTACCTAAACATAACCTTGAAAAATATTTTTGACAAAGCCAAATTATTTCAATAGGTAAAACTTAGGTGAAGAAAGTCTGTTGCGGGAAATATGAAAAAGTAGTTTCAGCAAAAATACAAATATATATTTTTGATGCTGATTGAAATACACATACCTGTTTCCTGAATAGAATGTTTTCRGCTAGTTGGAAGAAAACACTCAGGTGTCACATCTTGGTGTCACCTACTTAATATATTTAATAGCCAGCCATTTTTTAAATCTGAAATCACTTTCTGTTTCATTGTCAACAATTCTATTAACCCTTGTGAAATAGAGCTTGAAATACTTATTAATCTCATACTACTTTTCCTGATAAATAGGTGCACATAGAATTTGTTTTAATCTTGTATTAATTAGCCAACTTTTTAAAATAATAAATCTCCCCTTTCTGTGACTGAAAGCTTTTTTATTAATGGAGTCATGAGTAGGCTACTTGTCTACTTGGTAGATAAATTGCAAAAAGTTTTTGCAATGTATTGGAAACTATATATGTAATATAGTAGACCATTAATCTTAAGAATTAGTCGACTGAAAAAAATTCAGTCTTTCATGAGTTATAGTCAGGAGGAAAAAGAAATATAACTGTAAGGCAAGAAAGAGAGGGGAGGGAAAAAGCTTTATCCAAGAAATGGTGTTGTAGCACATGGCCTTGCAGGAGGTAGCTTCCACTAAATGTGTGTTCCAGAAATCCTCAACCAACAGTAGCACAATAACACTGAAATTCTCCTATTTTAGGAGATAGCAAGGGACGGAACTAAATTGTGAATCTAAAAAGTAAATAATACCAGGAGAAGGATGGGAAACAGATTTATTTAGGGAAGGTGAGGTAGTTTCATCCTGCTGTCTTGTCAGTGGCAAGATTAACTTATGGGAAGAAGCAAGGTAGATAATGAAAGATGAAAAGGATGAAGGCTCCAGAGAACAAGTGTAAGCTGTAGATGGGTTACAGGTTTCCAGCTGTGATGTCTTTTGTTTCTCCACCAAAGGCTGCAGCTGGGCTTCCCACTCATCAGTAGACTTAAAACCCTTTACCTCCATCTACTATTCTTCTGTCATTGATGCACAAGGATGCTATTTTAGTGAAGCTAAAGTATTTTATGGAGGTATTAACAAAACATTCAACTGAAAGGATCTAGGACAGAGTCCATAGTCATATCCGAGCTCAGAGARAGAATGTAATCAAAAATGTTTTCAGCTAGAAAACAGGTGTTTCAACACAATTCTGTTTCTCAGAAATRTTTGAAAAGGTTGTTTTAATTCCTCATTGAAATGAAAACAGATTTTGAAACCTTGAATGCCATCACAAAATGAAATTGTTCTCCTGCCAGATCTACTCTTCAGCCTCTGATACCAGGTGTTTCTCCTAAACCTAGTTTAGATTTAATAAGTCCTTCACTGAGCAGCCAAAGAAGAAATGAATCTTTACTGGGGAGCAGGCTGAGGAAGGAAAGTTCTTCTTGTGCTTTTAGTAGAAATCAAGGACCAATTCTTCTTATACCTCTGAGTCTCTTTTTCAAGAGATCAAAGGACTTAAGGAGAAGGCAAAGTACAGAAATAGGATCCATTGCAGAGATGAAAACCAAGCAACTTTGTGAAAATAAAGGGCGAATCATGCTGTAGTATGAAGAATGCATTCTTCATAGTGCTCATAATCCATAAAATATCCTCTTCAAGGTGTGCATTGCTGTGTGCCACCTCTTAGGTAAGATCCTGTCCCAACCTGTGCCATATTCCATGTTCATCAGTCTTTTAGTATGGAGACACCAAAATGTCTGCTCCTCTCTACTCTTCTGCCCCTCTAAAGAAGAAGAGATCGCCTTGTGAGCTGACCTTAACATAAGGCCTGGATGAAAATGAGCCCCTGATTGTTTGAGTGATGAAGATGTTTGATTTGACTGCATTAAACTTGTTCCTCAGAGCAACCCTACTGTGCCTCAAGATCTGGTCCAGTGGGCTCAATAATTAGCTAGTATAAAAAGATCTGATTTCTGATGGTTTTTCTCCATTCTTGTTCCTTTCTCTTCCACTATTTATGCCCTTTCTTATTTCATCTTAATTTGTCCACCTACTCTATTCCCATTTTCTTTTTCCTGTATTTCACACTTGGTTTTCTCCTCCTGTGTTTTCCATAAGTTTTCTTTCCTGTTCCTTTTTTTCTAGATTTTTCCCTGATGCCATGACAGCTCTTAGTTACAATGAGAAATGACATATTGTGAAGGTGCTGTATTTTCCAACCTCTTCCCTTACTCACTCTGAGTTGGGAGCAAAATGTTCCTGGTGTGCTGCCAGATGAACCTCTTGTAGTGCTACAAAGCTGGCTCCTTCCCATGCATGTACTCCAGGGATGCGCTCTCACAGCATGGGCTTTTTGTTGGATATTTCCTATGTGGCCAGCCTCCTCTTCCTTTCCGGCACAGGAGCAAGCAATTATAAATCAAATTATTTAGGAAAACTGTCCTGAAAGGCCAGAGATAGCAAACTGTTTCACTGTAACTCACATCTTTCTAGTGAAAATGGCAAAAAAAAAAAAAAAAATCTGCTATGTTTAAAACATACATATTTGCTTATGCTTAGCCTGACAGTTAGAGAACTAAAGTATTCCATAGTTAGGATGGGTTGACCTGAACTATCATTTTATTTGCATTGCCTTTGAATTGTAAGATTATAGGGGTATCTAATTATCATCTACTCAGAGCCAGGCAAACTCAGATGAAGATTTTTCTCTTTTGCAATATATTGAGAAAAGGATTAAGATTTTATTCTATTGTAACTCCTGATCTTTGTTTATCAATTGTTCACTCCTTTTATTTTGAGCTCATAGGCTGGTTATTTGATGTTCATTTGCAAAGAAGAACACATGCTTAAAAAGTAGATAAGTTTTTTCAATATATTCATCCAATTACTCTGTTTTTTTTCCACCTCTCTTGAACACTTTTCTGAAATTGTGGAAATGCTTCTGCTTTCAACTCTGCACACCAAATAGAGCAAATAGCTGTGAATGCAAATGATTGAGGGAGGGGAAAAAAAAACACACACACACACACACACACAAAAAGCAAATAGAATGCAATGAAAAACAATGTCTTTGCTTACGCAAATGCTAATTTGTAGTTTCAGATAATAGGATTCCAACCCAATTTCTGATTTTAAAAATAGACTCTTTTTATTATATGGAGACAATAAGATAAAGCATTTCATGGTGTTTATCAGTGAGGGGGAAAGCTTAAAGCCTAAGGGGAAAGTGTTATGTAACATGTCCTATAAAAAAAATTCTGTGTTTATAGTACCTTATTAGTATATCTTCCTTCTTTGCTGTGACTGCAAGTCTGAACTTCTGTTCCTTATATAGCAGACAAATATTGCTTTACCTCTGTTGTACTGTAACTTTCTATGTTTGTTTAGTGTGTTTTGTTCTTGGCTGTGAGTTCTGAGAAGATAGTGTAGTAGTCCAAAAATTTACTTGTTAGTCTTTGCTGAACTTTTTTTTTCCTTCTCCGCAAAAATAGCTTGTCTTTGCAGTTCAAGTATTTCAGAAGCTGAGGGACTGATGTTTTATCTCAGTAAAATGGCATACTGATGGTATATACCTTATCTCCATTCCTATTTGGTTTATTTCTTTATATGTGTTGATTTTAGATATATGATAAGATAAAAGAAAATGTGAGTATGTAAGAAGAAACTATAATCTCCTTTTCTGGACCAAGCTATGAACAAGTCCTTGAAGTCCTTGGATGTGTGAGCAGCGCCTGGAAGTTTGTGAGGGTTGTTTTTGGTTGGTTGGGTTTTTGTTTGTTGGTTTTGTAGTTGTTGTTTGTTTTTTTGCCTCTGGCACATCTCATTTTGGCACAAAGTATCATGACAGAACAGGTACTTACTGGCATGCGCAAAGCTTGCACTATGCTGGCAACATACCACAGAATGGCTAAGGTTGGAAGGGACCTCTAGAGATTATCTAGTCCAACCCCTCTGCTCCAGCAGGGACACCTAGAGCATGTGGCACAGGGTGGCATCCATGTGGGTTTGGAAGATCTCTGAAGGAGAATCCACAACCTCCCTGATTGTGGGAGTTCCTGTTCCAGGGCTCTGTCACCTCACAGTGAAGAACTTTGTTCTGAGAGAGATGAAACTTCCTTGTGTTTGAATTTGTACCCATGAGCCCTTGTCCTGTCACTGGCCACCACCAAAAAGAGTTTGACCCCATCCTCTTCACCCTTASGTACTTGTGTGTCTTGATAAGATTCCCTCTCAATCTTCTCTTCTCCAGGCTAAACACACCCAACTCACTAAGTTTTTCATCATGAGACAGGTGCTCCAGTCCCATAATCATCTTTGTTGCTCTAACCTGGACCCCTATAAGTTTCTACGCTGGACCCTCTAGAAGTTTCTTGTCCTTTTTGCACTGGGGAGCCCAGAACTGCCCCCAATACTCCAGGTGCGGCCTCACCAGAGCTAAGAGGGGCAGGATCCCCTTCCTTGACTTGCTGGCAACATCCTCCTGAYGCAGCCAGGATCCCCCTCAGCCTTAGTGGCCACAAGGATACATGGATGGCTCATGGTTAGCTTGTTGTCCACCAGAACTCCCAAATCTCTCTCCACGGAAACACTGTTTTCCCCTCTCCTGCAGTGCCCTGGAAGCTGAGCTAGCAGGAGCTTCTCGCAAGGCTACAGGCAGCACAGTAAATAAGTGTTTGCTGCTCTGTGGCAAGGGCAGCAGCGTGAGACATATGGCTTTATCTCGGCCACTACYGGTAAAGATGCTTGTTTCTGTGCAGATACATGTAGGTGGACTGGTTTAGTTAAAAAAAAAAAAAATAATAAATAAAAAATGCAGCAAACAGATGTAGATGGGGCAGAACACCAGTTTTTCCTCCTTCCCATGCTTTTCATAGCTACCTTGACAGAAACATCCCAGAGAAGTGTAGCAAATTCCTCTCAGCTGTTTGGATGCTTCATTGAGCAAGGCTCTTCTCCTGCAAAGAGCTGCCCTGTTTCACTTGAGTTTTACTGTTTGCCTTCTGGAAGCAATGCCATGGACATTATGCCAATGTCCAAGATTCCTTGCCTTGTGGTCTGAGTTGCTGAATCCCATGTACTGCCTGTGGCTAGGTGACACTAGGTCAAACTGCTGAGCATATGCTTCTCCCTGTTCATCCTTTCAATTATTATCTTACCAGCTTCTTGCTGCCTGGTTGGACTGTGCTTTCCTACAACTGGATGCCTGCTTAAGCCAGGAAATTCTGGAATTAATTGCCTGTCTCCTCTTGGGAAACTGAAAACAGGGCATAGGCATAAAGCAAGAGAGTGCAAAGCGTGTAAAGTGAGAGGGCTAATCAGGGTTTTAATTTGCTCATGTTTCTGATGTGCCTCAGATTAACTTGCTCTTAAATAGAAGTAATAATCCAATCCTTTTGCATCATGGGCACGTGCAGGCTTGGAATTTTGTCTGACTTCTGGGAAGGAYGTTGAAGGCAACTGGAGCTGGGTCCTGCTCTTTGGCTTTCTGACCGATTCTGACCTTCCCCTCTGTTTCAAATCTTCTGTCTAAAACATTGGACTACCGTATTCTTCTGATATTTACTAGTTTCAAGGCATGCAATTTGATCCTTACAGTCTGTGGTTGATGCTGTTACAAGCTAAGAGAAGTAGACTGGATCAAATGTCTTTCAATTGCAAAAGTGGCATTAATAGCACGGGAGTTTTATATCTGTAGAGAAGCTGTTTAAATGTAGACAAACATATTTTATTTGCTGCTAGGTTGCTAAGGAGCCATCCAGCCCGAATAATAGCAATTTTAGTTAAATGTAGACACATGCCAAGTTAGCCTGTTAAGTAACAGGATTAATCGAGGCATTTAGAAACTCACATATGCTTACAGCCAGACTGGACCTCCGTCTGCAATGGTGACAGTTCCCAGCCTTCTGTCCAAGAAGGAGCCACCAGGTTAATGGGTCAGAGAGAGCCCCCGTGGCCATGGGCACAGCGGGAAGCTGATCTCCCTGCCCTGCTGCCTGGCCGAGCTGACCCCCCGGGATTTTGCTTATACAGTAACCAGCAGATTAGCAAGAATATTTTGTCTGCCTCAGGCATAACTTTTTCAAGATCCACTCCTGGTGTCATAAATTTCAGCACTATCTGGTACCGAGAGGCTTTGGTGCAAGCTTTGCCCTTAAGTCCCTGATTATAAAGCAAAACAAAACAAAACAAAACAAAACAAAAACCTGGATAACTAGAAAGGAATTCTCCTTTTGTTCTTTAAGCTCCTTGGGTGAAGGACTCAATCTCAATTATTATTGTTTGTTGTTATTCTTGGTAAAAGATCTGGACAAAATCCTTTTAAACAGGAAGTTCTTTTATGACCATCTTCTGAGCAATTCTAATTGAATTAAGTTTTCTCTCTCTTCAAAGATCTCAAAAATATCTTTGTTCGCATTTAATGTCTGGATGTGTTTGTTATGGTAGCTTATTTGCAAAGTGTAATTATGGGAAATTCCTATGGCTTGTGATAATGGCCACAGAACTGGTTACCACAGCAGGTTTTTTTCTTGGTCTCAAGTGACCCTCTATTCATTTGGAGMAGCAGAGACCTTTCCTGGGGAAGCAGAGAGTTCTTTGCCAGTAATCATGTTGCTGCAGAAAGGACTGAAAGTTTTCCCATTTGATTCAGTAATATTTGGAAAGTAAAATCTAGTTCAGTGGCATCTACTGAAACCAGCTCTGCACTAGTTCTGCGAATGTGAAATGTATCTATGAGTTCAAAAGAGTCAATAGATTGCTGATTTTGATATATAACTGGTAGGAAGTCAGGAAGATTGGGAAGACTGAAAGATTTGGAAGGCAACATGGAAGATGTTATGACATAACTTGTCCTGATGCTAATAAGGTTTAGGAAAGGGGTTTCACACTTGCGAAACTTTAGTGCTGGGGCATGTGAGGGTAATGGATAATTTCACCTGATGTTCTGTTGGCATCCTTCCCAGATTGTCTTGGGCGTATAGTCCTTTTTTTTGTTCAGCTGTACATGAAGTCAGGTCTCTACCAAATTTTTAAAAAATATATAAAAATTTCAACTATGTAAGTGTGAAAGTGTTCAAAACTGTTCAGTAACACTACTGCTGGGCCACTAGGTGGACAAAATAGAGAGAATTAAAGGATGATTAAGTAGTAATTTTAACGATTTTAATGATCATGGGAAAAAAATGGAGGAGCAACTATGAGACTCAGTGCAACTAATATTTACTTACTGTAAGCCATAGACTAGCACCTAACAGCTCTGGGATTCCACCGGCTGTGCTCACGGCATGGAGGAATTTACAAAACAGCACCGTCCGGTAGGTTAGTTGTCCAWAAAGAGACCTTTGTGGAAGAGTCCCCACTGAGGCTGAGTGAAACTGTTTTTACCAAGCCTTACAAAAAACAGATACTTAATTCATGCAAACAGCTGCAGAATGAGTGTTGCTGTCTTGACAGTGAGCCATGCCGTAGCGTCCAGTGGGTCCACCAAATGCTGCAGGTGTTGTCATCTTTGGACCTAGAAGTTATGTTGATCATAAGATCAACACAAGATAAGACATCTCTGTTTATTGTAATAAAAAACAGAGCACTTTTTAGGCTGTAAATTCTCTCCCTAAGAAACTGATGAAATCAGATCTCATTAAGAAGTTAAATGACTAAATTTTCAAGAAAGTAGAGTGTGTTAAAGGGAGGGGGAAACACCAACTTCTAACTGGATAGTAATAGCTTCAAAAGTGAGTAATTTTCAAGAAAAGACAAACTGTAGTAATGTATCTGCAGAAATACTTCTWATTTAAGTTTTTAGACTTAATTTCTTTTTGTCAATCAGGATGCCAATATATCAATACATAACCATAACTTAAACAAGCTATTTCTATAAAATTTATGTGGGTCTCCCATTATATTATGAAGGGTGTCAGTTCAGGTAAGATTAAGTTTTAAGCCAAAGACTATGTTTCTATTTTGGTTGTACTTTAATAGCTTCCTATTAAATTAGCATTGCATAAACTAAGCCTTAACATAATTCTTTTTTTATTTATTATTATTCCTTTTTACCATCTCTTTAATAAAGGTACAACACTTGAGGCAGGAAGTAACCCATACAAGCTGTTTGATATGTGGCCAAATCTTCCCTTTCATCTTAGAGTACATTTATGAGAGGAATAAAAAACTGTGGGCAATTCTAGGAGATTGATAGAGTTTCTGATGGGGTTTAATGGCCCCAGCAAGAGAACGGAATATGAAACCCTAGAGAGTGCTCAGATACCACTAGTGTAAATGTGATACCAACACCTGTAATAAAAGCACAGCAGCTAACAAACCCCTCCGAATGGGAAATGTTACAATTCTACCTGAAGAGCTTGCAAGAGAAAAAGGGTGAGTGGAAATGAGATAAACTGTAGGACATCTAAGGCAACCTCCCTCCAGCATTCCTTGCTCCACATCTTCACTGCTTATACCAAAGCTGCACCACGTCTCACACAGCACTCCTAGCACTGCTGAACGCAGCCCTGAAGCAGCAGGGGAGCCCACRGGCCTCTGAATAGAGAGGTCGGGTCTGCAGCTGCCCCCAGCCCCGCCACCTTGAGCCTTGGTCCCACCTTGGGCCAGTGGAGCCAATGGAGGGAACTGCAACCCTGGCTCTCTGCAGCCTGGCTGGAAGGTGCCTGGCCTTGTAAAGCTGGAGTTCAAGCTTCTGTCTGTTCTTCTATTGCAAAAATCTTAGTACTTATTTATGCTTCAGGTGTAAAATGGGAAGCCACTGCTTGCTGATGYCTTATCTTCTCCTGCAAGTGAATCAGGATTTGCATATCAGAAGTCTGGTAATTCTACTTTAGTGTCTTTAAACATTTATATTTACAGTAGTGATGAATTTTATTCTCAGTGTATTCTAGGCACACCTATTCCAAAGGGTATGCTAAAACAGGGAAGAAGAGCGAATTTTGAGATAATGGAGATAAATTATAGGAACATATAAAATAATAATCTAAAACTTACTAATATAGAGCAAGTTCATGGGAAGCAGGACTTAATCACTTAATTTTTTAAAAATAAGTTGGAAGCTGCAGTAAGGAAATATTTCTTGCCTCAGGAGCAACAGCTGTGGACACTATAAAGTGAAATTAAATTAACGAAAGCACAGAAAATACTTCTCTTTGCCTGTATTTCTATTTTTAAATGAAAGAAATTCTTAATGACTAGTKAGGAAACAACCTGGAGAAAAGTTTTTTTGACAAATACTACAGTTTCCCAAATGTGATCAATAGAGTAAGAATATAGTGTGCTCAGAGAAGACTGGTGAATGTGTTTGATATTCCTGGTCATACTGCGTGTATATAGTAAGACGTCAGTCTTTTAGAGAGGATTGCAAAGAAGTAACGATAAATTATCCTTAACCTAAAGGAACTGATAAGAAAAGTGCAAGTCAAGGAGCTGTTTTATGTGTTTGGATTAAATTTCAGAGGAGTGGTGTGGTGTCTGCATTTGCAAGCAGTGCAGCTAGGAGGAAACAGTCTATTTAAACTGTAGCATGACAGCAGCGTGTTTGCTGTGGGGTGAGCCTGTGGCCTGGAGATGCTGGTTCCCTTCTCCAAGACCTGCAGATCTTCCTAAGGGCCTTGTCAATCACTGCATACAAAAAAATGCATACAAAATAAAATACACTGCATAGAATGCAGTCAGGTTTTGTAACGTTTAAAAATGAAATTTAAATTTCTGTATGTTGCAACAAAATGTGAAAAAATGCCTTTGTGCTGTCAGACGATGGAGCTGCAGCAAAAACTGATGTCAAAGCTGCCAATCCTGGCATAAAGAAAGGCCGTGCGGGAAGGAAAAGGGCCAGAGAGCAGGTTATTAGAGCTGCCATAATGACTGTGAGAGTGGGCTATACATGAAGTGAAAATAAAGTAGCAGAGTTAAAAGCAGAGTGAGAAGCAGATTAATAAAGCAACATTTGCGGCTGCAGCATTGCTGCCGCCTTTGCCTGGTTGTTGTAACCCATATGGTCTTTAATCAGGAACAGGCAGTGATTGCACAGGCCATATGTGCAGCAGTATCACAGCTTAGTGAGTTGGAAGTTTTAACTACAAATCATGTTACAGTTAGTGGTGTTCATTTGAGCCAAAGTGATATTAATTTTAGTGAGAACTGAATGTGGACTACAAAAAATACATTTGTTTCAGTAACCAGCTCCCCTTCTCCCTCCAGTTCCCTTTGGTTGCATGTGAAGAGCCTCACATTCGCTTTCCAGTGAATTTCTGTTGGCAGAAGGAGAATGCAGCAAGTGCCCATGCGGATTGCAGGACTGCTTATGCTCAGTGGGCACCTGTGAGCATTCCCAAGGCTGTTTGTGGATGGCTCTAAACCGGGAGAGGGAATCGGCAACAAAAGCATCCCTAAGGGATGGCTTGTACAATGCAAATTAAAGAAGCAGGCCTTTAAGGTGCTGGGAACACCTCATAAACCATTCATGGTTTGAAATATTTTCATTTAAACCATCTGGTAGGTGATAAGAAGAAAACACCACTAAATCCCAATGTCTTTTCACAGATCATTACAAACAAGCAAGTGAGGTTGTGGTTCAGTAGCATTTTCAAAGTTTCCAACTATTTATCAAGTGAACTGTTCAAAACTAAACCCTTGTGTAAATTAGAATTCAATTCAAAATCCTTATCTAAATTAAAATTCAATTAAAATTCCACATCCCCTGCAATGTGCTCTGCAGCGCTTAGGGCTCTGCAATAGGAGTGGCTGGGGGCTCTCTTCAGAGCTGCAGGGTGCCTGACGGGAAGGCCGCGGGCTGCCCCGGCAAGGCAGCGGCAGCAGCTCCCGGCGYGGGTCCCTCTGCGAGCCCCGGCCGGGCCCGGCCTCGGCACTCACGGGCCTTCGAGCCCAGGAGCAAAACCTCATCCRAGAACCATGGTCTGTGAGCCCCTGTCGTCCCACCTTGCTACCTGTGCAGCGAGTCCTGCAGGTTATGTGATCTCCTTCAAGATTATCTTCCAAAAACATATTGAGTCTGAATCTGAAATGAAGATGAGACGGAAAAGTTACTGTTTTCCATTTTTTCTTCATGTTAGATCTCAAAGTGTTTCTGAATAGAGATTTTCAAGTTTTCAGAGTGAGCTGAAGGTATTTATTTCATTTTTTGTTGCCTACCCATGTGGCTGAGAGAAAAGTCTTCCTTTCTGGAGGGAGAGACTGAAGCTGAAGTTAAAGCACTTCAGTTTAGCAATATGAAAATACTGAAAGCCTGTCTGTTTTGGTTTTGTAGGGAACTTAGGGGCTTCCTTTAAAAGACTGTGAAGACACCTGAAATGAAGCTATAAGGCACATATAGAAAGTAGGTCAGATTTTTCCTTCTCCTGCAAATTTAAGAGGAAAAAAAAAAAAAAAAAAGAAAAACATCCTGCCAGTTATCTTTGCTGCTTTGCCTAGATCTGTTACATCAGTTTTAACATAACTGGTTTAAAGAAAAAAGGTGAGTGCATGTGTGTATTTTCTGATATAGCTGCAGGGTATAGATACAGAAGGGGGAAAAAAAGTGTTTTAAGGACAAATATTCTTTTGAAGCATATCTGCACCAGAATTCTTTCTGTCACTGCTGAGATTATTCACTGACAGGAAAGAGCTTACTTCTATTAGCTGAAAATGTAAAATAACAATTGGGAAATCTCAGTCTATATAGTATATTGAAAACTAAGCTGCAGGTGTAGTTAATACGTATGTGGAGAAAAATGAGGCTAGCAAGACGTGCTTATTATCCTGCGGACTGGCTTGGAAACTGGATGTCTGCCTTGACTGTCTGTCTCTTGACTCGGAAGCTCCCTATTAAATGTGAGAACAAAATATCTAATATAGGAAGGTCTTAATCCTGCTGGGGCTCCTGCGCCGCTCGCAGGGGTGAGCTAAGCGAGCACCTCTACCCTCTCCCTGCACCGCCCGAGTAAGCCGAGTGACAGGAGGATGGACGACCCGGCAGGAGGCGGATGGCGGCACCTCCGGCCACGAGCGCCCGCCGCCACGGTCGTCCTCACAGGGGGAACCGGAGCTGCCTTCCTCCTCACTAATTTGTGTCCCCTGTCAGGGCTTTGGCAGATTCCCTCGTCCTGTTAATTTTCAGCCACTGGTGTTAATGGGTTGTTGCAAAAAGGGATTCATTTATCCCCAGCTGTTTAAAGATCTGACAAGGTTGCACTACAGAGTCAGGGACAGAGTGCAGGTGAGTAGGGGAGAAGGCAATGCCGTCAGGTCCAATTCGCAGCTCTTCCATATGCAAAGATGCTCAGCCCTGGCTGCCTTTTCAAATGTCCTGGTATAATAGTGAGGGGGAACACAGAACAGGATGGATCATACTCAAAACGGGAAGTTCAGAGTTGAGACAGTAGAAAAGCCAGATTTGCTGGGGAGAAGGAGGAGGTGGGCAGAGATTTAGGACTAGAAYGTGTAATTCTTCTGTTTGCAGAAACTTGCTTAAGGAGACAGTGGGCAACCAGTGCTGCAACTGTATGTTTCTGCAGCAGATATCTATCCTAACACATGCTTTGAATTTAATGAAAAAAAATAATGTTTCAATTGCAAATGTGAGTATTGCTGCAAAGAATGTGGAGGTCAGCACAATCGCCKTCTGCTCTAAGGGCAACATAAAAGGCAGCATGTTAGAAAGAGGGAACAGTCCTTAGGATCTTCTGTAACTTAGAAAGTATGTAGAAAATTTTTCCTTAGCTTGTTTTTTAAGAGATGTGAATCTATTTGTTATTTGACTGTGACCCTCTAATGAATGGGAAGTTGTCAGGAAGCAGAGATGGTTGGATGCCAAGTGCAAAAGGAAGTGGAAGGGTAGCCCTTTCCTTTCCCTAGTGTTGTAAAGAGAGTAACAGATTGTAATATAAAAGATTATAATATTATTATGGGACTTTATGTGTCACACAAGAAAAGTGATGCTGGGACAACTTAAAGGTCTGTGCAGTTTTAGTCTGCCTGTGACAATGGTCAAAAGTGAAATTCTAGGAAAAACATAAGAGTGAAGATGCATGATGGAATGAACCTCCAAAATACCATCACCACCTCTGTGGTTACTGTTCAGTCACCTCTAGAGCCAAAGGGGTATAATTTGCAATTAATAGTCTCTATTGAGTTCCTTTTTTTTTTTTTTTTCCCTTCCCCTCTTTCCAAGAACTTGTTCAGTTTCGGCCTTCTCAGAACTTGGTGGCTGAGTTCCAGGTCGTAGCTCCTGTTCCTGTGTCAGAGAACCGATCTCTGCTTTGAACCTGCTTCCTGCTAGCTCATCTGAGGCCCCCTAGTTCATGTGTTGGAAGAAATGGTGAACATCCATCACTGCATTCATGACTTTCCAGGCTGTTTTATCTCTCTCCATTTATCTTTCTTCCAGTCCAAGGAATTCAGAATGTTTAACTGGTCTACACATGGAAAACAGTCCATATCTTTGATCTTCTTTCTCTGAACCTTTTCCAAGTCTGTTGGTGTRTCATAGTAGGGTGGAAGGAGGGAGGACAGAAGGACTGACCAAAACTACAGCATTCAAAATATGGGTGCAAGGAATTGCAGTAGGGTGGTGATGGTTTCTGCTTTGTTCTTTAGCCCTTTTCTGCTAATTTGTATACAGCCTGTATATACATATATGAACTTGGTATTCTTTTTTCCCATCCGAATCAATATTATGTTTCTATTCACTGAATTTCATTTGCCATTTTATTCTCTTTTCTCAACTTTTCAAGGGCATCTGCTGCTTASACAGCATATAGTCATCTGCTTTCATAGTGTGAAGATTAATCCTTTCCACTGGGTCTATAGCCACTAGAGAAGACGTGAGGMACTATCAGATGTCTCTGAAAAAGTACTTTTGTTACCAGATTGACAGTCAGGCATTTTTTTTTTCCAGTAAAGTGTTTATTTGTTCTCCTGTGCCTGAAACTTGCAGTTCAGGTGCTGTTATTCACATGCAGAAATATTCAATTTCCATAGTGAACTAAAATCCCCAAGGGAAGTGATACAGGTTACAGATTTTGTGCTGAGAGCCCTGCAACCATCTCCTCTGCCCCCTTGCCCCAGGTGCATCCCGGTACTCAGAGTAGTTGGGGCGCAGCCCCCTTCCTTGGTGGAGGGGCTGTGTGCCCCTTCCGCTCGCGTGCTTTTGGGTCTGCCTTGACTCGCTGGGTATTTCCTGGTCCTGGTGACCTTGAGCTTCGCCTTGATTAGACCGGTCTCGTGAATGAGAC
Organism: Nothoprocta perdicaria; assembly: GCF_003342845.1. Taxonomy (NCBI): domain Eukaryota; kingdom Metazoa; phylum Chordata; class Aves; order Tinamiformes; family Tinamidae; genus Nothoprocta; species Nothoprocta perdicaria. The sequence continues at coordinate 69,284 of NW_020455736.1, forward strand.
GAAATAGAAGATTCCAACCCAAAATTTCTTGGCATAAATATACAGGGAAAGGTGAGAGGATCTTTGTGGCTTATTGCTACRCGGTGTTGGCACACGTGCAATGACCAGCTTACTGGGAGCTTGACTGTGCAATGTATAGACTGGCAAGACTGCTCTGCTGTGATTTTACCTAAATTACTGCAGACTACTTCTCATGTATAATGTTTTATTTCTCTTTTGATTGCTATTTCTTCTAGTAACAATAGCTCTCTCCCCTAGTCTCCAAAATCTTTTTTAAAGGATTTTAGATGGTTTGATGATAGTAACCTGTGTCTCAAAAGAGTGTGTGTGTGTGTGTGTGTGTGTGTGTGTATCTTTTAGGAAATAAACCATTGTCTATTGTCTACCACCATTGCATCAGAGTCGTTGACATTTAGAGGTTAAGGTCTATCCACAATTACAAAGTATTTCCTATTAAGTCATCCGCACTGAAATGATAAACTCTCTAATTAGGTTATTCCATTGCATCTCTTTTTATGGCTCCCTGGTCTGTATTATTTTTATGAATAGTTCATCCTGTGRTGTTCTTAATAATATGTTTCTGCTACCTAAATGGCATAATTAGTTGTATTTTTATCTTGAAGGTTCAATTAAAAAGTAATAAAGTAGAAGGTAGGATTCCCAATTACTGAGTGTGGGAAAGAGCTATTCTGTCCTTACTGTCTTTCATCTCAGACATAATTCAATCGCTCTTTTTTTTCCCCCCAAATAAAATGTAGCTTTTCATCCCTGTGGAGGCAGGAGAGGTCAGAGACACCTGTGGTGACTGTATATAATGATGTATTTTTATCTCCACCTTTCTTTAAAGATGTGGTTAMATTTGTAGTACAATCTACCCTCTGTTGTGAGTAGATGAGACAAAAAGAAATTACTCTCATTTTCTACTTCAGGTTCATTATTCAAGTCATTACAAGCAGAAGACTTTAGAAATGAAATTAAATTAATTCACTCTCTACTTCTTACAAGTGTCTCACTTCACAAACTTGCAAATAGATACCACCACTCTTTTCTAGTAAATGTCAGAAGTTCTTGATAGAGATAAATATATAATTATGCCTAACTTAAAAGTCCATATATATATATATATATATGAGTATGGGGTGGTAGCATACATTATTTTCTTGTGAACTATTCACAAGAATTTTTATGAAATCAAGCTTTCCAGGTTAGATTATTTTCAGTGATGCCTATAATTCTGTTTTGCTGAAACAAGAAAACAAAAAAGAGCATTTACTGAAGAAGCCTGGCCAGTGTCTACGCTGGGGAGACGCTGGAGGACTCGGTCCTGGAAGATGCCCCATGTGAAGTATTTAAGAACTTCCCAAAGAAAGTACTGCTCCTTAYGCAGGAGGCAGCTTGGGGGCCGCAGTGATGCTGCAGATGAGCTAAGAGGCAGAGCAGCACTTTTGTGCAGCCTTCCCAGCTCCCAGACCGCCCTGCAAATATCCAGAGTGGGAGAGGTTGGGGRTCCTCGGCAGGGCATGGAAAGCAGGGAGTTTCTCGCGGCAGTGGGTACTGCGGGGCTGTGTCGTTGGTCACGGCACGCTGGGGAGGCGCGCTTGGTGTCTCTGCTGTGCTTGGGCTACTGCTCTGCTCCAGCTAACGGGGACATACTGTATTTGGGTGCTTATTTCTGTAATCCATTTTTTAGATGCATATTGTGCAACATTTAGAAAGTAGAGTTTGAGATGGCACACAATTTTGGTCAATCTTGTTCTCTTTGAATTCAGTGAAGATAGGATAATGATAGGTAATTTTGAAAGTCTGGTTTTAAATGACTAAACATATATGCGTTTCTGTTATCAGCTGCACCAATTCAAACCAAAATAGACAAGCCATAACCGGGCAGACCTCGCTATCTGTGAGGAGACTGACTGAATAAGAACAATCTAAATATTAGAATAAAAGTGAAATCTCTTTTAATTAAAAGAAAATAAAGACTTCAGTTGTGCCTGTATGCAAAAAAATACCAATACAAAAAATACCATTTCTTTTTACCCATTGTTACAAAGCAAAAACTTAACTTTTTCAGTCTTCTTAATCTGACATATCAAACTGAGGGTAGCAGAAGGTACCTACGTTAGCTGCATCCAGGTCTTTTCATTATAGCCCTGTTGCTCCCTGTAAGGCATGAAATATTTGCAGGATTTCTGACAAGCAAGGCAGTTGTTAAATAACTTATGCTTTTAAAAGAATAGAAATATGCATGTATCCACAACTTTTCACAAAAATATTTTTATTAAATATTAGTTCATCTCTAGATGTTTTTGATTTTTGTGGAAGAAAAATCTGGACCACCCAGTTTTGTCTTTGTTAAACATTGGTTTGAGTGTGTATATAGAGCAGCTCCCGGGCCTCTTTCCAAATCATATAAACTTTTTCCTTAAAAGATCTGAAAATTTAAGATCACAAGGTATTTTCCCTGTTAAAATGCTCCCAAGATTAGATCACAGCTTGGCAAAATAAACAGAATTTAATTCTTTGGCTCTTTTAAGAGGGAACTCATTAGAGAGAGGTTTCAATATCGGGGCATGGTTCAGTGGCCAGAATGACAGACTTCAAGCTTGGTTCTTCTGCTGTTTCAAGACCGTCAGTAGGGATTCTGTAGAATATGAAATAGTTTTCTTGTGTTGTTGTATTCTTCTCTTAAAGCAGGGCAAGAAGGTTCATGGACAAGACACAAAACATCCCTCTTAAGCACATGACTTTACTGTTAGGATTCTTGTGCCCCATGTTCTTATCTGCTGGTTGTGACCTGCACTAACCACCTCCTCTTAGATTCAGGATCTGATTCCGCAGTCACGTCAGCATCACTTGTCCTTCAGTCTGACTGTGCAGACTTCCTCACAGGAGGCCCAGAAGTTCACATGCAGAAGTGAGTCAATTCTTTATGTACTTGCCCCCTAAGTAGGTCCATATATTTACATATATTTGTTTACATTAATTTACATRTAGACATTTAACCTTTGTTTTAAATATATTGTGTGCTCACTAGTAACATGTTTTTGTTACTGCTTGAAAAAGTATCTGTTGTACTTTCAAAGTGCAGATCAAATACCAGCCAGAATACTTGCTGCTCAGACATGCTGTCATGCTTGTTATTTATAGAGTAATATGGTTTAACATTTTTAATACAGTTAGGGAACCATGGCATATCATTTTACTATTAGCTATCCAATCATTACACAAACATTAAGAAAAAAAWAACAGAAATACCATAACTCTGGTGGTAGCTAAATGGGAGCATCGTCAGTATAGAGAAAGGGATTGGATTTTTGATCATCGCRGGAATGTCATAATAAATTTTTGTTGGGACGTAAGCTGTGGTCTAGGATTACAGAGTCAGATACAGAGTTCACGGTTGCCGTCACTGCATGTTTGTAGAAACAAGCTTGGTAATGTAGATGACTAGACCTTTTTATACCACTTATTCCTCCCACAGCTATGCACAGTTCAGCCTCAGTGCAAAAGCACTTGTCTGTGCACCGAAGAGCAAAGATCTCAGTTAAAGGAGAGAGAGAGGCAAAAAGCCGCCTCAGGCTCTCACTGAGCAGCATCTTCCAACGAAGGCCCTGGTGCAAGACAGGGATCTGCTCCCGCAGGGCTGCCTGGGACCTGCGGAAAAGGTCGGAAGAGTCGCAAGGCAGAACGGGCAGCCCCTGCAAAGGCGACTGGGGAGCCGTGCTGTGACCAGTGCGATTACAGTGGGGTCACTTTGTCAACTTGAGAGAGAGGAGAAAAAAAAAAAAGTGTGTGTGTGTATATATATATACACACACATACATACAGGCAAACAAATCAGGCAAAGCAAGACATAGGTTTCCTGAGAGATTCTGTTTTGTAAATCCCTTCCATAAGGAAGAACAAAAGTGAAAAAAGTGCCTGTTCTTTGAAAATGGCAAATGAAAGGTATCTGCAGCCTTTTGATTTTGGTCTTTCCATTCAACTTTCCAAAGACCATCTCTTCAAAATAGCATACAACACTTGCTGCAGACATTATCAAAAGCGACCATTTTGCTAAAATAGGTATCTTGATTTTTTTGTTTTGCATTTTACATTTTGAAATAAGTGTGAAAAAAAACCCTCCATGTAGTACAGGGATAAAAAAAAAAAAAAAAAAAAAAAAAAAAAAAATCCTATTCTGTTGATGAAAAGTCAACACAGGTTTTTCTGGCTTGCTTTATGGATGATTTATACTCTGATATGGCACATTTGATTTTGGTAGCCCTTATCTCTTCCTTCCCCTCCTCCCTGCCCCAGCCCAGCAGGCCTTTCTGAATTATGTGAAACCTTAGTTTCAAAAATAATTGCCTTGAGGGGGCTCTGAGCCTCACCTTTTTTTTTTTTTTTTTTCCCCCCCTCTCTGTCTCTCCTTTCCAGTCTTTCTCACAGATTTTCTCTGTCATTCTGAATGTCCCCTGAACTGAGGAATCATTTTATCCTTCACTAGCTGATGGTGACAATCACAAACATGAAGTCATTGGATTTATCCATAGCATTTACCTGAAGTCAGAGAAAATGTAAGGCCTTGTCAAGAGAAAAAGAAGAGAGGGTGAGTTCAGAGTACAGAAGGCCAGTTGACAAACACTCTATAGAAAAGTGAAGATACTTTGATTTATTACCCTGCAAACAAGGACATTTGAATCATCATTCATTAATATGCTATAAATACTAGCTAATTTTTAACAAGTCATCCAGGTATACTGCTATGCTGTGTGACACTTCWTAGCAACAGCGCTCGAAATATTTACTCACTTATCATTTCCTTACTGTAAATAATGAAATACCCGAGGTCCCTCTCTCACTTCCTTTCTGTTAAACAAAATACAGTCATTTGTAAATTTTAATGGACTGTATTGTCCCTGGGGAGCTACCAGAGCTTTCAGCTATTTTTATATATAGCAGCTTACCCTAATATAGCTATGGATTTGCTTCTGGTCCCTTTGGTTCAGGAAAGGCTTCATATGGACTATTTCATAAGCTTATGGCTTTCAGTTTTGTAAGCCAAAAGGCTGCATCAGAGAATAGTTGATAGGGGACTGGTTTTACTCATCAAATAATGTTGTCTTTGATTGTACATCCCTCAGCAGGTACTGGCATGTGGGACATGCTTCTAAATTTGGATATTCAAGTATTAGGTGTCAAAACAGAAGTGGCCTGATTTACAGATTTGAAAGGGTTTGCAACCTAATTTAGCTTTAGYGAGCTTGAGCAGTAGGCTTTGGCACCGCTAGTATTTTTAATRAGAGTCTCAAGTTCTCAACTATTTAGTTGAAGCAGAAATATGGTGTGAATCAAACTGATTATAGATGCCCCGAAAGCAGCGAGTCCAGTGTACACGCGTGCTTCACACGGACAGGGCAACAGAACAGGCCCTACATGAGCAAATGCAACGTGAGCAAATGCAACARCACAGCCCTAATGTGAAGCTATGGCACCATCTGTCGGCGAGCTTGCTGTCCAAACYGTTTCTCACAATTGTTTCCCCCTGCCAAGAGTTTGAAAACAACAACAAAACGCATTAATACTGCTCTCCTGCTTTACACAGGGTTGCTGAGACCCYGCTGTGCTATCCCCACAGCTGGGTCTCTCCTTGTCTTTGGACCTGTGCTCTGCATGGTCGCAGTGGCTGTTCCTACGAGCACTCAGCCATGGTCAAGCCCAAAGTTCAACTCTGCTCCACATTAATCCTGCCTGAGCTTCCGTAAATCCAGAAGCTCCTACAGGCTCAGTGCAATGGTCCTTTCCTGTTTTCTAAGAAGAGGTGCTTTCCCTACAGACTGTCCACGAGCCACCCCAACCATGAGCCCCTAATGACCTTTCTGAGGCCTCAGCTAAGGGCTCTGCTTCCTCCTTCCTTTTCTTCACCTCTTTTAGGGTATGTGTTGGGGCGAATACAGGCAATACTGTCCACAAGTAAGTGTGTGATACAAACACCTGCTGGCTTCCTACCTGTGGATCTTTTTGCATTGGCAGCCTCCATTCTCCCTGAATGAATCTTCCCTATGTTGGTATGTTCCTCCTCAAAACCACACCTCTATCTTTCACATAAAAGTCACCTTAGCTGATTAAAATGTCAAAGGGCTCTGTGACTGGCAGGACATGGTGGCTCTTGTCTGATGTGTGGAGAGCACAAGGRGTGGATTTGGTGTGGTGATACCAGGAGCTCTGGGGAGAGGTGGACTCAAAGCTGTTTATCAACGAGGGACAGTTGGGCTAAAGTTACTGTGTTGCTGCCTCGCAGAAAAGCCATGGGAAAGTGCCAGGCTGGCTCCTGTCACATCTAAGTGTCCTGCTGGATCTGAGACAGTTCGTTCCTGGCATCTCCTGGTGCTCTGTTCCCACTCACTGCTTGCTCCACAGGGAGGGAGCCAACACTGAGCTCTGCTGGGAAAAGCCTCCCACGGCTCTAAAGGAGCGAGTGACCCCCAAGCTGCTGCACCCAGGGCCCTCTCTTCACAGGCCCCGTGGTGGACCGCAGGCTGCAAGGTTGCGCTATCTCCCTTGCTGGCTGTCCTTGCCCCATCTCCGTGCAGCAGCAGCGCAAGCCCCATGGGGCTCAGCCCAGCTGCGCCGCTTTGGGAAGGTGCCGGCACACAGGCCCTGCAGAGACCTCTGAGGCACCACTGGCCACTCACACTGGGCTTGTCTGAGGCTCCTGCGACCTCCCATTCTGCACTCAGTACCCGAGGCAGCTGCAGGTGCCCGTGTGGAGGATGAGGAGGACACGGCACTTCTCTMTCACTGCTGCTGCCCTGCAGTGACCGCATTACTTGGGGGTACAACCGCGTGTCTTTGGGGGCTTTACTGCCACTCGCTGCTTCCCTCGCTCCTTGCAAGGGGCTGGGCTTCACTGCGCTCCCACGTTAATCCCTACGGCCTGGGCCTCCCTCCCACGGGGACGGAGGGCCTAGGCGCCCCTCGCTTGTCCCCTCGCGGTGGGCGCGCGCAGACCCTGCCCGCCCCGCCGCGTCACCAACGGCCGCAGCGCCAACGGTCGCCGTGGGCGGCCGCTAGCGGGGCGGGGCGGCCCAKGGGCAGCGGCAAGATGGCGGAGCCCGAGTGAGTGGCGGCGCGGGGAGGGAGGCGGGGGCGCATCCGCGGCCATCCGCGGCGGCGGCGGCGGGAGCGGGAGCGGGAGCGGGGAGGGAGGCGGCGGGGCTGGCGGGGCTGACGGGCTTCTCGTGCCGCAGGCCGAAGCGGAAGATCCCGCTGGTGCCCGAGAACCTGCTGAAGAAGCGGAAGGCCTACCAGGCCCTGAAGGCCACGCAGGCCAAGCAGGCGCTGCTCAACAAGCGCAAGGTACCGGCGGATGGGAGGGTCGGGCCCGGCTCGGGGGGCTCCTTCGCTGGGAGACGTCCCCGGCGTTCAGCCCGGGCGCTGCGGCCGAGGCGCTGCTGGGAACGGCCGGGCCCGTTCGGGTCTTGCTCGCGTGGAAAGCAGGGGGTTTGCAGGGCTGACAGAAAGGCGGTGGTCCCTGAACCCATTCCTGCTGTGTCGAGAAATATCCCAAGGCTTGTTCTGTGTTTTTCCTAATATATTTTGTTCTTCTGTGGAAAACCTCTGTTGAGTAGTGGGTTTTACGTTACTGCTTGGCACTTAAACCTTGCAGTTTAATTCAGTCGTGTCTCTTCCTCAGTTCATAGTCTCTGTCTTTTAGTTTTGTCTCTCTCAGCTGTATACCTTTCTTTTAGAAGAAGTTACATTTCTTTTTACTGCCCCACTTCAGTCTCCCCAGATTGAAAGAGCATGGCTCAAACTGAATTCAACTTGACCATTTAATTTAGTTTCATTTAATTTGATGTAAATTTGTAAGATGCAGAAGTGTTTGTGTTGGGAAGAGTGATCATTTCTCATCTCTGTCTTTAGCACCAAAAAGGGAAACAGATCCAGTTTAAACGCCTGGAGACTTTTGTTCGAGATTCCTGGCGCAAACACCGAGATGAGGTCAGGCTGCGGCGCATGAAGCAGAGGCCTGGAAGGGTGGCTGTGCCACAGGACCACAAACTGGCCTTTGTTGTACGGATTGCAGAGTAAGAAGCTTTAGTTACGCCTTGCTATGACTGCCATCTGTAATGTTATTTCTAAATGATGAAGTATGATCAGTATGGGTATGCTTTTGTAAGTCATTTGAGGCTGTTTTGTTGCTGTATTAGAGAAAGAGGGTTGCTGGTAACTTTTTTTTTTTTTCCCTGAATCAGGATTAAGGGAATAAGTCTGAAGGTACGAAGAGTGATTGAGTTGCTTCGGTTGAGAAAAATTTTCAGTGGAACATTTGTCAAACTGACTCCACACTCTCTGAATATGCTAAGGATTGTGGARCCTTATGTGGCATGGGGGTAAGTTGTGTTCTGATGCTTTAGTAGGAAATAGCATGTAAATATCACAGCTTTACTTTCCTTTTATTTTTTTTCCTTTGTAGTATCACGACGAGGTCAGATCCATATGTGGCTTTTTCAGTGAAAGCCATAGTGTTGGCAGCTTCAGATTTAAAATTTGTCCCTTTTCAGCTAAAACATGTCTTTGTCCTAAACATACCTTGGCTGTCGTCACACTCATCAGAAGCAGAACAGCTGCCTCCTCTCACTTAGAAATTCTGTTTWGTTTTATTTTTCCTTTTTTGTTACAGATACCCTAATCTCAAGTCTGTACGAGAGCTCATTCTGAAACGGGGTCAAGCCAAGATTAATGAAAAGAAGGTCCCTCTGACAGACAATGTGTTGATAGAAGAACATTTAGGTAAGGATGAAGATGAGAAAACAAATCAAAGAAATAGGGCAATACTGAGAGCTTGCAACCTGACATAAGAGGAAGGATTTTGGGATGCATATATGGAGGACTAGTGATTTCCGGCGTGACTTGCTTGAAAAATGCTGCAATTTAACATTTGTACGTGTGGTATTTTTACAGTAGTGGTTTTATTTTATTTTTTTATCCTGCAGGAAACTGTGGTATTATTTGTCTGGAAGATCTCATTCATGAAATCTACTCAGCTGGGAAATACTTCCAAAAAGTCACGGACTTTCTGTGGCCATTCCATCTGTCAGTGGCTCGCCACGCTGCACGGAATCAAGTGGGTTTCCTCAAGGAAATGGGCAAGCCMGGCTGCAGAGGTGAAGAAATCAACCGACTTATCCGTCAGCTGAACTGATGAGGTGAGGTGTGTTGTGGGGTGACCCCTAWATCCTGATGTTTGTCTGGTTTCCAAAGACCAGCTCTACTGGCATCAGAGATGAGGAGAACTTCTCTGTTTTTGTTTTTTCATTGTACAAAGGACAACGCCTTGGCCCTAAGGCTGAGGAAACTTAAGTGCTTGTAAGATAAGGAGGGTGACTGTCAAGGGGAAGACTGTGGGTACYGACAGGCATTGGCAAATGCTGTTGGACTTTTTAAAAACTTTACTGAAGGAAGGTTGTATTAAGCTGACTGGTATACACTTTAAAAAAAATCATCTCTTGTTCTGCAGGGTCTTTGAAAACATTGAGGTTTATGAGCTGTACCTCGTCAGAGGTAATTTTCATGGACATCTGGTTCTGCTGTAAATACTGCAACCATCTCCTGATTGCTGCTGGCTTTATTTTAAAAATAAAATTAAYGGTGCAGTTTAAGGAAGAAGAGAAGATACATTTGGTGTAAGCACAAGGCGACTTGAACTTCCTGGAGCAAGTTGACTTCGGCACCTCAGCAAAACACACTTTTTGGATGCCTTAACGCAGTTATGTATTGGCCATTTCCTGCCTCTAACTGTGGCAAAAAAATAACTCGTCAAAAAACATTGGTTGTYATTCCATTTAAATTTTATTTTTTACAAATGATATGTGGTGTTAATACATTGATCCATTTCTCACTGAGGGAAATGCTTGAAGCTGCACTTGCTGGTATAGTCCTCTTCCCAGGTAGACATAGGCCATGCAGTCTCYGGTTTAAAACAGTGCTCTGCTGACAGGCAGAGGAATAGGGTGGGTACTGTCCTCAGCGCAGTGCCAGCCCTGGCCAGGAATACCAGGTAATGGAAGTRTCTGAATCATGCTTTTTTTACAATCTCTGAATTGTACTGGTAACATGAGATAGAACAACTTGACCTTCTTTTCTAAGTTCAACTATTCCATGGTAGGAAAGCCCATTAAATCTATAATATGGCTTCAGATTATATATGAGTAAGGTTTTTTTAATAAACTTTTTTAAAAAAGGAAAAAAAAGTTACAATATTTTTGCCTTACAGGATTCAGGACTACTGGACCTAGGCTCTTTGCTGTTGTAAAGCAGTTACTGTTTTTGAGGTTGACACTTTGATGGTACGAAAGCAAATACCTACTCTCTATCACCACTTACAATAGAACAAGTGAAAGGGTTCTTCATACCTCTTCCAAAAGGATTTTCCTTTCATAACTCATCATACAACTGCTGCAAACTTTGGCACAACCTCTATTTTAGTTAATATTGCTGCAGTTAATTTTCAGAACATGAATATATCTAGAGCAGTGGAGGAAGTTACATGAATTTTGTACACATGAACAAAAGCTGGAATAAGAACTCAGAAGTTCTTTTAAGAACTTTTTTTTTCCTAGTTCTAGCAGAGTCTGGGTGCAGAACATACTCCTGTGCTACCGCTGTATTAAAGGTAGAAGGCAATATTGATTCCAAGCCCACACAACTTGTCTCTGAATGACAGTTGACAGTGTGAGGCAAAGAATGAAGAGGGGAAACTTGTGTTGACTATGATAAACATTTTGACTTTTTATAGAGAGCAAACCCAGGACTGCACTTTAGATAAATCTACAGTACATAGACCACCTAACACAGGAGCAACAAATTAAAGAGCACTGTAAGTTTTCAAGCTTTATTTATAAAAAACAAATAAAAACATATATATGACAGACACCGAAGAAATAGATACACAACAGCCTTGAACAACATCCCCAAAACTACCTAGTCTAGAAAAGTCATTACTATACAAGGCTTTCTGCATTTGACTTTTCTGAAGAATAGCTGCTTTCAAGGGCTAGGAAAGACAAGTAACTGCATAGAATTTTTCTGCTGATTAACTTTGATTGTTTAGGGTATGCAGGACAGATTCTTCTACCATGAAAAACTGGTGTGTAGGAGCAAGGTTTTTAAATGCTAAGTGTGTTTGAGTGCTACTAGAACACATTTAGTCTTAAGCTTTTAAGCTAAAGACACTTAAGGTTCTAGCAGCTGCTCCTAAGGTAGTGTCGCTAACACACCATTGASTTGGTGCATCCTGTTCAGTGTAATAATTGGTTTCTGGTGGTGGATAAGTCCTTTATGTWCCTCTTGGAAAGGCTAGCAGCTTAGATAAGCATGACCTCACAGTATCTGTAATCACAGACAAGTGCTTTGTCCTCTTTCTGTATTGTGCTCCTGCCAATCYGCAGTAACAGGAGGCTGCTATTCATTGCTTAGTTTGTTCACAATGCAGCTACACAGGACAGGGCGGAGATGACAAAAAGCACATCTTAAGGAAACGAATCCTTCTTGTAAGCTACCATGCTATTAACTTTGTGGATTGTGGTAGTGAAGGAGCGAAGACGAACCTCTTCTGAATTGGCTATGAACTGCGGTCCTGACTCTTCCCACTTTTCTGGCACCGCCAAGTCTTTATCTGTGTAAATCAGCAAGTCAAAGGCACCTATAAGCAGAGGGGGACAACAGTAAAAGTAGGCRTAAGAATGAGCTTGGTGGAAGATAAAGTGCTTCTGAACATGAGATTTCTAAAGTTCAAGAAACTGGAGTTGTGCTAGGTATGTGAAGGGGAAAGGGGAAATTCACATTCACAAGGGGAAAGTYCTCACTATGTTTGTATTAGTAGAATTTTCTATTTGAAGGTTTAATGGGACTGACTTGCCTCCTTTTTTAAACGCATTAAAGCAGATGASTTCTGTATAGTACTTGCCTCAGATAGAAGCTGTGCTCACAGCACAGAGTCATACAAACATGAGTGCTCACAGATGTAGTCATAAAAATAATCATGCAGAGTACCAAGTACACTTGCTATTTTCATTAAGCTAACGAGCTCTGTCATTTTGACTAAAGTTTAAATTATTTYAGGGTAGAAAGTACCAATAGTCCCTTAAATGAAGTTTCAAAGTTCTTTAATGAGATATATATCTATATTTACSGTAGTGTATTTAGTGTTTAATGTAGAAAAAGCAGTATGGAATAATACTTYAAGATGATCTGATACATCTTGCCARTATTGTGCAGTGGCAACAGAYRTGGTCTCCCTTTAACAAAATTTAATCTCGTGAGAAATGCTACAGTAAGTGACACTTTACGTTGTAATAAGAAAACTAAGCTTACAAGGTGAACCAAAAGTCTCTTCTAAATTCCCTCCATCTTTACAAAGGGGATTTGATTTCTTTAGGGAAGTTATGAATACTCACAGGCAGTTTCCAAYAAAGGCAGAAAAGTTACTGTGGCAGTTATTTGTCTGATAACAGATCTGATTTCATCCTGAATAGCTTTCTGAGATTTTTCTCGAGGTGCACTGGAAAGAAAARCTTTGTTAGGGAAGGAATCTTTTACTACACTAGCAGATATCATTAAATAATTTTCTCTCTGTTAAGCTGCAATTGTTCTGCTTGCTGTATAGTTTTGTTTAGCTGGGACATTCATTTAATTCTTAGGTGAACAGGCATAGAACAATTGATTTTCAATTTCACTTTTTTTTTTTTTTTTTTGGTGAAGCTTCACAGTACTTGTAAGGCATCAGATGCCAAATCTTCAACGTGGAGGGAATGACAAAGTGTTTTGGCAAAAGAATAGGAAAGCAGAACTAGTTCTTTAAGGCACCTACCTGATACCATATTTTATGTTGAAGATGAAAAATCAAATTTCTATCTGATACTAGTTTTACCGCACACAAGGATTACATGTACATCAGYACTACAACTGGTTTACAGAAGGAGCAGCAGTAGGCTAGGTAACAAATTTGAAGAGACAKCTTTTGTGCTCATTGGGGAAAAAGAGGCATAGAACAGTGCCGAGGCTTGCAACAGCTGTTGGGAGTACGAGAGCAGGTTGCGTTTCCAGGTCAGGCGCAGAGGAACACGAGCGCTCACCTCTCATCCTTCGCAGCTTTGTCACACTCTATGTCAAACTGCCACCTCTCAAGGACCTCGTTGCTTTCAATACTGGAGATCACCACCACCAGGCGTTGCACGATGCACTTGTACAACCACTCTGCAAGAAGCCACAGCAGTTACTGGCAGCACGAGAAAGACAACAGGCAGAAATACAGCACAGAAGAGGCAGCCTCCTGCCCCGGCACTCCTGCCCTCCTCTGCACCTTTCATCTGCTCCACCACGTTGTTGAGGTAGTTCTTGAGCTCGGGGTCGGTGGTGACGAGGAGGGTGAGCCCRTACTTCTGCACGCGGGTGAAGGTCTCGGGCGGGTAGATGCCTCGCTGGTAGAGGATGCTGTTGATCCCGTAGGCTGCAACACACCGAGGGGAGGGAGGGTGAGGCGGCCGGAGGGGGCAGGAGCACGCGCCGGCCCAGCCCCGCCTCTTCGCGGCCGCCATGGCGGCCCAACGGCCGGCAGAGAACGGACCCCTTCTCGCGCCAGCCCGGCCGCGCGAGGCCCCGCGCCGCCCCTTACAGAAGAACTCAGCGACGATCTCGGCGCTGCCGCGCAGGGTGATGCCCTGCTGCTCCCGGCCGAGCTGCTTGGCCATGGCAGCAAGCAGCGCAACGAACCCAACGGCCGCCGCAACCACTGACTTCCGCGCCGCCCGGTTTGAAATGGAGCCCCGCCCCTTCCCCTGTCGTCAGGGCGCTGCGGCGCACGCGCCCTGCCCCGCCCCCCGCCGCGAACGTGTGCGACCGTTGGGGCTGCCGTTGGCTTTATAGCGCGTGCGCGCCGCGAGCGGCTCATAGTGGCCGTTAGCGGCCGTTAGCGTGCTGTGCTGGAGTGGGTAGGCTCAGTGGAGAGCAGGGGTATTACTGCGTTTTCACTTGAACAAGCGCAATTATGGGGTGCAGCTTCCGCAGATACCTGGGTTTGGAGGAAGAAAACAAAATTAAATAGTTAAATGCGTCACTGGCTTTGGTTGGCCAAACGTGTCACCGTGACACAGGTGAATGAGTGTCACCTGTGTCAGAGCTGAGAGAGTGCAGGCTAGAGGCAGGGGGCAGGTCATTTTCTGGGAATATTCTTGGAAGCTCAGTGTCAGAGGCTGGGTGCATTTGTCTGGAGGAAAGCACTTTTCAACACAGAAATAATAATTCTTTTATTAGAATGTTACTTTAGCTGGAAAGCTAAGCTCTATTATAAAACAAGTGAAGCAACTTTAAGAAAAAAGAAGTTTGSCTTTGTATAGCTTTTTAGTAGTGATATGTAAACCATGCAATAACTATCTCAAGTAGAGCCTCTTTTGTGAGGTTTGTCAGAAAGCAAACAGGAGGAACTTAGGTAAGTGGAAAAACAAAAGAAAAGATCTCTGTGGGTGCATTGAAGAATGAATAACACTAAAAAGCAAGAATTAAGCTCTTAAAAAGATAGAGGAGCCATGAGTTCTCTATGGACATGCACCAACTCACCCCTCCTGCACCCAACAGTCTGTTATCGTGTAAGGAAATTGCTAGTTGGCCATAGCACTTGTATCTTATTCTTGCAGAGGCCGCAAGAAGAGGGTGCTGCAGCTAGTGGTGTCTATCACAGGGATTGGCACAAGTTAACAGGTAAGAGAGACCTATGTGAAACAGCAAGTAAATCTTGAGATTGGCAATATTTGAATTGTGCTGTATTTTACTGGGATAGTAAAATAATGACCAGTAATGAGTCAGCTGATATATCAACAACCAGAGAAGACTGAGTGAAAAATGAATGTGTATGATGGGTGTAGAAGAGCAGCTAATAAAATCTCTGATTTTTTTTTTTCCTGAAATGTATGGAAAGAATATATACTTCTATTGACAACATACCTGTCTTAAATGCACTTATTAACCTTGAAAGAAACCAATCACAGCATTCTTAAACTGACAAACGTAAGAGATGTTGAAGTATTTTAATGATAGGATAAAAGCTGTATGATTATTGCACGGTGCAGTAGGCCAAATGCTGAAAGAGGGAGTTGGTTGTGATATTGCTTATTTCGTCATAATAAAATGCCTCTTAAAGAACTAAACCAGAAAAGACTTTTTGCTGATAYATAACTTTTCTCTAAGAAGTACAATTTGTTTCACACCATTGCTGCTATGATTAAAATGAATAGTATGGTCCTGAAACCATGTGCTGAAGTTCTGACAGGGCTGAATAATAATCTTGTTATCCCAGAAAACTGCTGATTGTGTTTTGCATTAGTTTCTAATAAAATTTACCTGAAGAATTTCTGAAAAAAATATTTTCTGTTTGAATGTGGTGTTCTTAATATCCTATGTTATAAAAACTGGGTTGCTTTGAATATCAATTGTTTTGTCTTAAATCATAAATGTTATCATGTTTTTCTTTCTCTATGCCAAAATAGTCTCAGAGCCTTTCTTGAAAAGCCCACTTGGCTTTTCATCTATTTTGTTTTCTCTGAGGATTTTAGAGGACTGCTTATTTTTGTGTTTAAAAAGAGCTTTGAAGTGCTGTTGCATGAGGCCAGGTAARAATATTAAAGCTTGTGATCAAGATTTACACAATTCTTCTTCAGTTGATTCAAAACAGTTGTAATGGAAGGGGAAAAAAAAGCCAGGTCCCTAGAAGCAAAATTCTTCTAAGTATAGCTCTAGTAGATTCTTAAGAGTCTTCTAGAGCAATTAAATTAATTGGTTTACCACAGATTTGTTTCACTGTGTTTTAGTTTGGTGGCTTGAAGCTCTGTTGTAGATATGACCATCCCCATATGTTTATCAGCAGCAGACTTCAATTGCATCCTCCATATTTCCCTCAAGATTCATTTGAGGGAATGAGAGGCTCGGTACCTATGTAAAAGCTCTAAGCTGTATTCAGTGAACATTACCCATGCTCTTTCATAGTGTCTTGCATCGCTTCATTATTCCTGTTTCTGTACTGCATTAAAGTGTGGCTTCTCTCCCCTGATGTGCTTCACTTTGTGCAGAGTCCCCTTGCATTGTGCAGTTTGTATTTTTCTGGCTCTGCGGTACATTCCCCTCTTCCTCTGTCAGTGTTTTTTCTTTACATTTCAGCATAGATAAGAAATTTAATCTAATGATAAAACCTGGACATGTTTAATACTTTTGAATTACTTTTTGTCATGCTCATATCCTAACATCTCTTTTTTTTTTTTCTATGTGTTATTTTTCAATGGTCATTTCATCAATTCATTGGTTCTGAAAAGTTCAATCATTTTGGTCCATGAAGTTGCATCTTTCTTTATCTTAATCCTTGTAATTTTTTTTGAGTGTTCATCATCTTCACATCTTTTTGTATCTCATCTCATCCAGATGTTCCTGTCCTTTTCCTTCCCCCCCAGTAATTCACAGGCATGAAGGTKTAGTTATTTGACGGTGTGTGTTTGTTGTCTTTCCTTCACATTCTCCCATTATCTCATCTTTGTTTCCCCATTGCAAGTCCCAAGCTTCCCAACAGTTGACTCTGTTTTCTTCACTTTGTTTAGGTCAGTGTCACTCAGCWTTTCTGGCAGGTCAATCCAATATCCCCTAGCAGAGGCTCTTTGGGGAACATGTGCTCATCTGTCATGTAATGAGATTTGCAGTCATCACTTGAGCACAACCCCATGGCCCCATCATAGCACACTGTTGCCCGTTGGGGACATATGTACCTAAGGCCTTTTGTCATGTTACTGAGCGGGCATACTGCATGCAGTGATGATGCCCGTAGGTTGCGTTTAGGGCATGTCTGGCCACATGACAAATGGGAGGCTGTGAGGCCCTAAAGGAAAACAGCAGGGAGAGTGCTGTGGGTTAGTGAGTGATTTGTGCGGCTGACAGCCTTCTTCCTGACCCACTCCGAGGGACTCCCAGGAACGAAGATGACAGCCTGAATTATACGTTCTGGCACACCATGAGTTGGCTATCCTTGCTTTAATTATCTCATGTTGAAACCTTAATTTTCATAAAGAATGTGGAGTCCCGGTTGTATTTAATTTAGTTCTCATATGATTTTTCAGTCAATGCTCTATTTCTCAATTACAGCTTCATGTTATGACAATTTTTTTTTTCTGATTCTTGTTCTGTGGAAGGAAATGTCCCTTTTTTTCTTTTTTTTTTTTTTTTGGTAACAATTAACAATTGCTTTTCCATGGTAATCATCAATGAGGCTGTGACTATCCAAATTACTATTTCACCTTTTTATGAAGGCAGCTGAGGTTATTCAGTAATAAACGTATGAGATTGAGATGTGTTTTGTTTTTTGTTTTTGTTTGGCTCTTTTTTTTCTTTGCTTTATTTATTTTTTTAGGCTCAGAATAATATGGACAGACCTCTCCAAAGTCAAATTTTTTTTTTTTTTTTTTGTGTTTTTTTTTTCTTATTGGTGCTACACAAAGTCATCTTATGCCAGTAACAATTATCATGTTAAGCTTCAGTAAAGCCAGTTTTTCCTGAGCAGAGAAAGCAAGTTTTACCCTGGCTAATAGAGCCCTAGTGCTTTGCCTTTTCTAGTAGATCTCAGTTCCTTCCAGCATTTTAAGGAGAAGACTCTTCTTACGAGTCTGTGGAAACAGCTTTTGGCTGCTTCTTTCCTATTTTTAGTGCATCTCTGATTCTCCCTAGAGTTTTATATTGCTGTCCACTCCTGTAGTTGACACTTGTGGCAGGTTTTGTGCTYGTTCTTGTTTTATAGGTTAGACTTTTTGCTCTTATCCTTTCTCGGCCCAGCTTGTAGTAGTTGTTGGTTCCATGTCAAATGCTTTTTTTTGCCTTTCGTTGAGCTGAAACGATTCTCAGCTGACTGAGTTTCCATGTTCTGTTGCTGTTCAGTTCCCTGTGCTATAGGAGGGGAGGGCTTGTTTGGATGAATCYCAGGAGAAGCTTTTCTTGGACATGGGGTAGGGCACCAGCACAGCCAAGTAGCACTACTGTTCCCTTATATAAGAGATATTTTTAAATCTTCTAAATCTTTAAATTGTTTTAAATCTTTAAATTGTTTTTACCAGGTGTGACATTTTTTTTTTCCTGCCTTCCACTGTGTCTTCACAGCTTTCAACCAGGATTTCCTTGGTGATTTATTATCTGCAATTATCTGTGGTATTAATGTAAAACACTCCATTTTTTTTGACGGCATTTGATTAGCAAACACATTTTGTTTCAATTTTTGTTGTTGTTGACATTGATTGTGCTTGTTTTCAGCATCCATCTTTGTAGCATTAAATGTTACAGGATAAACACAGGTACTTCGTATAAACAATTTCCCATCTGTATAGCCAAACTATATCTTTAAAAGTAATGGGAATAAYGATGGAGTAAGAAGGAGCTTTAGTTAAATTAAGAGATTTGTTTCTGTCACACACATTGTATTATATTCCTTCCGTGATGTTTTTTCAGTATTAAAGTAGTGGCACAAATGGGAAAGATCGCGTTGAAAGTTAAATGTTCATTAAAAAGAAAGTGACTTTATAAAGAATCAATATGTGCTAATATGCTGCATCACAACCTTTGATAAGGTGAATAGAGTTCTCAAAGGTTCCTTATTTTGGTTTTGAATGTTGTATAACACATTCTAAAATTAATTTTTATTTTACATTTTATCTGCAGTTCTGAGTATTTTGAAATTAGGCTTATTCAACTGATAACTTATTTCTCCTAGAACAAAGAAAGGTTTTGAATTTCTTCATTTAAGCCAATGTAATAACACCTTTTATCTTGAAAGGAGCTACAAGTAGGTCCTGGTCCTTCTATAGAATGGAAGAAGAATGTGCATTTTAAGCATTTTAAGAGTTACTCCTGTGTAATGACATCCACCTCTTTTTTCTTTTTTTCATAAATGAGGTTCCGACATTTTTCTGAAGTCTTAGAATATAGATTTGATTTTTGTGCTGGCTTTACCTCTAAATTACCATGAGATGGCACCAAGTACACACATTATCTTGCATTCTCTAGCTTTTGGTTTTTAACTACAGCAAGCTGACTTTATACTTGTACTTTAGCTTAGATGAGTCCTAAATGCTTTYCTTTTGATGGATTTTAAGTCGTTATTCCGAAATGAAGTAAATACTTGAAGTAAGAAAATAAAAACCATACTGAGGGTAATCACTTGTATTTAGATTTTTAAAGGATTGGTGTTCTTTTTTCGTACCTATCACTCTGCAAAGTATAGGTGACTTTTTCTTTTTACTCTGAATATTATCAATAGTGTAAATTGACAGTCYAAGAGATGTAAGAAGTGTAGACACGAAGATATTTTTGTCTATGCAAATTCATACCACTTGGTAACACTTTTACACTGTGCTACTTCTTGCACCTTTAATGCATACAGTGAGAGTTCCTTCCACAATGTATCAGTCTCATTCTGGAAGCCAAGTGTTAGGACAAACATATAGTTCACTAACAAGCCTTTGAGATACCAGCAAGAACATTAATGCATGGTGTTTACAGTTTTAAATATATATGCGTATATTTCAAGTACAATAGAAACCTTGTGTTGTACTTTTGATAAAAGATTCCTTTTGTTGACTATGTTAAAGTGTATCCTCTAGCATAGAGATTGAACTTTTATATTTCTCAACCTTCTGTGATGTCTTTATCAGAAATCTCCTGCTCTGCTGGTTAATAACATGATCTATCTGAGTAACATGGAGTGTAATGTAAATGCATTTTTTTTTTTCTGAAAATTTGGGCAATACATTTTTGCTTACATGGATAGCTTAAAAATAAGTGATGATATCTTTGTGGCATTGGGCTAGATGGTTAGGTACCTTATGGGGAATATCAGGAAAAAAAATCCAGCTTATTTAACTCACTGTAATTGTAGAGAGGGTCGTGGCTCTCCCAAAGCATACACAGAGCAGTAGAAAGGAAATTGTCCTGTTTTTAGTTTTTTAATGACACTCAGCAAATAATAAATACTACTCAGCTGTTGAGTAATTGATCTCTTTTCAATCGAGCTGCCACATAAGAAGTCAAGGAAGACTCTACTTGCCCTTTAAAAGAGACAAATCACATAAAGACAGTCAGTGGGACAGTCAAATGGGACTATTTGCAAAGTGGATAGAGAAGAAAGTGGAGTGGGGGAAAAAAGGATTTACTAGAACAATGTGATTAAAATCACTGCCTTGCCTAAATCACTAATGGGCCTGGAAGGATTTGCTATTCACTGCTTGTTATGTAAATCAGTACTGGCAAAACTTTTGGAATAAAATGAGAAGATTGAAACAATATTGAAAGTTTATGCTCGTTATCTGCATCTCCTGCTCAGTGAATGGTCTCCTCCAAGCCTTGTGATCTGACTCTGCTCTGAGAATAAAATGGAAACCAGATGGCTTTGTAATGTGAGTAGCAGTTTGATGCTAATTGTTCTSTACAATCTCCCTTCCCTGAAATGTGATTTGAGTGAAACATGGCATTATTGCTAAAGGTGAGCTATTTCTTGGGTGTAATCTGACAAAGTTGGTGGGCAAGCTGAACCAAKGGACTTGGGCTCAGGTCACTCTTGCTACTGAGGAAAATTTATTGAGCTCTGACAAAGCTGTGCTTTTTGTTACCTGAGTGGTTTGCCATATCTTTGATAGTTCCTTGAATTTTTTAATTTGTTAAAGAAGATGGCAAGGCATAGCGACTTGTATGTAATGAAGCAGCAAGCTAGGCAGTTGACTTGAGTTCTGTGTTGTCAGAGAGAGCAAATAATTATCCTAAGTATAAATAAATATTTTCATAAAATGTAGTGTTGGTGTTACTGCAGCTGTTGGAGAAATGCAGCATAATCTGTTGAAGTAGGAAAAATTATGCAGACCATCTGCTTGATGAGAAGAAATTGCTAGATAATTACTGATTAACTTGCTCTCTTAAGGGGTGCTGTCAATGCTCTGTTGTGTTCTTCGCTTAAGCTACTAGTTATTCCATGATTTCCCATGGTGTCTGCTTTTGCTACACACTCTCTGCAGGAAATGAGCTAATCAATATAAATTTCAGGGTTTGTAAGTCTTTTGTTGGAACAATCTTGGATCAATGAAAGTTCAGTAATAATAAAGTCATGCTGCCTTAGTGATGATATTAATGTTGAGATACACATTTTGTAACAAGAAACATTGTCTGTTATTATCAGTTCTCTGCACAAAGTAGATGACATGAATATGGCTGAACATGGTAATTGCACTGATGCTTCATGAAAAACACATCAAAAACATTGAGAGTAACAAGTGGACCTAAATTTAAGCAAACGCCTGAAGGAAAGAAGCAGCAGTAGCCACTTTACATAAATATTTTCCAGCATTAAACAGGACACCTTAGAGGCAAAGTGTGTATTCCCATTTTTAATGTGTAAATGTAGTAAACAGAAGCTGTGTATAACACCTAAAAAATATATATAAATGCAAAGATGACCTTCCTGCGGTGCAGAATAACTAATAAGCAAGAAACTGGAGCTCAGGAAGCATGGGTTTTACTCATACCTTCTCACTTACCCCTAACTTGCTGTGTCATGTTACCTGTTTTTAACTCCAGTCCCATTCTTCAATTTCACCTTGTTCAAGACAGGGCTGCAGTAGTAATTGTACCATAAGTAGCATAAGATGTGATGTCTTTCTGGGCACTGCTCATCAGTTGTCTCAWCTTGAGATAGTGTTTTGGTATGTGTACTTAGCAGAAAATGAAAAAAACCTGAATTTTACAGCTGCTGAGCACAGCTAGAACTGCAAAATGATTTGCTTTGAATTTGCATGGAGAACTAACAGATGAGAAACTACTGGCTGCACACTGCTGTGAGACTTCATAAAGATTTAGGTGAACTGTTTAGGTATTAGTATAA
>NW_020455736.1:91339-97950 GCF_003342845.1 Nothoprocta perdicaria
CTCTGACAAGGATGTAACTTTTCTTTGTAGGCAGAGGACAAGGTTGCATTTGCAGATTCCTGAGAAGGCTGTTGCACACTTTTTCCCCTTCACAATTCAATTCTTGGAGTGATTTTTAAAGGATTTAATAAAATTTTGGTTAAACTTTAGTTTACAAAGGTTTCTTATCCCATATATTAATTATTTCTACTTGAGGTTTGTGGTGTGAAGTTGTCTATATCTTTCACAATTAAAGTTAGATTTTTTTGGAGTCTGTCTTTTCTTTCCTTCGTGAATTGCTGTTGCTTATTTGCATGCTTGAGGACTTGCTTTGAGAATGGATTTGCCTGTATGTGTTTAACTGTATTATTAAGTGGAACATTAGAAACTGTGCTTATGTTGGCACTTTATAACTGGACTTGTTTCTCTGAAGCAATACAATTGTTTCCAGAAAAAAAAAAAAAAATTGTTACCTGCCCATCAAATCCAACCATTGTATTTGACAAACAGATTGTTCATTCTCTGGGAATCAAAATAATTTTGGGTGATTTATGGACTGCTGTTAATATTTCTGCAATCCTGTTAAAAATTAGTGTCTTTTTTAATGAAGGTGGAGAGGAGMACTTTTGAATTTTAGTAAGCAAAATGTCAGTTAAACTAAAAAAGGTCTGAATCCTGTATATGGCAAAATTAGCAACTGCTTTCTGGTAGATTTTATAAATCATTGCAAACTTGTCTATATATATAAGTATTTGAGGAAAATGGGAAAAAAAAATCTGGAKAGTGTAAGGACCATGAAAAGTGTAAATATTACATGGCACATGGTAGTGAAACAGTTGCAGGTAAGTCTAGTTCAGAGTTCATTCCTCTTCTGTATTTATGTTTATATTATTCTGTGACAGACATCTTATACATGTGCTTTCTCTGGTGGATTTGATGTCCTCTTTGTGCTTGTTGCAGGTAATAAAAGCAAAAAGTTACACGTGTAATTTAACATGCACTTATTCGTAACATATGTTATTCTAGTGCTTTGAAGGGGATACAGAGCTTTACTGAACAGTTGTGTCTCTAGGGAGGAAGCCTCAGTATCCTGGCAAATCAGTTGTGGGTGGTGTTTTTTTTTTCCTTTGGTCTTTTTACTATGAGCATTGTTGTTTCTTAGGGTATCATGTACTGTGAGTGTTCTATGGGCTTTGGGCACAAGCTGGCTGGAGAATGAAGCAATCTCCTTTCTCTTGGCAGAATGAAGTAAAGAGTTCACAGGCTTGGCCATCTCTTAAGTGCTGTAGAAAGACTTGGAGTCTCTTCATTTTCTCATGAAATTTGGCAGAACAGGGGAAACCTTAGGGATCCACAATAAAGTTAAGCCTCCTGTGCATCTGTTTTACGTGTTTCTTCAGASAGAGGCTCAGTGACCTCTTCTTCGTCAATAACGGTGCCCAGGGATGCGTGAAGGTCAGCAGTAAAGTTTGGCATTTTTCTAAAGTGAAGGCATCTCTAGATTATTTCTGCCTAAGAAATCACAATGCCAAACAGAACAGCTCACCTAAGTGACACTCTGAAATGAACTTGCAAGTGTCTCGGTAGTGGCAAAAATTCTAGCTGGTTTTATAGCGGAGTTTGTGACTGTGCTTCTGACAGCTGGATGCTGGACTTGACCATCTTGTATCTTCAAGTTTCTTTCTCTTGAACATTTGGTTAAATAAATGTAGCAAGTACAAGATGAAATGTAGCAAGTACAAGATGACACGTAACGATTAAGGGGCTAAAGCCTTCAGCTCTAGCCATGACATGACAAAATTCCACTGGAATACCTTCAGGAATGATGCATAATATCCCATTTCTCCCCTGTGGGAATGTTCAGCAAGGCAAGCTCATCTAAACAATGAAACTAGTATAGTTGCATGACATTTATATTCATGTCAATGAGAGCAGACTTTGGCACAATACCTGTGAAACCAGATGTGTCTAACTCAGAAGAAGCAACAAATATCATAGAGGATGTTTGTAACATGATACATCTCTTTTTAATAAGTCACCCAAAATGAGTGCTTTAGTAAACATATTTATTTTTCCAAMATATCTTGCTGGTGCTTATAACATTCCTGTTTAAAGATAACTTAAACAGCACTTTTTTTTTATCAGTAAACCAGCCTAGTGCATCAGTTCTGTTATTTACAATAAATGCTGTGGAAGCTGCATAATCTGTTTTCTGCAGAGAACAGATATTTTTCCCTTTCATATTCAGGTGGTCTCAGGGTATTTTATCATAGAGGACATAAGGTCTTAGTAAAAATAGTTGGCTATTAATGCGGAAGAGAGGGAAGAGGAAAACAGGCATTGGAATAGGGAGACCTCCAACCTTGCTTTTCTTGATGCAGAGTGCAGCCTGTGGAGTAAGTGTTCAGACTGGAACATCTCCCTCCACAGAGATTGTTAATGGAATTACCTACATTTACAAGGGTAAGAGTCCAGTTGATTTTTCGTGAATTACAGTTCTGTTTTAAAATTACCTTTTAAAATATTTTGGTGCAGTGCACACATTTGGTGAAAACAAAACACTTTCATGAGCTGTTCTGAGTGATATGCCATGTTGAGTGTGCTCTTGATTCTCTAGACAAGTTGCTCCAGCTTACATTTGTTTACAGTATAGTCCAGGAATGCCAGCTCAATTTTGAATGTTTTTTACCCATATTTGCATGAAATTGGCACTTTCAAAGTGAAATATGAAAAAATTATTTTAGTGTTTCCCCCAAAYTTCAGAAATGCACATCCACTGTGCATTTAATTGTCCATTGCCGCATGATAGCTGCTTTTGTGTGACATTTTTGTTAAGGTGCCACCTGACCTTGCCATTGCTGACCGAGGACAAAAGTTAAGAGTTAAGATGTAACTGGCAGCATTTGGCATCCCTACTCAATGAAGAGAGTTTTAATGGATAGTTATAAAAAACAGTCATTCTGTGAGTATGTGGGGGAGGTCAACATTGTCTACTAAATGCCATGAGATTGGTATTTTCAGAATCCCACAGGGAGTGTTTGATGACAGTAGTATTAAGACAGGCCATGCGGTAGAAGTTGTGATTAAGTTAATATTGTCCTCCGTTTCTGATCCAAAGTGTCTAGTCTATTATTTTTTCCATTACATAGTATGTCTCAGTTATGCAACTAATACCAGTGAAATCTGCATGTCATTATATCCCCATACTTAGTGTGCCTGACAAAGCAGAAATATGTAGGTGATGTTGCTCRGTACTTCTTTATAAACAGATTGTTTGCTTTACTTTTTCAGTTTAATTAAGATGTGCCTCATTTATGCAAGTATATCTTAAAGCCACTCTTGAATCGGCATATATACACTTCTGTAGAACAAGGAGATTTATAATGAAGTTCAATACTTTTTCCCCCACAGAGAAAATTAATAAATAAATACGGGGGAGATAGACTATACAATACTAATGGTTTTCATACTTTCTTGAGGAGATAAAAACATCAAATTTTGTATATTTTCTTAGGAGTGTTTTCTTTTGACATCTTTTTGTCCTGTGGAAGCTGTGCTTCAATGGAAAAAGCTACGTTAAAATACAGTTAAAAGGAAATCAGTCTTAAACTAATCCTTTGAGTCAATTAAATAATACTGATCTCAGTAGAACAGCTATTAGCGTACATGAGATGTTACTGCGATTACAGCATGAATTCATTACTGCCAGGAGCAGCCCAATGAATTCCAGATGAATTCACAATGGCTGGATTCTTAAAATGCTACCAGGTTTACTTCAGGTTTTCTGTTTCCATGTGTAATTAATGCTAGAACCCACTACTGCTACCTGCTCCCATCTGAAAAATAAAAATAAAATACTCCTATATATGAAATAAAATGGAAAATTTGAAATGATGTACCTGAGTTTTGGTATTTACCATGTAAAATACCAGTTTTGAAGCCACCTGTAGCCACTGATGTTACAAAATCAAAATTTGTTACTGGGGTATTACCTTCAGCTCACATTCAAATAGCTGAACATTCCAGACTATTTTAATACAACTTGCTAGCCAATAGCTTACTGGAAGGATTAAAAAAAAAAAAAAAAAAATTGCCACCATATTTATGGTTACTTAAAGTGTACAGTGTAAAATGGTCTTTGAAGCAGTCCTCCAGAGATATGGATATTTTATGAAAATAAAATATTTGAAGAGGTTTTTTTGACATTCTAATCCCAGGTGAAAACCTAACAGCTTCCTTAGAGAAGAATGCCAAAATCTTTTAAAATTAGTACTTTCTGTAAGAAACTTAAGAGTTTCACTCCTCAAAACAGAGCTATTGTATTAATGTGGTTTTTTTTCAAAAGTGCCCGTTAGAGCCTTCTCCTGCTGAAGTCGATCTTTTCGTATAGTGCATTAGATTTTTTCACTGGCATCTCCTGGTATGTTTGGACCCATGTAAAATCACACATTTTTAATTATGTTATCCCAGCTTGATACTGACTATTATCATAATCCAGACTTCCATCTCTGACCAGCGTGTTTAAATGTGCGGATTTCACTGGTGTCTTTTTTCATGAGCTTTTGCCATATGGTTCACGCAGTATCTCTGCAGCTTAATAGACCAAATCTGTGTGTTGTGCACACTTCATCAGAAAGCACTGCACTAAGGACAAGGCAAACATCATCTCCAATAACTATTTAATGGATTGGTTACATGATGATGTAAATCAAATCATGGTTCTATGAGGGAACTGTGTTTTTTTTCTTTTTCTTTCTTCCCCCCCACCCTCTCCTTTTCCGTGTTATCCTCTTCTGATGTAGAATCCAAATCATACCAGAGATACACCAGTAATGGAGAGCCAGGGAACGAGCTGGAGGTTTATGTTGTTCTGTGTGTGTAGTAGAGAAGAATTTCTGTATTGTTTTTATGAAACTAGCTGGTTTTTACCTCTATCTCTTACTTTGGCTGAGCATTATAGCACTGAGGGCAGACATGTATTAACATACATGGTCTTTTTTAAAGACTGCTTAACCCAAACAGTGAGGAAAATATAAAAAGTGCTTCTAAACCATAAGATTCATAACAGTGACAACTTAGAGAAGAGATGGAGACCAAGTGCAAGAGCTAGGCAAGGTATCTGAGACTGAGACCAGTCCCTGCTGCTGAACAAGAACACATCACCTACGAAGATTTAACAATTAATTTGCAGCTCTGAGTAGAGGATATGCTGTCTCTTGTGCTTGCATAATATGAGAATAAAGGCTGTGTCAGGGTCCATGAAATGGTGCAGGTTGACAAATGCTTTGTTTGTATTTGCATCCTTATCAATGGCACTCACAATGGGTGTGTGAAAAGAGAGCTCTCTGCTTTTCTTCTGCTCTTGGATGGATCCAACCACCTCCAGTTTGAAAGCGTTTTATGGAGCTGAGTGATGTGCTATAACAGGGCTGTCAAATATCAAGAGGCTTGTGTTAGGAAGTGCGGCACATGGGCTCTTATCAGAAACTATGATGTTCTACTAACATCTGTTTAAACATCTCTTGTACACAAATGTTTCCTTGATCTCCTTGAGAGAGAAGAAGCAATGGACTGCTTGGTTTAGAGGAAATTTTTGTAGCTAATGCATCTTGGTTTAGACGGAACAAGTATTTCATTGTCTCATTCCTCACTTGAAGTCTGCAGTTCTTTGTGCCTTCCTCAGGGAGGGCACAAGGGTCTCCACCTTCTGACTCGAAGGATCTCTTGAGACTGGTAAAGAGGTGAACTTTTTTTAAAAAAGTGCTTGGCACCTTTTCTAGGTACAGTCTGGTTTCTTTCAAGATACCGTGCTCAGCATGAGACTTATTCCTACTTTCCTAGTCTTGACATGTTTAAAAGTCATGTTGAAGTTTTTATTAGAGAGGGGCAATGAAGAAGCACTGAATAGAGATAGAAACACTGTCAAAATAAGAATGTAAATGAAGAGTGTGAAGGAGGCGAAGAAGGGAGTAAAGATGGAAAAATACTGGGGAAAAAAAAAAGGCTCCATGTACCTAACATCAAAAGAAAAAAAATGCAGAATTGAAACAGGTTGGTGAAATTCACGCTAGTTATATGTGGAAATAAGTCCAGCTTTACTAGTAGAGTTGAACCTCATTACAACAGGGCTAAGTTTTAGCTGTTTTGGATAAATTTTCTGTGGTTTATCAGCTATTCTATTGTCAGGAAGGACTTGTAAGTACCTGGACTTCACTGAGACTTAGGTTTCTAAGTGCCAGTAGCTTTTCAGAACTGAACCTTAGGCTAATTTTTTAATGTCTTTGGAAATGAGGAGCTTAAATTCCATGAAATATTTGAAAATTAATTCTTCTGAGAACAATTTCCATTACATTTTCTAGCAACAATTAAATACCCAGGAGAAAGTAATTGTTATCCATTTGCTGTGTGGGACTCTAAAGAGGGAAAATATATTCATATTTTTAATGAGCCCCTTCTTATTCCACAGATTTTTAAGTATGTTCTTTGCTCTGTTTGCAAAATGCAGTTTTATCACATTTACACTAGTAGTACATCGTGTTTTTATGAAGCTGTACAGAAAGTCACACCCTGTTAAAGATGACAGAGTATCTTTTCCTCAAGATGGAAGGGTCTTGCAGTGCTCCTGCTTGGGG
>NW_020455736.1:98020-155491 GCF_003342845.1 Nothoprocta perdicaria
AAAAAAATATTTGTGGTTATAGACTGCCCAAAATGTTCCTTGGCAGTACTACTGAAAATGTTTCTCATTAAAATGTAGAAAACCCTTGGAATTAACTACTGAACATACCCCTTGAAAAGACTGTGAGTTAATGATACTCTGGCTTGGGACTTTCTCAGTCAAAACCACATGCACGCTAAATTTTCATGTGAGTGTTGGGCCACAGGATTAAACACTCACAAAAATGACTCGGGCGAACATGAAGATAGAAGCAAGCAAAGGCAGCTGCGTTTGGCGCCGTTTTGCTGCCACGCTGGAAAAGTGAGCTGCGGCCTGTTGATGTAATTGCGCTCAGCGCTGTGGGCTTTGGSGGCGTGAGCCACGCTCGGGGCCGAGCAGCTGCGCGCGGCCGCCTGCGGTGGCGGCGAGGCCGAGGCCGCTTCCCCGGCTTCCTGCGGCTGCGCAGAGGGCATTTCAAAGCACAGACCTTTGCTGCCTAACGAAACTGCCTCCTTTTCTAAATTTTATTCCTGCTGTAAAATCAGTTCCAAATAATAATACCTAACCTATTATTGACACTTTATCCTGTGGGGAATAGCCACTTTTGACTATTAGAAGCAACTGCTGATTTTCCCCAGGCCCTCAGGGCTTCCCGTTGCGACTCAGGCAAATGTTGCTAATAAACGCCTCTTTCAAAGTGACTTYTCTAGCTGAATCAGAGGGATTCCAGTCACCCATTTGATGGAACTTTAACCAAAAACGTGTTGGACRAATTAAATATGGGTTAGCCTCTTGCTCTGGACTTTATCAAGAGCCTATAAATGCAAAATATTTGAGTCACATGTGACTGTGCTCTTTAATTAAATATTGTAACTCTCCTTGCAAATCAAAAGCAGCCTAATGTGCAGAGTTCAATACATCAAGACATGGGTAGTGAAGTGGTTTAAAGATGAAGAGAGAAGAAGAATAGGAGGGAAAGGTAAACAAGATTTTGCAGAAACGTATATGAGAATTAGGAAGTAACATGAGTAACAGCTATGGATGCTTTCATGTGTTGACTCAAACTTACAGATTATGTATCTTTTTTACTGGGAACATAAGTAAAAATGTTCAGGTTTATTGGAAGATAATGATGAGCTCCAGAAAGGTTTTGCAGCCTAGTGATACACGCTTCTCTCTCTGTTAGTGGTAGGGCTGATGCAGAYGAGTGTCACAGAGTAAAATAGGCAGAGGCTGACTCTTCTAAAATTTGAGTGTGTGAAGAATGATTTCTTTATTTTTGGTGTGAATGGGTGTCCTGGCTCTAGTAGTAGAACTTCTTAAATTCTGGATCTACGTTATTCACAAATATGCTGTAATATCATGCTGTAATACTTCTTGCTTACAAGCCATTTTCTAGAAGGTATTTGGTGGTGTTTTTCATTGTATAGGTGATTGGTTTTGACCAGATTTCTTGGAAAAATCTGTGAAAATGCAGTTTTCGGTGATGCTTCTGCACATATATTTCATTCTTTCAGCAATAAATCTGAAAGAAGTTTGACTTAAATTTAAGCTAGAACATTTTTATGGTAGTTGGGCAGGGGTAGCTCTTTATCAAAGATAATATTTCTTATCTGTCTTAATTTTCAAATAAARGTATCTGACAAATTAGTAAAGTGAGAGTGAAAGAACAGTTTGCTTTTTGCATAAATATTCATTGTAAGCTGATATCAACATCCTTCATTAATACACCAATGGCAAGGTTTTACTGCAGCCAGTAAGAAACAAAGAATTCTTGAATACTTGTAGTTCACACATATTTACTGCTTTAAATGTAATAAATAATCTCTGCTTCTCTCACTTTGCTACAGKGCTTGTATCAGTTACTGTGTTTGTACAAGACCTGTACAGTCAGATAGTGGGCCATGACTGGATCTCCAAATATCAAAAATTATATTAAATTTCAAAAACTGCCTTGTCAAAAGCAGTAATATATTTACCATTTTTGTTATGTGGCCTATTAGTCTGCAGATCTTTCTCACGAAAATGGAGAAGGAAAAATACATAATGACTTTTTTAATCCTCAGTATTTCTGATACTGTATGTTCTAATGCTATTCACATAGTTTTTAGGCCAAGGAAGCCTAGGCTCACTCAGATTTCTTGATTTTGTGAACTTAAGTGGACCCAGGTAGGAATCTAGAGCCATAGATGGGAGCTCTCTGTCATCAGAAATACAGAAGAACTTGATACATTTCAYCTTGTCCTTCCTGCTTGATTAGTTCGCATAGAGAGAGGACAGGTGGAAAGCTCAGTGGGGAGATCAAGCTTATGATGCTAAACAGCTTTCCCTAAACAGCTTTGTGCCATGCATGTATGAAACGAATCTGGTACATACATGAAAGTGGCAAAGAGGATTCCCAAATACCATTTTTTTTCCTATTAGACAAGATTTAGATTTGTAATTCCACAGTTTTTCCTTTTGGAAACACATCTAGGAGTAATAAATATAAAAACAAGCTAATTTTGCAGTAAGTTGTGCAGATTGCAAGCATAATTTGTGCTTAAAACACTCTTTTGTCAGCTCTCCTTCCTCCAACTTTTTGCCGTCATCGTTGTCAGCACTGGTATCTCCTGTTAAGAGAACTGGGAGGAAAAGCTATTGAGGACTGACAGTTACAGTGATAGTCATGCCTGAACCTTCTGAAGCTTCCTGGAAAGAACCTGGGGCCTTAACATGGATCCTCTATTGGATGTGTAGCTTTTGTAGGGCAGGGAGCAATGAAGTACTGCATTCTTCCATCTGCCTTCTTCACATCATGGGCTCACAGCTAATTAATCATTTGTAGTTTCCAGATGGCCTTCTAAATCAGCCGAAGGCAATGCAAGCTCCACCAAGTGAGAAGGTTGGAGTTCCGTTATCAATGTCTCTGGTGAAAGAAATGCAATACAGTGTTTCCTACTGTTAGGAGAAGGCTGAAAAGCTGAATCTCTCGTTTCGGAGAGAAACATGCCGAAAGGCTTGGTTTACTCGTGTTTTAGCAGTGMTACTTGTATTGAAACACTTTTGTGTAATGTATATGCTTTCATAAATAAGTGCTTCTAAAACYCTTCTAGCAGAGGAAAAGAGCCGGTCAGCTTCATTGATGGTGTTAGCAGAGTGCAGTTACAGATTAGCAGATACAGTGCGGTTACAACCACGTTTCAGTGTGCACCTATAAACTGTGGCTTCATTCATATATTTGAAAATTATCTAGTGCTGTAAGAAAAACTGTCAGACGTGGCATAGTACCAATGGATCAATATTGCAGACAACTTTATTCTGATGTATACTATCAAGGAGCTAGRATGTGCTCATAAAAATAAAATATTTTAGAGCATTTTGTCATATTTTACCTTATTTAATTTGATATTGTTGCATGTAGAAGATGTTCATATGGACAATATTTTCTCCCCATTAGAAAAGGAGGGTTTTTTTGTATACTGGAGTCAACAAGCTAATCTTCAAATTACCTTTCTCCTTTATTCTAACATACCAAATTATCGGCCTGTCTTAGTTACAGAAATTGTTATAAGCTTATGAGTGTGCTTGTACAGATGACAAAAATAAGTCTTTATCAGAAGCCTTCTAACAAATCTTATTCAAATAATGGCATTAAATTCAACTTTATTAAATTCAGCACCAGGGAAAATTTAGGAGAGATATATGGCTAGAGATGTTTATTATGAGAATAAAGATGTGTGTTTGACTTAGTAGCTAAAAAGTAGCTGTGGGGGATGTGAACTCCCACAGATATGAAATGTAACAGAATGTTTGCACAAGCCCTTGCGAAGGAAAACCACCAACTTTACAGCTCAGTTGCATAGTCTGGATATTTATGTGATCTTCCTGTGTTTGCTTTTTTACATGCAATAACTCTTAAGGTCCTTTATTTGCTACCTAATATTGTTATGAGAAGACAGGAAACTGGGGGGGTTCTGGAAAGCAGCTTTTTCCTCAGACACAATATTGTGGATGATAACTAGAGAAATAATTGTTTGGCTCTTTATTTTGAGTTTTATCTGCTTTGAAACACCAAAATCTTTAAAAGGAGGTCAATTTACAGAATAAAACTACCCAATATTTCTGAAAGCATTTTTTTTAATGACACCATAAAATGGAGCTTCTCTAAACCACAACTTCTAAAGTTGTAATGCTCAATGTGCACAGCAGCAGGATCTATAGAGGGAACATTTTAGGATACACAATATGTGTGTGTATGAGTGTGTGGCTTGTGAATGCCATGAAGTAGCAAGGAGGTGCCACACAGAATCCATAGTGCATAGGTACCACATAGATAGCTCTGGGGTGGCGTAGGCTTCTGAGGAAACATACTTGTATTAATACTCTTATTCCAGGGAATATGACTTTATGCCAAATTTAGGGAGAAAATGGAGAATGAGAGAGATGAACTGTGTTCTTCTGCCATAGATTTAACTTGGAAATCAGTGCATGAATAGCAGATAAGATGAAATTACAGAGCTGCTGTCCACGATTTGTAACCTATCGTCATGTAGCAAACAGCCCCTGTGCCATAGGACTTTTCAAGCTAGGTGCTTATGATTAAGACGGTAAGGAAATGTTTCAGGCCATAACAGTGAAGATAAACATGAAAAATAAAACTATCGTAGTATAGTAAACTGTAATTTATAGGAAAAAATGCTGGTAGAAAAAGGGATGGAAGAAAGGATGCTTGGCTTGCCAGTGGATTTACCTGTGGCACAATCAAAGGTGTATTTACATCCTTGTTTCTAGGCCTCAGTACTCGGTTGGACTGAAAAATTTACTAAACTGTGTCCAAAGATGATTACTTAGTCATTTGCAAATCAGAATCCTACTGTTCACGTATGTGGGATCATACTATGCCTGCTATGGTCTCAACAGCAGGACAGTGAAGCCGTGCAGTGCTCAATCTGTAAGCACTGATTGCAAAATCATCCAAAGGGATGATTTTGCTGAGCAGTGCCATTCTGTTCCAGTGTGTGCCAGTGCTTAAACGTGGTGCTTATCTGAGCCAAGCCTTTGTTAGTGGCCACTGCAGCAGCCTTGTAAGTCAGCATGACAGCAGCTCCATCCAGAGGGAGCCAAGGCTCTGCTCAGTGTCCCTTCTCATCCCCTTTGACCCAGACAGCTGTGCTTTTCTGCTTGAAATCATTGTCTATCTGGCTGCTGTGTTTCTACCTCTGATTCCTTTTCTGCCTCCCTGTTCATTCCTTCAGCATGTCTCAACAACAAATCCTTTCCAGTTCCCTCCTCTTTTCTGTGGGAGTCTTGTGCCTTTAGTTTCCTACTGTTTCCCCTTACATCTTCACTTCGGATAATCTCTCAGCAAGGACATGAATCCTTTAGCTCAGACTGAATTCTCTGTCATTTCCCATTAGCTTCTGTTCTCGAATGCTTTGCCACCAGTTTGGCTCAGCATAATTTCAGTTCCTCCTTCCTCTGCTCATAGCAACTATGCTACGAGCCGCACTGCTCTATTCCCACCCTGCTACTTCTAACATTTGTCACTGATTTCCACTATGAGAGCATCTTTCCATCAGCTCCATTTCCAGGCAAGCATCTCATGCTTTCTCCCAGATTGTCCTTCATGTTTAGAAGGAATTCCCTGTGAGTTAGCAAAGCAACTGCAAAAGACAACTTCAGCATTGGTGATATTCCTGCTTTATCACGATGTCTACAGAAATATTGAAAACACGATTTGTAAACAGTTGTAAATATTGAAAACAGTTATGATGATGATTTGCTGAAATGACTGATCATATGGTTGACTAATCTGTTTTTTGCTTTTGCAATTATCCTTTTCGACATATATGGTGGCTGCAGCTGTATGTATATCATATAGTTAGCAGCTGAAGCCCCTGATTTTGGAACATATGTAATAAGTATTAATGTATTTTTAATATAATTATACATTGATTAAACAAGCAACAATTACAGCCCCTAACTTAGGTTATCAAATGAACTGTGTGAAATGGAGATATTTATTTTGACTCATATGAAAATTTAGTATGTTATCTCTTTCTATAWTCCACATGACTTTGGGCTTTTATTTATGTATGTTAGTTCTTGTTAGCTACCTTCTGCTTTTCCTCCACSCTAACACTGATTGGAGTTGGGGAATACTCTCTGGGGGTCACAGTGA
This sequence comes from Nothoprocta perdicaria, assembly GCF_003342845.1. Classification (NCBI taxonomy): domain Eukaryota; kingdom Metazoa; phylum Chordata; class Aves; order Tinamiformes; family Tinamidae; genus Nothoprocta; species Nothoprocta perdicaria. Next base: position 104,163 of record NW_020455736.1, read on the forward strand.
ATTATTGTCTGGTTCTTTACTAATGACTTTCACTTGCCTTTTATAGTGTTTTAACTCATTGGCTTGAATTTGCCTCTGTTTTTCCTTAAACCTCTTAAAGACATGTCTGTGCTAGTCTTCTTGTTAAATTTGTAAGCCAGTTGGAGAATGAACTTTGCCAGATCTTCAGTTTGATTTATAGAACTGAAATTCCCCATCCCTAAGGCATATACTTTGTTTTTCATGTATAACAACTTTATTTACATTTTTCTTGCATTTGGCCAAGCAGTCCTCTTATTCTCCCAAATGGAGTGCTGGGAGTGCTGGAGCAGTGTATCTTTTCAGTTGGCTGGCCTTTTCAAGATCTAGGAGTTTTGAATCACAAGGGTTTTCTGAATGATTAACAAACGACACATCTGTCCTCCGGACTCCTTTGACTGACAAAGAGCTGCATCTGGGTTTCCTCCATCTGCACAAGATTATTGCCATTAAAGTTTCTGTATTTTTCTCATCTACTTCATTTCAGCAAAAATGCAATGTGAAAGGAAGTGAAATTTGGACTAGATTTATCATTAGCCTAACAGCTCTGTTGCTACAAATGACGTTAAACAATAGTGTTCTTCCGGAGGGGTGGGAGAAATGGCAAAAGTAAGTTTAGATCCAGAAATACAGGCTCTTGGAAACAGGCAGAGCAGTTTGGTGATGAGTGTGACTGAAACTTAATGAAACTTGCTGAAAATACGCATTTTAGAATTAAATCCAATGTGGTGAACTACTACTGGTGGATTCCTGCTATATAGCCCTTAATACAAGGTAGGCCTTTTTAACTGCTTTGCTGCTTTCAGCTTTTTCTTTAAGGATCCTTTGTCCATTCTTGTTTTTGTCAAGGGACAATGATGAGGAAGAAAAGACCTTGTTCCAGAAGCAAAAATCTTGCACCAAAATGCCACAAAACCTCTTTCACCAGGGAAAACTGAATTTCTGGGAATTTATCTACTTCAGACACCAACAGAAATAAGTGGATAGGGAAAAAAAGTGTTGGCAAGGTGGAGCTAAGGTTCCAGCTGAAACATGTGTATGTCAAGCACCATACCATGATGAGTGTGAGAGGAGATAGCAAAAGTATCTTTGCTCAAATTACTCAACAGGCTGGTCTTGTGTGGAAACAGAATGGGTTTTACAACTGTTGGGAACATAAACTGCAACTCCAGCTATTACAGTTAATGAAGAGGAAGCAGTAGGAAGATAAATGCACAGTTCAAAAATGTCAATATAGTGTTACAGAAAAACAGACACTATCTTGAGCCCGTTCATCCCAGTAAGAGAAAAGAGGCACCTGAAGAAAGAAACCATCCAGGAGTTCCTCAGGTTGCTCAGCCAAGGACAGAGAAGACAGGGCAAGGAAGGATAAAACTCTAAATACTTAGTTTTACTAAAGCATCTGCTACTAGGCTAGAGGAACCTTTGCTGTGGGTAGTGATGTGCTCCTGTGCTGAGCACCAACAGGTAGTAGGAAAGTAGCAGGGATGAAGTAATTCATCAGATTTCCCATTCTAGAATCTAATGTGTAGCAAAAGCACTGTAGGATATAACTGATGAAGGGATGCATCGTACATGTGAACACTCAATGGACAATGTTAAAATGAAATACTGATAAAACTGGAATGATAATAGAAACAATGAAAAAGATGCAGCCTCACATCACTGCTAGGGAGTGCTATAGAATATAGCTACTTTAAAGAATGATGTGACTATATTCCATGAAAAAATATTCAATGGCTGTGAATCAAATCTTGGAAAAATAAGTTGGGGAAAATACAGCAAGCCTCTCTATGCAGGAGCATGGCCAATTAAGAGAGAGAAAAGTAACTAAAAAGTGACATTATTAACATTAAAACTACACCTAATTTTGGTTGAAAAGAAACTTCATGCTTAAAAAGTGACATTAGTAACATTAAAACTATACCTAATTTTAGTTGAAAACTCATGCTATGTAACAATATGGAATAGTTTGCACCTTCTAAGTTTCCCTTGCTCTAGTGCAATCCTTTTCTAAAAATAATACTCATATTGCATATGTCTGAGGAGAGTGTAACTCATTCTTGAACTCTGAAAACCACATTAATAGTTTCATATAGGTTTGTACATATATTCCACTTGAAAGGTGGATTTCCTAAAGCAAGCTCTAGCTTGCTTTAACAAGCAAGCTTGTTTGCGTTAACACTCAAACCCTAAGTCCTGTCATGTTGCGTTATCTGGAATGAATGTGAAAAAGTAGCCAAGATGCAAATTTCAAGCAGGAATGTTTCCTAGTTGTGCTATTATGTTCATGAGAAGATGAAACCCAGGAAAAAAAAGTAAATAATTCATCTTTTCACACATTGCACGTGCTTTTATATAACTTGACTTCCTAATTTGGCTTCCAGAAAATTTTGAGAACTACTTGTTCTTTCCTTCTGCTTATTTCTAGCCTTTTGTCAATTTGCATCTGCTTTTATTTGTCTTATAGGCCAAGCAGAATGTAAAAATGCAACATCTGTATGCTTCTGAAGCAGTTTCCTCCACCAATGTACTTCGAAGGTCTCTCGCATGGAAGTAATAAACATCTTTAGCTGACAATGTAATGAGAATTAAAGGCCTAAAAACAAGGCATTTAGAACAAGAACAATGTTCTCGTGAATTTTCCAGAATTAGAATGTATTCTATCTGTCTCTCATCAATGATAGTTCTGTGGTTCTGAGCCTCAACGCTGGAGAGAAAAAATAAATAAATAAATAAGGAAAACTATCCACTGGAAAATAATTAAAAATTTTTGAAGGTTTGGTCCACATATACATTCCAAAACCTTCTATTCTAGTCTCCTGTCATTTGCAGGGACTATTCACGTTGAGCGGTGGCAAGTTTACTGCTGTTTTATTATGAGGATTAGCATAAGTATGTAGCTAGCCTTAAGATTTATGAATAATAGCAGAAAGCCTATTTACAACTGACAACATGCATTCTGAGCTAAGACGAAAGCTTTATTGGGCTTATGCAGCAAACAACAAGGGAAATCTTGCATTTCAACGGTTATAGCTCTGGATGCTCTTGGCTGTAGAATATGAAGGGCACGTGGTGATTAATCAGATTTATATATAATACAGCAGTGCCTACTTTGAAACCATCTGATGGATGAAGGATTATGGTAAAGTACTTTGCAGCGTACAGCACTGGGGGCACAAATTCTGGTAATTCTAATTCTTGTGCAGAAACTCAGAAAATAGATTATTGTTAGCATACGGAACAAAGTCCACATGTGAATTTGTATGTGAAAAAGGGCAGTAAGTAAGATCCTATCTGTCATACTTTAGGGGTTTCATCTTCTTATGCGAACTACTCAAACCTTCAGGGAGAGTATCAGTCCTGTCTGGGCTCCAAAAACTGCTGTTTCTCACATTGTAAAGAGGAAGAGTATAAAATGCAGCCTTTAGTCTTCATGTTGCAATTCTCATATTAATGTTCTCCGTAATTTTGACAGGAGTTTTAAAGAGTCACCTGAGATACAATAAACTGTTTGCTCTTTGGTCAGATATTCTGCCTTTGCTGGTAAAAAGATACCCTTATGTTGTTTTATTGATCTTCCTCCTTGCATTTGGTTGGGTGGTTAACCTATGTACCTTGTGGTTGAACATCTGGGGCAGCCTTCATGATGAGAAAGCCGTAAATTTTACTTTTTATTAGCTGCCCTTGTTACAAACAGTTTCTCATCTGAAGATCTAACCCACTTAGGTCAGAGGCACATAAATATTTTGGCGAGATTTGCTATCTCACATTACTCCCTGTTTTTAATTCTCCCCTCCAAATATTTGAGCCATTCCAAACTTCCATGCTATTATATGGTCTCCACTGAGGCTCATAGCAATTTACCTATAGAGTCTGGATTTCCCTTTCCATTTTTTTTCTCTATTAGCATCTGTCCGAAACAGAACTTTCTACGTAACACTTTGTGTAAGCAAACTGCTAAATCATACATGAAATAATGCATTTTGGTTGCTTAATGGGGAATGCAAAATTAGTTTCACAAATACTTACCAGTGACAAATCTAGTACCCTGCTTGCATTTTTATAAGTCACTAATCTCTTATTATTGGTTCAAGAATTATTCTAATATTTTTTCATGTTAATCTGCATTATGRTAATCCCCCATCCACCTGTTAAAAAGTCTCTTATGCTTTCTAACTCAGGGACAGAATTGCTTGCATAATATATTGTGCCATATTCTTCAGGACTGGGCTGCCTCTATCAGTAGACTTTTCTTCGCCTCTCTTGATTCTGATCTCATGGGAGCTTCACTCTGGTGCAATTCCCTTTAAGAATGAAATTTGGCAAGACAGCAAAGCATCTGCTCAGGCGCCCTGTAGGACCTGTTGCTGTGGTTGCAGTTGTGTCAAATACCTTCCCCCTTCTGTGCCCATTTCTGGCTACTTTTCACTGCTTCCATGTTTACTATCCCCCTGCTCTATAATTACCTCTTATCTCCACGTCTTGCCCCTTGTGTAGGTCAGACAGTCATTTCTTTATCCCGTTTGATCAAATGTACCAGGAAATAGAGTAATAATTATGTTATACAAACCATCTTGAAGCTGGGTTAGGGCATGATTAGGTGTTGGGAGGCAGGCACTCCTGCAAAGCCAGTAATCTCCCACCAAGGCGATGTGTTGGTGATAGGAAGAGGAATGGTGCATGTTACCTGCTAGTCCAGCTCAGCTTCAGTCAGTAGAGTGCCTGACCACAGGCTGAGCCTAATTACATGCTTAAGTTTATGACTGATCTTTGGTGGCAGTGCCAAAGTAAGCTTAAGGTGTATAGTTCACTACAGAAAGGGATACTTTCGTGAAAAAGTAGCCACCTGGAAAGGTGAATAGAATTTTGTTGCTTGAACAGGACTCTGAGTGTGTGCGTGTATATGTGTTTGTGTGTGTGTATATATATATATATATATATATATATAAAACAGGGATATATATATATTTATATATATATAAAACCAGGGCTTTCTAATCTCATTTGTGAAACATTTGTGAATCTCATTTTGCTCCAGTGGTCAGATGGATTCATCTCCGCTGTATGCTTAGCACTGCTTCTCCAAGGGCAAAAGTGCTTTGTTCACACTAAAGAAATCTGTTTTTCCCCTCCATCTTCACTGGCAGCCCACACCGCTTTCTTCCTTTCAAGACCTGAGTAACTTTCCTTCCACAACTCCCTTGTTTCTCATAGATGTGCTGTTAGTCTGCTCTGTCAGGAGCCAAAACAAACACCTCCACTCCCTAAGAGGTATTGGAGAAGTATGTCCCATCTGACCTATTTCTTTGCACTAAATTCCCAAGGTAATGTGTATACATGATTGTAGTGTTTTCATTCTGTCTAAGCATGCATTAATACCAGAAATGTGCCCTTGTTTTCCCATTGTTCTGCTAAATATGTTGTGATTATATTATTTTCAAATTTTAAATCACATCTTTAAAGTGTATTTTTTATCTGTGAAAGTAGTAGACAGTGTCCTGAGAATTTATGGGAGGCCAGTAATTTATTTCATACCTGGCTGAGATTACCAGATGCTTCAAAGTGAAAGTTAAAAATGAGTAGAGAATTCTAATATTTCCGTGTATGTTTCTTGTGAAGTTATGTAACATAAAGTCCACACTCTAAAAAGATCTCTCATGTCAAAAGTACTACATTAGTAATCCCATGTACATTAATTCACAGAAGAAGAATGTCAGAAATGTGTTATATCACTGGCAACTCAGCCTGAGAAAGATTTCATTAATGAAAAAGGAATCACAGCTTTCTCAACTCTSTATCCCACTGAGGGTAATATTGGAAGTGCAAGTTGCGCGCCCCAGCTAAAGAGCTATTTTGTTGTCATGGCCAGGTGAAAAACTAGGGTACAAATTGTGAGCTGTCGTGACTAGATACAGAGTTATTGACCCTGCTCAAAATGTATCATCATGTATTAATTTACATTCAGTGAAGAGCTGATTTCATGCGGGTCTTCAGCACTCACTGTGAGTTTTCAGACACAGAGGAGCTATGAAAATAGTGACAGACACAAAAACCTAGGTTTAGGGGTGATGTCTCTCTATATGGTACACTGACCCATCAGGGAGGATGCTTGTGCCACTGCTTGGTGCTTAAATCAGTAAGGTTAGTTCCTCTTTGGATTTCACTTGTCTTCCGAGGACTGCTTTAACCCATTGATTTTCAGATCATGGCACAAAGTCCACCTGTTTCTATGACCCACGGGGAGACCTAAAGGGCATGAGAGAAAAGAAAAGAAAGCAATTAGAAAAGCCAAGGGATTTCTTGAGCTTTTTTGCCATGTACTGCTTTTCCATTTTTATTCAGTTCTGATTTATACTTTTGATGTTCTCTGAGAACTTCTGGCATTTGGTGTTGGTACATTTCTGTATCTGCTAATTCAGAATAAATTAATGGAGACGTATTTAGCAAGAGAAATACTGTGACTTTGTTCTCCTGGCATCAAGTAGGTTTTGATAGCACATGCCATGCAGTCACATGTAGCTTGCAATCCATTGCGAAATGCAAACCTGTCAAATCTTTTATGATTGCACCTGCTTTTTCTAAGCTTGCTTTTTCTTTCCTAATGTAGACTAACATTAGGACTGAATTTGGTTAATGGTTTCAGAAGCTTCCAACAAAATAGTTGGATGTGATACTTGGAACCAACTTCAGCAGAGCTATGAGCGTAATGCTGTTGAAATTCTTAAGTTTGCATTTTTAGCTATAGAATTACGTGTGCTCTAAGCAGAAAATGCACATAGTTCAGGGTTCAGAATGTCTACTGAAGCTGAATCTTGAAATATTTCCCTAGCTTTGATATAAAATTTTGCACTAACAGTGTTATGGAGAATGTCCTTACATGTTGCTGAATTCTCAATTTTGACGTTTTGTTTTTACTTGAATTTACAACCAGCTTGACGAGCAGAATTCAGGTGCTGTTACAGCAGGTAACAGCTGCTGTAACAGGTGTCTTCAGCAATTTCCCGGAAAACCTGGGCTGGTGTGAAAATGTTCTAATGTTCTGCTACTTTAGTTTTGGAGCTCCAAGTGGAACCCACAGGCTGCTACACCAGCTAGGATTTTTATTGCCCTTTCTCCATACAGCATTAATGTCAATCTAAGGGCTTGATAATTTCTTTTTTCTCTCACTGAATCTGCTCAATGCTTTATTCTCATGAAAATTGGCATGAGGTGTGGTAACAGTTGCAGGTGATACTTTTTAAGTACATAAGCTTCTTTTTTTTCTCTGTGCCTGAGGACATTGGTAGATTTGATATTGTTAGATATRATACTGCAATTTGTTTTGGATGGCCTAGGAAGTGTTTGTTGTCATCTGCCCATTGGAATGTGGATTAGTATGCCGCAGTAGAAGCACCTCGCTTCCTCCTGTGCTCTGTCAGAATCATCACGCTGGTGTTTCCGCTCTGGCAGAGCTCATACCCTCTACCTGTTCCTAGGTGCTGCAGTGCTGCAGCTTTGGCAGATTGTCCAAGTCTTTATCAGCAATTTATAAGATAGGATCTAAGCGCCAAATGCATAAACAATCAATATTTATATTTCTTTCCCCTCATTTTCATTGACTTTCAAGGGCTTACTACTTTGGAACTTGTTTTGGTATCTCCCACCCATTGGAAACGTTGTCAGTACAGCTTTAAAAACTACCAAAAATAAACTGAATTTGAGTGAGGCTGTCTTTGAATCTCTTTTCAGTTCATATAGTGTAAGAATAGGATTCAATGATTCAATGGAGTTAGTATGATATAAAAAGATGTAAAGCTGGGAATCACTGTTAATTCTACCCATCATGATATATGTACACAGACAGTTTTTAAAATAATTTAGTTATTCCTTCCTTTAAGCCACTTTAATGACAAACTTCCATAGAGCATGGCTTGTGCGTTATGAATAATGTCCAGTGATTTCCACAGGTAGATGCCTATCTGTTTCTCTTCTGTTATTTGGAGGTTTGGGATGTATTAACTTTATGAACTTCATGGAAAAAATATTGCTTTTTAGAAGGATTATTCAATTACCCACTTCAGGCAAAATGCAATAAATCTTATGTTACACTAAAGCCAAGCATTAATCAGCAGACCCTGCAAGCATGACGGCTCTGTTCTTTTCAATGTCCAGCAGGCTTAAGACAATATTCCTTGTCTTCATTTCATTGCTCAGAGGTACAAATGATCAATTCTTATTATTCTGTGGCGTTTTTTTTTTTACCTACTACCTTTTGTCTTCATCTTTTGAAAATGCAGTAACCCCTAGTTGTCTGTATTCATTTTGACTATCCTTAATATTTTGTTCCTTGTTTTATTTTTTCCTAAACTCCTAATCTTTAAAATTGTTTATTCGCTTTCAGAATTCTACATTCTGTAGTGGATCAAAGCAATGTGTGTGAGAGAGAAAGAGACACAATACTGCATTTCTCTTGAGCACCTAATTTCTTGTGGGAGATCAGTTACTTGTCAGAAACTTCATGTTTGCAGATATTTTCAATATATTTCTTTTTCTCGCACAGATGATTTTGTCTGTCTGAATACTGTCTTTTCATTAGTGGCAAAAGCATGTGAAAGTCAACTTGGATGCTTTCCTCTAACCATAAAAAGTCCAGTGAAAAACTGGTGTTTTTAAGGTTTTTATTTACAAACATTTTTACTTCAATATTCAATATCACATTTTGCAGTTCCTCATTATTTATGGCTTGTTTCCTAAAGCATGATGAAGCTATTCTGTCTAGGAAGATAGAATAGAATATTTAGAAAGGCAAGAAAAAGAAAGCTGTTCTCTAAACTTCTCAAAGCCTTCATGTGAGGCTTGGCACATTCGTATTTAAATGGATTTTGCACAGCTAGGAACATTCCTGGCAGTTGCACTGAAATAGCAACTCTGCTATTGCTAATAGCAATAGTGTTCCTCTTCAGTGTCTGTGCAATGAAGAATTGCTTGCAAAGTCAGTGCAAGCAACTTTTTGTTTATTTGTACTGGTTATCTTACAGACTGGTAAGATCCTATTTCATTTTACCACTGCACTCTGCTGAATGTCAACAGTAACAGGAAGCTAAGAAAATATTTTTCAAGGATGTAAGTGAAAGCATTCTTGGAGATGAGAAAATAGGAAATTTCACACTGCAATATTATGTCTGAAAAAATTAGGGCATATTTCCTTGATTAATATATCTTTTTGATCCTATAGTTGCAGGCACTTTTATTCACTCTTCAGTAGATGGTGCCAGAGTCAAAGTAACCTTTCCTCACTTTCTTTGAAAGACTGTCCTTAGGTTTGCCAGTGTTGTTAAAATAAAATTTCTAAATACAATCAAAATGCCTTTGGTGGATATAGATATGCAAGAAGGAATTTTGTGGCAGAAAGTTCTTTTGGTGATTTGAAGATGGGCTTAATCTACTTAATCTATTTTAATCTACTTAATCTACTTCAAACCTTGGACAGAAGCTAAGATTAGAGAGCAAAGATCTCTCTATGTTACAATTCAGGAATTTGCTGATTCTGAATCTGCTTTACCCAGTGTCTCCAGGTTGTACATGGGGGAGCAGTACCACTGGAAACCAACAAAACAACAACAAAAAAGCAGACACAAAAAAGAAAGGCAAATTATAAATGAAACCATGAAACAAAAATCACAGGGAGAAGCCAGTACCCAAAGCCTTCTTAGCTTTGAACCTCTTACAGTATTCTTGTGGCAACTAGTAGAGCTTATTCTTTCTCACATTTTGCTCATCTGTCTCCTAGTTTGTTGAAGCATTTCTCAGCAGCTCTATTTATTGAGATGGTGATTGAAAGTCTCCTAATTAACAAAAATATCCTGAGGTCCTGAGCCTATGTGTTTGATATTTACATTTTACTCAACAATGTAGTAGCTATTAATCTTGCTGTAGAGTAGAATATTGTATTTTCAAAGTTGCAGAAATATGTAAGATTTGGGATACTAGTTTTTTAAAATGTGCAAATCAAAAAGAGAAGAAAGATAAAGATTTCAAAATTAGAGAACAGATTGGAGAGCTGGGGCAAAGTTTGCTTCAAAGGTCTAAAATGAGAATTGAGAATAATCAATAGCATCAAGATCATGTCTCCTGGGTATTACTGTGAGTTTCAAAATAAATTCTTCAACTTATAATTTTTGAATTTCATGGGATGAGAAAAGGCAAAAATTCAGAAATATTATTTTTTACCCAAATCCCACAATATTAGATAAAGGAAAGGTTTAAACCTAGTATTTCGTAATTAAACTTTGTCCACCCTAATTTGCAGTGGCTGTGGATTGCTGTACGTTCTGTGGTGCTCTCGCTCCCTTACGATACTTCCTAGACTCYTCAGGATCTCAGGGCAGGGGTGCAGCTGCCTGACAGCTCTTGCCTTTGCTTGACTTTAGGGACTTCTGGAGTCTTCAAGGTGAGACCTCTGGTTTAGATCTCCTGAAATGGCATTCCTAAGGCTGGAGCCAGGCTTAATTCCTGCAGAGGAAATACATACAAGCCTGTGAGAAATTTCCCTGTCAGGAAAAAGATGCTCTGACAGAGAGATCCTCTGGCACTTTCTCCCCAGCTTGTCTTTCTCCCCAGCTCTGACTGTAAGCATTCCCGCAGATGTCCTGAACATCCTGCTCTTCAGCCACAGCATTATCTTTGCTGCCAGCCTGATTTTGGAACTATTTCTGAAATTAGTTTGCCTCTGTCCCTAGGCAACAGCCAGTCCAGTGTTCCAGCTCACTCTGTGTTAGTCTGAGGGAAGATCCTAAGCAGCTTGCAGGTCTGGTGCCTTAGTGAACTAGAGCAGCGCGGATGCATTCTCACTGAGCTTGTCTTGCTGCCACTGCAGCCGGATGACAATCATTTGTTTTCTTTGGTAGAAACAAGCTTGGACTTGTTTGATTTTGTTTAATAGTTACATTAAGCCAAAAGGATTATTTTTAACTATAAAACTAATTGAGGGATGATCAAACATCCAGACAGGCTTGTTTTTTCTATGAGAAAGCCAGTGCTGCTTTTGCAGAGGGGGTTTTAGCTCTCATTGCCCTTCGCGGTTCTTCCACGGTGGAGAGAACGCAGTGTACTGGCTAGGTCAMCAACATCGCCCCAGCGTGTTGGCTTTCTGCTGCGTTTGTGATAACTGTTTGCTTATTTGCACAACCTTGGTTCCTATCAGTAAGGCTGCAAACTTTGCTTTCTAGTGTCTGGACTAAGTTAATGTGAGGCAGGATAAGCAGAGAGACCTTCAAACTTGTTGCATCTTTAGTCCTGTTCCCATATCCTGGCAGTCCAGCTGTGCTACCAAGGACACTGTGGTAGTGTGCAATTCACTGTGGTACTTGCAAGTCTGGTGATATTTGCTCTGCAGTGTCCAGTGGGCCTCCTCATTTCAGGGACACTGGAGTGTTGTCGTACTGTGGTGTTAAATGCTGCCTTCAGCATAGGACAGAGAGGCAAAACTTGGTTTATCTAAAAGGTCTTAGTGTATCATAAATCAACTATCATCTGGATTCAGTGACAATTTTATCAAGTTATGTCTGCCACCCACCAGAAGGCCCATTCCAATAGCGATATTCAAAAATCTATATTTAATATTGCATGTAGTCCCTGAAGGTCTAGGTAAGATCATAGATGTATACAACCACCGAAGTGTTTTAGACTGTATCTTTCTACTCACACTCTAATATACTAAGACAGCTCATATTTATGTAGCTGCCTGGATAAAAGTAAAATCTTTTCAAGTCTGACCACAGTTACATAATATCACTTAGTGGGTGACAAGTAGAGCTAGCTATGGCCAATAAAACACTCATCTTGACTGTCAGAACAGCACATTTTTAAATCTTTCTGCAGGTTAGTGGAGTGTGAAAAGTAGAGTATGTTTTTATGTACAACATTTTATGAATGCCCTGTTCTCATGTAACTCTGCAAACAGAGTTATCTTTGCAAGCAGGAATAGTGGCCTAATCCAGAGCATTGATCAATTAAGCTGCCCTTTCAGGACTACAACTCAGTCTCCCAAATTCCCTCATGTTCTCCAGCATCTTGGAGTTGCTGCTTCAGCCCTAACTGAGTAGTTTTCAAGAATTTATAAGCAGAATATGCTGATGGATATGAATTTGCTAAAYGGTGTGTCTGAAGAGACTGAGGTGCAGTGCTACATGTCATTTCCTCGCATCTCTGTATTCACGCTGCTCTTCCGTTTCTGCAGAACATGCAAAGAGGAGGGAAGAGCAACACCTTGTGCAGACGTGTGAAGAAATTCTGAAAAAACTTCACAGTCAGTGACAGAGCCTCCAGTTTACACAGAAAGAGATGCTGCCTGGCTACACTGCAAGTTGCAGTAGTGAAGTAGAACAGCCACTGTAGTACATAGAGTTCAGTGCTGGCTTAGCTCAATTAGCATAGTTAGTACCAGGGAGCGTGGAAGAACCTAGAACCAGGAAGGTTCTAGGTCACGGATTGCCCAGGTCATGGATTGCAATCTCTCAGATCACAGGCCACCTCTTAGAAGCTGGAATGTTTCTGATTTTCAACTGTAGTGAAAGATAAACTGCTAAACCTATAGTATCTCATAGGAAGATTATGAGGTCTAGAAGGAAGTAAGGAACATAAATGATTGGATACATTTCATCTTGTGCTGTGAGATGTACCTGGGTATTTTCTTCAAGATTTGGTGGATAAAACTRGTCGGGCAAGATAAAAGTGGCTGAAGAACCATAATCACCCAGTCACCTCCTTTGTCTCCAGGGTTTGGAACCACTGCGGGTGCAATACTCTCATGGAAAATATTTGAGACTGGCTAAATTTGTGGCTATTGTAACTGAAGATAAAAGAAATATTTAATAATACATTCCTGCTGTTGTCCAGCATATTGCTSTCTGCCTGAAAGCCTGTGGAGGCCTCTGTAGACAGTGGAGGTAACTCAGTGCAGTGGGATGGGAAAGAGGGTGTTGCTGGTTATGATTCAATTGTAACAGAGTGCCTGAGGTTATTCTAGCAGACAGTGTGTACAGCTCCAAGATCTGAAAGGGCTTTTGGTGATTTGAAACATGCAGTTGCTGAATGCTGGATTTGATTTTTTTTCTGGAAGCTCAGAATAAAGAGGATAACTTTAAAAGGGGTGTTAATTCCTTAGCCAGGGACAGTTGCCATCTCACCAGAGGCACATGTGTGTAGGATTAGCTCCTCTCCTAGGCTTTTGAAGCTGATCTGTAATATAAAAAGAAGTTTCTGAAAYAGGCAGGATCTGTGCTGACCTCCCCTACGGGGAGTAAGATGGGACAGTGACCATGTGGGTGGTAGAGTGCAAGTTTCCACCAAGTAGGGATGAGAGCTTATTTAATATTTTACTTTTATGTYGATTGCCCATCAGACAAGGTTGGCTCACCAGCAAGGTCAGCACTCAGTATGTGACTCGTTCCCTCCTGTATGTTTATCTAACATTGCTTTGTGTACCTAATGATAACACTCCTTAAACAGTGTGACTTCGAGTAGAACTGAGAGGAAGCAAGCTGGCATGAAGGTGTCAGACCTGCTAGTCTTGGTATCARTGTTACTGCTGAGTTCACTCGTGTGGCAGCCCTAAGTGGGTCAGGTGGTGGAGAGACAGTACTTAAGTCAATACCAGAGGTGACCGTGTAGCTTGTTCCTGTATCATCAGAGCACATGCACAGCTCAGTGGAACAATGATTCATCCAGGAGGCAATGCAAACGCATCCACAGCTCTCACAAACACATGAAAACAGTTGTGGTTTCATGAGTGTGCACTGTTGCTTCAAAACCCAGCCTTCCTCTGCTCTCATTGTAAAGTCTTAGTGGTGGAGCACTGCTTCAAAAGAGGCAATCTACAGGTGTTCAACGTTGGCTCAATTTTCCCCACGTTGCAATAAACTTACAGATGAAGTATCCACAGTGAAAATGAAAAAATAAAAAATGAAAAAATGAAATGAAAAAAAAGAAAAAAATGAAAAAATGAAAAAAGTTTTTTAACCTTTATAATCTTTTTTTTTCATTTAATTCAGGCTTTAATCTCTTTAAATATGCATATAGGCATGGTCAAACTTACTCTGAGTAACTTTTAACTTATTTAAATATTGCAAGTGTGAAATTGTGACCCACACGTGTTACATTAACACTTTATGCAGGAGATTCATGTGTAAGTGGGAGAAAAATCAGATGCATGTATGAGGTGAAAATGGAACCAGTTGAAAAACAGAAGACTGGAAAAGGATTGGAAAGAAAGGCGAGATAAAGGAACAAAATGATTTTCTGTGCATATGTAGCTAAATACACAATATAAATTTAGAGATTTCTAGACCATCTTCATGTTCATGTCTGGCTTTTGTGAATGCACCCCAAAGTAGCTTTAGATATGAGAAACAATCAAAATCTATTTCAAAATTTATTGAACTACTGTCTTAGTAAAACTAGTACAGTGAGAGCTTTTAACTTAGAGGCAGAAAAATGTTGATAAACTTGAGTTAGACTCTGAATCATGCAAATCAGATATTAAAACAAAAGATTTACAAAACTGGAAGCATCACAAAATTTTCCCAATTTTGTTGTGATAGAAATGAATGTTTTCCATGTAAATTAAGAAAACGTTAATTGAAATTCAGTAAATTTCAGGAATAGATTCTGTCTGTCCTCTTTCATTCATCCATACATGTGCTTACTTCATAAGGAAGTTGATATCTATTGAGGGTTTTCTTACAATTCTTAAACCTAATGCTTTTTTAAAAGGCTCATGCATGTTTTCTATCATTATATACCCACATTTTCTCTAATAGCATCTGGTATTTGCTACACAGCTTCAGAATGAATCTTCCTGGTTCCGACTTTCAAAATGTCTACAGTATTGATAAGTCTTCTGAAGTCAACTGTTTGTTCCTCTCTGCTCCTATAAAGTGTTTGGAAGAGTTTTCTGAATGTGGCTGATCCGCCGCTCTCGTTTCAGCATTGCTAAGGACGTGCTTAGAGTATTTCCCCAAACGTGTTTTTCAAGGTGCCATGCAGCATTCTTGAGGAAGCCCTCAAAATCAGTGTGGCTTCAYAACATATCAAGAGGAATTCTGTAAAATGACAGAGAAAGGGGRAAAAATATCAGTACCTACAAATGGGATAAGACCTCAAAAAACAGTACTCGAAGTTGTCTGTCTTTTTCCTRACTATAAACAAAAATAATTGTGAAAGATGAGGAGGGAGAAAAAAAGCCTTTTTTGARTCTTGGAAGTTGATGTGGTCTTTCACTTTTTTCCCCCAAAGACTGTTAAGTATTCAATTAATGGAAAGTTRACCAACATTGTTGCTGGGTGTTTCAACACTTGAAAACTGAGATGCGCCTCACATTGAGAATCAGGGCCATTTTAAAAACATCTGTCATTTGAGGTTGTCTTGGTGTTTGCAGGTCAGTGCAGCGCTGAGAACTGAAGCGATCTCTGCTCGCCTAAGGCATTTCRGTACTGAGGCAGAAGTAGCTGAGTGCCACTTGCAGAAAGAGGGACGTTCTTGGGAGGCACACGCTGCTTCATGACGTCTGATGATCTCCAGAGGGAAATATCCAGCTTCCCTCAAGCACAGGCAAGGTCAGCCAGCCCACTTGCTCAGGGCATGTTTCTAAGCCTTGGACAAGTAGCGTTTCATGGACCCTAATGCAACCAGGATTAAAACAAACCAAAATAATCCTTTTAGCACAGCTACCACGTTTTGCTGAAGGGTGCTAGCTTTGTTAAACTTGCCATATTAGGAGATTTAAGGAAAAGGAAGGTCATGCAGGCAAAGGGCTTCCAGGCAGAAGAGAGGGATATGAATAAAAATGYCTTTCATTGTATCCCGCTCTGCAAAATCTAGCATAAAGCGAGGGCAGTGACTGTGATAATAAAGGCAAACGATAAATGAAAGAAGGGCCACTTCAACATAATCTAGATAACAGGAAAATTTTAAATGGACAATTTAACATGAGGGTCTGCATGGAATTATTTTTCATTAAACAATCAAAGCTTGTGGTAATGCAAATGAAATCCATTTTTAGCTGCAGGAAATTCTGACAATTTCAGAGGAATAAAAAATATGAGAATAATAATATCATGATGGTAATTCACAGTAATTATAGAAAAGCATAATTGCACAACACAAGCCCTAATCAAAGCTCAGAAGGGTACTTTGGCAATCACTAGGATTTCAGAACTATTAGCATTTACCTTTGTCATTGGACATCACACAACAAGCATTATTAATTTCATGTCAATCTCAAGCATAATTTTCATGATCAAATATCAGTTCATAGTAGCTAACCACAAAGATTAGTTCATCTGACATCGATTTTGGTGAAGTGTATTAAAAAGAAAGAAGCTTTACTGGTGATTGCTTTGAAAGAAGCTATGTTGTCCTTGAACTCAGGATATTTCTCAAGGTTTGTGGGCWATTCTATATGTGTTCAATTTCCATCAATTCCATTTGCACCTCTTCCTCTAAAAGTTTCAGAGCATTGTCCATAATTTCCCTCTGGACATCTTTTGGGTATAATTTTCTGAGCTTCATACATCTGTGAGGTCATTAATAATCAAAGTGTTATTGAACTATGTGCAGAGTTGGTACTGCTATAGTGCATAGGTAACACATCATTTGCTGTCACTGTACCTGCAGCTTCCAATGTGATTTGTAGCTAGTCCTGAATTATTCTAAGTATGGAATTTGTTTGATTCTTTTGTTAATTTTTTTCCTCCTACTATGAAGAAAGGGACATTTAATAGTCGATGTGAAGGTGAAGGAAACATCTGAGGGATCAAAACTGAATTTGAGAAAAAATAATATGGACTGGAGTATTCACATTACACTCGTAAGAAGAAKTTATCAGTCTTTAGGAGAGGAGTTAGCTTTCAAAAACTGAAGAGATAAATACAAGCATCAGTGGACATCGGAAACCAAAAGTGGAAAATCTGAAACAGTGATTTGGGGAAAGCCTGTAGTGTGTAAGAAGATCCTGGAGTACATATGTTTCCTTCAGGGGTTTTGAAGAATTTAAATCCCCAAATCAAATAAGGCACAAATAACTGAAGAGCGTTGATTTAAATTTTTATTACAATGTGCATTTTAGCATGTATACTGTTCTCTTGCATACAGTAGAAGGAAGTGTATTCTGTGCACAACAGCTCCCTAAACATGAAGTGCCAACTCTTCCTCTGGACCTTTGTGGTCCTTTACGTACTCCACTGTATACGATAAATTGTTTTTTAAGTAATCCTCCTCTAGTTACTGRTATTATATATTTTGTAGACTATACACATTATAATTTTTTTAAGAGAGGGGTTTGTGTGTAGCAGCAGACATTGGCTGGTAGGTAAAAATGTGTATTCATTTGGAKTTCATCAAAGACGTAACTTAATGATGCAGGTAAGGTCATTTCCCAGCATCAGAAGTAGCACTGAATGTCTTTCCATTTTCTTAAATGACTCACTGTCACTCTGCTTTTCTCTGTGTTGTGGTAGGTTTGTTTTTCTGTTAGCAACTTATTTTTTAACACACCATTCTGACACCTTGACAGTTCATGTGCTAAATCAAACTTTACAGCGACTGGCAGGCAGTTATTAGATGTATTGCACTTAATTAACTTTGCACCTAATTACAAGCAATGCTGGCCGATTACAAAGGGCATAAATATATTAGTGCCCTAACTGTCACATCTTGAAAATGGCTGTTTGAACAAGTCAAGCAAAAGCAATTACCACATTGTGTGCATGGTGAAGTGTAGCAGAGCACGGGAAGAATGAACTGTGTTACTATTTGTAGGAATGTAAATTTTGCACTTTGCATTTCAGGTGACCCAGATGAGTGTAGAGTGTGCTAGAAGATTTCCTTTGAACTGTACAAACACTTCAGGATGATTCCCTGTGTGCGAAGGGTAAGAGCTGACTTGAGTTTCTGGATGGGGAAGAATAATCATTTGTTAGGTATCCACTGTGTGTGTCTGTAGTTGAAGGAGTATAAGGATTCTGGTGTTACGGAAAGAACAGAGGCTAACACAATTTATATTCCATAAGATCATAAGCAAAAATTGTGGTTCAGAATTGCAGCTGTTCAACTTTTACTTATGTAAAAGTTGCCAWAATGAGATGGAGAGCAGAATTTGGTCACATCTGTAGAGGGCTGTGTTTTAGAGAGCAAATGTTAGCACGCAGTTGGTGTTCTGCAGAAATCTGTCTTGTATTAGCTCAGGAAAAAAAAAATCTCTGTTGGCTTTAAAAGTAGCCAAGAAATTTATGACTTTTTAAAAAAATTTCATAAGCTTCTTCATAAACAGATTCTACATAAGAGACATCTTTCTATCATTATCAAGTGTCTGTTGTAACTAGCATGTGCTCTCTTTTCCTATGTTGCAGTTGAATAGCTAATTGTTATTATATAGCTAATTGCACATGTAGTGGTAGAGGGATATTGTCATTYATTTTACAAAAAGTCTGGCTAGGGAAAAAGAATTTTGAGAATTGCTAAATTTCWTTATTTCTTTTATTCCTTAAATTTTTCCTGCTTAGCAGTGGAATAGCCTGAATTTACTATGTTTTGCAACAAAGCCTAACAAAAATGTTTGTTTTCCTTTCAGCAAAACTTGGTCTCACATTTCATTTATTTAGCAATGCATAGACAAGCCAACTTTAGCCCAGTCATACAAATCTCATGGCTGACAGAGTGTACTATTTACTCTGAACAAGATATTTAATGCTTTGTTCAGAACAGTACCCAGGTCACATGAACTAGTTTCATATATATTGGCCAAAGAAAGGTCACTAAAACTTGACTTTGCTAGAGGCAAATGGAAAGAAACAGAGGGAGTCACAATGTGGCACTAAATTAGTGGCTGTAGGGCTTGTCTGCTGTTGTTATTTACAAGCTCTGAATAAAGGGGACTCTGATAATGTATATAAACCTTTCCCAGCCCAGAACAGCCATTCATTGTTAGGCACTTCTAAATGGGCTGCCTGTGTCCTTTCTGATAACTCATGGAAAAAGTAGGTGGCCTTTAACAAAAGTTTGGGATGCCTTTGTGATTGTATGGAAAAGTCAATCGACTCCTTTGTGCAACAGCATAAAGTAGAGAGTGGGGAGATCATCTGTTTTCAAATACAACATTACATCACTGCTGAAAATGATTGCTCACTGCATTAAGACCTTGGGTGGTCAGCAGTTTTTACCCRATATAAAGTTAGAACCATTACTGTGGAAAAATAAACCTATGCAGGSAAATGTTCTGATGGAGTGATCTCAGGGAAATAAGCACTGCCTTTCAAAGAGCCTAGGCAAAAGTGCTCTGGCCCTTTGGACTTTCCTCCCTGGAACAGCCAGGAGCTCACCCCGAGAGAGGTTATTTCAGTCAAGGGTTCACGGAAAGCTCTCTACGCTTCGAGTTTTCCAGGGGAAAATATATGCTACTAAGCTTTACACTGATGAGAAACTACAGGGTGCAAGGAATTAATGTGAAATAATGTGGATTTGACACTTTCAGTACACAAAGTGAGTTGTGTTCAACATACAAAGTGTGTTAAAATGTCCATTTCTTAACAGTGTGCACTGTGGAGCCAACAAGTATGAATACATGAATAATGACTGAAAACAGGAATAATGACTGAAAAGATAAGAGCAGACATAAAAACCTTGTTCTTTGTATTTGGGGAAAATCAGATGACACAGTAATAAGAAGTTACTTTAACAGAATATTGGTGCTTGTGTGTTTTTCTCGTTCTTTTGTCCATGCCACATGATTGCTGCTTTTATTCAATCACTGTGAGTTAAAATACTCAACCTGAATAATCAATTAAACCATTTTTTTGTTCTTTTATAATAATCTCATGGTGGGGAAATGGGAATGTATGCAGAAATATGCTGTATCGCCACCTCTCTATTTGAAACCGGATATCACAACTGTTTTGTGCCACAGTTTTGTCTGTGATGTCCTTGGAAGAGGGCAGCCAACRCATCTTGTCTCTACAGTTGCTCCGGAGCAGGATGGTGGTTTGGGTTGCCRCTTGCACAGACCTGAGAGGCTGCTGGCCCGTTTGGCTCCCTCATGTGAAGGGGAGCGGGAGGAGTTAAGGGCTGCTGCCTCTCGCAGCTCCTTCCTCCCGGMCAGGCGGTCTGCTGCACTGAGAGACGCTGCAGCAGGGCAGCAGCCACGGCCTTGCGGAGCAAGAGAATCCCACTCGCCTCTGCGAGGCAGTGTCTTCAGGGCTTCAGGAACTCGGCAAGAGCTCAAAGCCCTGCCCCTTAGCGGAGCTGCTCTCATTCAGCATGCAGGGCATCTGGTACTTGCACAGGGCAAAGCTGCGCAGTTGCAGTGAAGGTTTCCCCTCACTTGAACCATAGCTATTAATTAAGCATCAATTATGTGGCCCTACAGCAGTTGCCCTACTTGTCCCCCTCCACACTCCTAGGGAGTGGAGATAGTGGGAAAAGGCCAGGAAATCAGCTAGTTTTCCCACTTACGTAATATTTTATTGGCCACTGTGGTATTAGTTAGTTTCGTCATATTTGACATGTTTGCTGTACTGAAACATTGGCAAAAAAATGAGCTAGTTGTTCTTTTTATTCGGTAGATAAAGTTGTTTTGGCCAAAACTTCTCAAGACTTACAACCTTAGTGCTCTGCTAAGAAACACAGTCTTGTAAGATTCAAGGAAGTTGTCTCATCTGGCCTTTAGCCTCTTTGGAAACATTTAAAGAAAAACTGGAGACTGCAGTGATGTACAAAGAATTGAAAGGTATGTAAAAACCTCTCTGTCTACGTTTTCCCTCTGAGCCTGCTTTGTTGATGGAAGAGCCTACTTTAGAGTTTGACTTTTACACTCTGTTGTGATGACTCTTTCCATCTGAGTGCATCATACTATAGGAAGCTAATTAACTTTGACTTCTCTGCTTCTATTCCCAGTGGGATAATGCCAGTTGTAATTCTTTTATTGATTGTTTAGAGCAATTAGCAGAAAACAAATTTCTCCAAAGAAGAGATAATTTGGTTTTGTTACTCTCTACCATAAAGATAAACAATTTGTTATCTGAAAAAAAAAATAATAGGAAACACATTCCATCTGTTTATTATCTGAAGATAAGACAGGTTACCTCATCATGAATGTCATCATTAATTAGCGCTCTTGCGCTGCCACCATCTGCACCAGTGGCTGGCAGTCTGTCAGTGGCTTCAGTGCCAGTGCTGATTGTGTTTGTCCGTGCCAAACAATGGGCAGAGTGTATGTGATCCCGAAATTTGTAAACAGTAGTTGGCTTATGTAAGTTAACTAGGCAGTTTTGTTATGTATTTGACTGCTGCCCTGGGAAGGACATGAGACTTTAAACCTCGAGGGCAATTCTAAGTCATTGGGTCACCAGTACGCGGCCCAGAATGTCACTCTCAATTAATCAGGTTCCTTATGGTCACAAATGGTTTTTGTTTCTGTTCTGGAATATGTCTGGATTGGCACTGGGGTCCAAATGGTGGGGCCTGTTGTCTCACATTCCATCAGCATCACTGCAATCCACGATAACTGGCAGATAAACTCTGACATAACTCACAGAAGCTTTGTTAATTGCAGAGTCTTAGCTGTTACAGAACAGATAACTTCTCCTTCTACGCTAGATCAGGGCAGATTGTATTTTACAGTGGGTGAAGTTTCTTTTAAAAAAAATACTCAGGGAAAAGTAATTGTGTAATTCTTAGGCACTGATAGTGGTGTTTTCCTGGCTTATTGCTCTGTTATTCTTGGTATAAGAAAAATGCACCAGATTTGTTTTCATTGATTTGTGTTGGGAAGAAAAAATCTGAAAAATCTGACTGCCTCATGAAGTAGCTTCTGAGGGTTAGAGACTCTGAGATCCTACAGTCAGGGGTTTGGAAGCTGTGGTAGGAATACATTTCTAATGGTATGGACCTGGCTGCCAAGCTTAAATTTGCGTCATAGTTACTATAAAGTAAATAATTATAATGTAAGTGATTAGTGAGCTACTTAGGTATTTTTCATAGATAATCTCCTGAGAATGTGTTCTGTCATATGAATGCAAGCATATACAAATGCAGCTGGAAATTAAATGCTTTCTCTTTCACATGTTTTTTTAGCCTCTGTTATGAGATCATAGAATCATAGAATCATAGAATGCCGAAGGTTGGAAGGGACCTCAGAGGTCATCGAGTCCAACCCCCCTGCTCACGCAGGGTCACCTAGAGCACGTGGCACAGGGCTGCATCCAAGCGGGTTTTAAAGATCTCCAAAGAAGGAGACTCCACAACCTCTCTGGGCAGCCTGTTCCAGTGCTTTGTCACCCTCACAGKGAAGAAATGCTTCCTTAAGTTCCTGTGGAACTTCCGATGCTTCAGTTTGAAGCCATTTCCTCTAGTCCTATCCCTGCCCACCACTGAAAAGAGGCCGCCCCCCTCCTCCTCACTGCCTCCCTTGAGGTATTTATACACGCTGATCAGGTCCCCCCTCAGCCTCCTCTTCTCCAGGCTGAACAGRCCCAGCTCTCTCAGCCTTTGCTCATAGGGCAGATGTTCCAGGCCCCTGATCATCCTGGTAGCCCTGCGCTGGACTCTCTCCAGCAGCTCCACATCCCTCTTGTACTGGGGAGCCCAGAACTGGACGCAGTACTCCAGATGTGGCCTCACCAGGGCTGAGTAGAGGGGGACGATCACTTCTCTCGACCTCCTGGAGACGCTCTTCTTAATGCACCCCAGGATCCCGTTGGCCTTCTTGGCCACCAGGGCACACTGCTGCCTCATGGTCAACTTGTCGTCCACCATGACACCCAGGTCCCTCTCTGYGGGGCTGCTCTCCAGCAGGTCCACCCCTAATCTGTACTGGTGTCCAGGGTTATTCCTCCCCAAGTGCAGGACCCTGCACTTGCCCCTGTTGAACCTCATGAGGTTTCTCGCCGCCCAGTCCTCCAGTCTGTCCAGGTCCCTCTGGATGGCAGCACAGCCCTCAGGGCTATCAGCTACTCCACCCAGTTTGGTATCGTCGGCAAATGTTACTCCCAGTTTCATACAATGGAAATTATGAATATCTACTGACCCCACTGGCATTGTAAAAACAAATGCATTACGTAACTGTATAATGGAATACAATTTCTAAGGGACTGGAAGATGTTTGCCCTTGGTTCTTGAGGCCTAAGTAAAGGCAGGGAGTAATCTCTTTTTTGTAGTTGTAAGAACATGAAGCCACCACTGCAGAATCTCAGTCAAGAGCGAGAGTAATCGTGAATTTCCTCCCTCTTGGGAAGGAATTGTCATTTTGGAAATGGTTAGTATAAGGAGGGTAATATTGTAGTGAAGAAGAAAATGAGAGTATTTTATGTTATGACTTGTAAAGTGTGCATTCACAAAAGGTAATCTGCACGTGGGCTGATCCAAAGTACTGCAAATTGAAATACTTGGGTTCCGGTAGATTTAAGGCTAGCAAATTGCTTCCAGTATTTAATAAGTAAAGTAAATATACAGATCTTTTAATATATAGAATTCTGTGCCTTCAGGTACTGTAAGTAGTAGTCTGTCCTAAGAACTGTACATCACAAGAGAAGTTAGATGTTTACTATCTGATACAAGTAGCAATATAAGAACCCTTTATTCTTTCATTTACTYTTGTGTCATTTGCATATTATAGAATACAAGGGAAAAAAATATGTTTCTGTTTAATCTGAGGTAGGGGGAGTACCAAAAAACAGATCATTAGCTTTTGTATTAGAGGAATAAGAAGAGGTTTTAAAGCAGTAGGGATTTTTTCAATATTTAATTGTGAAGCTCAGCAGCTTTTTCTTGTGTAAAATGGGAAACCATCACAAATAAACGTAAATAATAAAATTAAATATGATGCCAATACTGTAAATCCAACATGGGGCTTATTGTATCACAGAGCTTTTTAAAACATTAGCATTTCTTGGCTTCATCTAGAAGCAATAACTAGTTCCAGGTTTTCAGACAACAAAGCCTACTGTTGGTTGACATGCATTGCTCAGAGAATGAGAAAGCAATTCACCAGGAGCATGTTAGATGTGAGCATGCTTTGTTAGGGAATGGCAATTAACATTCTTCTTTATCTCATTAGTTTTTACGGTATAATATATAAATTAATTTCTGTTAACTTCTACAGCCAATTCAGCTTATGTAGACACATCTTTGGTTCTCATTTAATGAAAACATTATACCTTAAAATATTGTATGAACTTAGAGCCTTTTTGCCTCCCAGGTAGTTTATGAGAATGTCAAACATAGTGATATAAATTAATATTTAATGCAGCAAACTTAATTTCTATTTAGCCCAGAGTACTGACAGCAGTTCCCAGAGGCAGGGCTGGAGCCTTCCATTGGATGCCACTGAACTTCATGGAGTTAAACTTAATGCTGGCTTTAAGTGTTAAAATATCCTTGGGGGTGGATGGCAAATTAGGGAGGCAGATAGTTGCCCATTGCTAGTGGATGCCCTTCTTGCGACCAAAGCCAATGTTCAGGCCCGTGTATGCTCAGGTAATTCCATGTGGTCCTCTGCAGATCGTTCCAAGATAGCTGTTTTCAGGTATAGAAAGTGGGTTCTTTTCACTTGAGCTAGAAGAGGAAAGCTCAGGGCACTCATTCTTGTCACAAGCACCAGGCATCATGGTCTCCACTACAGCCATCTCAGATGCTCTCGAGTATCCCGACTGGCCTCCAAATGTCAAAACTTTGCTGGGGGAAGACAAATGAGCAGAAGTCCCTTTAGACCTTATTCTCTGCTGTCCACCTCATATTCCTTGTATTATATGGTGTCAGTGTTCTGAAAAGATCACAAAGAAACAGAATTATTAGAGTAAGAAAGCTTTTTAAAAAAAAGACAAAGAAAAAAAGAAAATCTAAAGGAGTTACAAAAAAAGTCAAGATTGAAAATGAGGAATATAGAACTCAGCTCTAGTCCCAGAAATTCTGTGATTTCCTATTGGAGAATTCCAATAGGAATCCAACACAGTGAACAGCATTCACTGTGCTGAAGTCACTATTTCTGATGCTTAGGTCTTTTGTTCTTTGGTCACGTGGCAGCTGTGAAAATACCAATAGATTATTTTAGCCAAAATGTGTTCACAAAATAAGAGTTCATTTTTTTTTTTAATACTGCCTATAAAAAAGAATATTATTCCTCTGAAATTAAATCTTCTCCTTTTCACTCAGGCCAACTTTTTTCCCAGATATCTTTTAGAACAGATGTTTTGCAGGTAATGTCATGATGTCATCTTTTTCAGATTTTCTCCTGCAGCTCATTTGTGAGATGAAAATCAGTATCTTTGAGTTTTACTTTTATTAACTGGATTTTTATTAAGAGCTGGGATAAGAGAGTAACTTAAGCCATCATTTTTTTTCAATTAGAAAATACAATTTGACATTAGTCAAATACAATTATCAATATAAATATCCCTGTCATATAACAGTTCTTGAAATACTAGCTAAATTTCTCCATAAATTGCAAATACCAAGACAGGATCAAGAAAAAACTCAAGCTTTCTTGGTAAGACATGCTCTCAAAACTTTATTGAGCACAAATTTCTCTGTTTATTCTTCATTTTATATGAAAGCTTCAAACATATAACTTTAAGTACTCCTACCTATTTAGTTTCTGTCTTTCTGGGTAAATAATTAGTTTATCTATATGACACTTCCTGTTGGTTTTATTTTATTTTATTTTATTTTATTTTATTTTATTTTATTTTATTTTAATCGTCTTTCGGACAACGTGACTCATCATGTAGCCTGCATTGGAATCCTGACTGTAATTTCCTTCCTGCAGTATTTGCAATGCCTTGATCATTCTCTCCCCTGGTTATCCTATTCCTCATTTGGGACAGATACATGGACACCAGAAGCTTTCCAGTTAAGAGGGCAATTTTCTTCTTCATGACACTTGTCAGTGCTGTCCAGTTTTACATTTCACCTTGCTGTGAGCATTAAATTGATAATGAATGCTGACTACTTACGGAAATTAGGGACATCATTCTCACCATAAAACATTTATTGAAGCAAACCTAACTTAGCAAACAAATCGGTGTGAAAAGACAGAACAATATAAAAACTAACAGCAGGGCACAGGTTTATTTTATGCAGATGTGCAGTTTGCCTGCCAGGAGACTTAATAGCACTCAAATTTCCAATAGCTTTGATTTTTTTTTGCTTGACCAATTTTATTCATTACTTATAGGTCCCTGCAGAATTCAGAGCTGTTATTACAAACATATACATTACAGAAGGAACACAGCATAGTTTTTTAATAAGGTTTTCATCAGCTGCTTTTGCTGACATTTCTTCATTTCTCTTGTATCCTGCTTTTAATGTCACAGTCTTCATTTGATACTGTACAAAAAAAGGATAGAACATTACCACAGAATATGTGCATGGCTGAATATAGAAAAAAATCACCCAATATACTTGAAGTATGAAGGTTCTCTGGGCAAATTCCATTGCCTGTTTACATATCCAATTTATGCATCTAGATGGGAAAAGTCATCCTCCTTTCATTTATTAATCCCACCCTCCAAAAAAAAATCAAAGAACATTCTCAAAACTTAAGCTTCAGAATGGAAAAGAAAATACCTTGCTATGATCCAAACAGAGGAAATTAAAAACAAAAATGATAATTTTCTCTGTTCACATGTCAATATTAGTTGTGAGATGATCCATGGGATGAATCTGATATCCTTGTGGGCTGGCCTTTCTTAGCAGAAGAGAGAAACAAGGTTGAAATAAGCTTTCATACATTTGTTTCCAGATGTTTTCCCCTTTGGAGGGGGCTCGACTTGTGTCCCATTTTCCACATGAAATGTTTTATGATACAAAGAGGAAGACTGTGATTCAATGATTAAAACAACTGAAAAATAAATGTGCAGAGGAATCACATCAGTAAGCAAATACACTTCCACTAGCTTTAGTGGATTTCTGTTGATGACCAGCCCTACTAAACCTCGCTTTCCTTCACTCATGGCTTAACTATCATGCGTAGGGTTGGCTTTGTCCCAGCTGTGCTCTGCCCCTGGCAGTTTTGATGACTGAGGGATTTGGATTCACAACCCCTTTCCTTGCATTTGGAGATAGACTACAATATTCTGGGCAAATTCTAGGTTCCTTTTTTTCCATCCCCATATATATCAACAGGCACTATGAAATCTGACCCACACTAGCTGAGATCAGATACCCACCAGTGATGTACTGCCCACAGCACTGCCAGAGGAGGGCTATGCTGAAGTGTCCTGGACAGCTTTACAGATTGATAACGTCAGAGCCAGCATCAAAAACTTGACTCTTGATGCAGTAGTTCTGCAGCTGTATCTGAGGATGTATCCAACAACAACACAGAATGAAGAAAAGCCACGTAGAGGGGGCTGGGAGAAAGAAAAGAATCTAGAAAGTTTACTGTTGGGGTTCATTTTTATGAGAAATCACCTAAAATATTTATCAAGAGCTCTCCGTTCAGAGATAACGCACAGTGCTTTAGTCTCATATTCTACAACTGCAAAGGAACGCATCCAGAATTAGAGAGATTCTGTCAACTTAAATGATTCCAAAATGTTCTGACATGTTGCAACCTGGCAAGTAAACTAGCTACCTATAGATCTTCCTCTTACCAGCCGGTGGAATGGTGCTCCTGAATGCGTGCTTGCCCATTCACACTCCTAAAGACAGGATATTGCCAATCCTACTATGTTCCCTAAAGTAAAATTCTGGTACTATTTTCCTGAGGCTGGGACTCTTGAGGGGTAGGCTCATGTTGTTGGAATATTTCAGCAAAAATACAGCTTTACACTCCACTGGCCTCTGGCTGTACTGTATAGAACTTGCACCGGGGAAGCGGGGAGGGAGTTGAAATCCAAAATAAATCATTTTAAAATTCACAAGTGCTATGTTTCTTGGAGGGGTGTAGCATGTCAAAAGCTGCATGAAGTTGTCATACTCTAAAGCAAATGAGATAAGTCTGAAATTTTACTTATCTCCTTGGCAAATTCTGACCCTGATCAGCAGAGTCAGCACACACACAGACACATACCTCCCCAGATCACTTTTGAGAGGAAATTCAGTAACAAGTCATTGTACTGAGGCCTCATAATAGAGTCCTCAATATGTTGAGGCCTAAAATATGTAAAGCTAAAATATCCCTCTGGCAACAATCAAAGTGGGTCCCCAGAAAGATCATTTTGAAAGGACCCAGATTCCTACGCATTATTTATACATACAAGGAGCTGTGATAATACAATTGAAAGAAATCTGCCAGAACACAGCAAAAAGCATTGGAAAGAGAAGCCCTATGTGTTGGTTCACCCAAAAGGCTTTTGCTTTCAATGTTCTGTACGTAGGCATCCTTGCTTGGACATGGGTTCTGTTGCACAGCAGAGCTGACAGCAGTAGTGCATCCTCTCCCTCGACTTGCTGCTTCTGCAGACAGCAGCACTGTAAATCAGCACAGTTTGTCACATTCTGCAGCTAGAAGAAGAATGCACAGGACGTTGTCAATCACCTACAATTTGGTGTCTTGCCTCAATGAACTAAGTGCTTATTTAACAGCTGCCACAGACTGTGATGAACTCATAAGCTGAAGATCTGAGATACTAGAGATCATGCTGGGAAGGGTACATCAAAATAATAAGAACTCTTCAACAGACTGGACACAGTAGGCAAATAGAATATGCTTAAAACAACACCATTAATTGGTTTGTCTATAAAGAACGTATAAATAAAGCTCACAATGTTTCATCCCTGTATGACACCATGATGCAAGTCATAAACACAAATTGTGAATATTTGCTTTTATTTGACTTTCAAGTAAAAGACTTTACTTGTCTTTCCTTAAGACTTTACTTAATCTACATGCACCAAGGCTGTGAGAGAATGATTGAGTTCAAATGGCTGTTAATATTTTCATTGTTATTGAGTACTGATATTATGAAAAGGAAGCAGTGTCATAAAATCTTGTAGTAAATAGGTATATTACTTTCAGGAATACAGTTTTAATCTGTTAACCACAAAAGTGATGATATGCGAGATGGGAAAACAGTTTGAATGAGCAGCCATCCAGCCATAGTGAGTGGAAGAATACACTTCRAAGTAGTGATATTCAGACTTTTTTTTGACAAAATATATTGAATCTGAACYACTTTCTTACAGCCTATGATGCACAGCATCTATCAAATATACAGTTTAATATGATTCAGGAGACCACTTGCACACCATTGACCAGGACAGGAACTGTAATCTGGAATGACTACCTAAAAATCCCAGCTCTGCTGTCAGCTGGTAGTTTTCTGTAGCCCATGTCAAATCCATCTCTTGGTTTTGAATAATGAATAATATCTTTTTTCTTTTTTCTTTCTTTAAGCCATTTAAAAATGTTTCCCTTCACTGAGGGATGAGGTGAGATGGTCCAAAATCTGTACCAAGAGAAGAAATTGAGATCTGAGAGCCAGCTTCTGATGAAAGGTAAGCAGGTGCAAGTTCCTTGAAGTTAAGAGAGAAACCTACTTGCCTATTTATTTGGCTAATATAGATCAGTTAAGGCAGAGTGCAAGAGCGTGCATACGTAGGTACCTTGGCAAAGATACTATCCATAGTATGTAGTCTCAGGCCTATAATCCTATGAAAATCTCAACCTACCCAATGGGTGTTCCTTCTTCCTTGCATAAATAATACTTCCATGTAATACTGGTGTGCATCCCTGAATTTAGCTAATTCCTGTTTTTAAAAACTACGACTTGCAGGAGAGGTTCTACAGCAGGTATAATTTGATGACATGCAGCTATAACTGCTGGATGATGAAATAAAACAATTTCTCTGTTCACAAACAGCAAATCTTACATTTTACTTCTGTGCACCTAGTGTAAAGGACACAAACAACCCATCTCTGTTCTTTCTACATACTTTAAAACTGTGTCTTTGATGGTTAAGACTTCAGTTGGAGCACATGGGCTGCTGCTGTGATTTGAAATGGGAGAAAGGATGAACAAACTGCCATTCAGCTTTATTTTGTCCATCCTTATCTACTGGGTTTGGTTTATACAAATCAGGAGGACTCTCAGTACTTGTGTGCGTTTGTCCCACATTCATATTTTATAGGATGGTCGTGTGGCTGGGGAGCCAGTGTAGCAGTTTGTACTCCAAATTACTCTGCATTTGAGTGTGTCCAAGTACAGAAATAGATCAGACTATGTCAGAAAATCCCACTATTTTGAAATACACAAATTTCAAAATATTTGTGTACATGGGATAGAGGAGATTAAAGCTTTTTCATTGCATATTAAGGAATTATATCCTACACTAATTGTGTATTCTGTCCCTAAAATCTGTTACGTCAGTCATCAGATGCTGGAAGGCAAAACCACTGCTGTTATAACTCCACTGATTTCAGTAGCTTGCACAAAGAAAGATTTTGGTCGTTGACCATAATATAAAGTGTTCTTTCCAACTTCCCAGGTGTATAATTCTTGTGGCCTTCCTTAATGGGATAAAGGAGATTAATTTTAGAAACATAGCAGATTTAAAGATCCTGCGACATTTGCTCTAGCCATTTCTTTGCCTTGTTTTGAATAAGCCTGCTATCTGGTTTTGTGGGGAAATTATATCATGGACTGCTAACAGCTCAGTTAAAACATGTACCACCAGGGAGTTGTTCAAGCCTAATAATTTTCTAATTTCTAATTATTTCTTATTTAAAATCTGTAATAAATAATATTAAAGAAAAAAAGAAAGAAAAAGTTGAGGTCAATGTGCAGTTGCATTCTCATTGAGAATTCAGATACATAATGCAAGCTAGTTCATACAAAAATAACTTCAAAAGTTATTTGAATAATTTTGACCACGGAACAAAAGAAAGAAAACATCACAACAGTTTTAGTTGCATCCTATAGGGAATTGCCTTTTCTGGGCACTGGGCAGGAGGATGGGTGTTTAGCAGAAGCCTGGGTTCCCCTCTGGGAAGTCTGCAAATCTATTCTCACTTTACATATATAATTAAATCCCGTTCAAGCCATGGAACCTTGTAAGGTGTGCTGATGCCTTGTGTGCTTAAAAGGTGAGTGCAGACTTTAGATCTTACTGCCTACAATGAACTGCGAGGTACAATACATTCTCAGAGGCAGCCTCATGGTTTTTGCCAGCCAGTTAATTGTAAGGAAGTGTGGGACTAGAAGTCCTTTTCTATTACGGTTCCCTGGATTTCCTCACAAGGTGGCCTGCAGAATTCTGTTTGCTAGGGTATGCTTGCTTCTAATATGGTAACTTAATTAGTGAGGAATCTGGATGTTGCTCTATTCAGATGGCCTCATAATTAAGTATAATCAAGCTGATCATATTTTGGAGCAAAACTGTAAAAAAATTAAAAAATATATATTTTTTAAAGTAGGATTCTCCCCATCCCATGCAATTAATTTTGAAGTGGTAAGGATACCTCTGCACTTTATTAAGTTCATAACTTTTTTTTTTCTCTGCAATTATCTTTTTTCTTTTTTATCCCCTTTTTTCATGTTGGATCATCCGGATAATTTTGAAATTTGGTTTCCCCTGAGGCTAAAATGTCAGAGAAATAAAGCCGACATTGAGTAATAAAAGGATTGAAATGGAAATCTATAAATTTAAAAATCTCTTTTAAAGTGAGAAAGTAAAAATGTAAAAAAAAAAAAAAAAGAAATAGGGGAAAACACTCAGAATAGAGTGAATCACAAGCTGGAGAAATATCTTATAAACTTCTTTGTACTAAGAGATGAAAGCATTTGTTTCACATGTGAACCAGGAATGGTCCTGTTTGTAATTAAATGTTTGCCTGCTCTAACATTGTATCTGTAGAATAAAGAGTAGCTTTGTGCAAGCCAGGTTATTGATTACAAGAACACTGTACTATGTTAAAACAGCTTTACTCAAACCTCCCTTTTGCCACTGAGGAAACACAATACTCAGTGCAAGACATCACTGCTACCTTCTCACTGTCAGCAAAGATAAATAAGTTGAAATTATTTCTTACACTACAAAATATTTTCCACTGATACTCTTGTGAAATAAAAAAAAAAAAAAATTAGAAGGCTGTTAGGCAAAGAGCAAGAACAAGCACATTTGTATTGTCAAAATGACTCTGCTCGTGCTGTATGAAATAGAGACCCCATGGCAGTCCAGAACTGGTTACAAAATGGAAGTTGTGGTGTGTGTAGCAATAGCAATTGAACTTAGTGAAACTGCTATTGAGTCTGTTAAAATTCTACATCTTGGTTACTTTTGACCATCATTAGTAATCCTATAGAGGTCAAATTAAACCTGCCTTTCTATCATGAAAGCAGAGTTTTAATAATATACGTAAATATTTAATTTTTGTATCATTTGATCTAATTAATTCAAACCAAAATGAAATGGTTGATATTCTTGCATCAATGCAAAAGAGAACACCAGCTGAATTATTTGAGTGCTCCATCACTCAAATTCACATCCAATTACCCTGAAATTATAAATAGGATCACAAGTCTTTGTATTGCACAATGTACTGTAAGACGTTTTCATCATAGCATAAGAGTGTAAGAGATTGTTTTTGAGTCCTACTTTGATTTGGAGCATTTTCCTTCATTTTTGCTGTTCATGCAGGGATTCACCACATTCTCCCTACGTAATGTTCAGATAATAATCTATGTAAAGGTCTTGAATGTTCCTGTTTTATGAGCATTAATTGCTTTCAATGGGACTACTCATTAGTAAAGGTCAGTCTCATCATCGGGGACTAATTAGCACAATTGCAAAGGAAAAAGCAGTAGAGAGAGAGTTGTTGTTATTACTGTTAATGCTATAATTTTGCTAGTATTCTAAGCCTAACATCATGTTTTCATGTTTCTTGCTTTCAATCCTCAMCAAATATTATTATGAGTATTATCTAACTTGGAGACCTTTCTTTTATCTATCCTCATATTTCATGTTTTTACCTAAATGCTACCAAGTACTAATTGGTTTTGATATTGCCTTCAGTGGGAAGATCACACTTGATTAAGATCAAATACCTCAACAGCAGTATATATTATCCATTTCATCTTGGTGCTAGCCAACATTGTGTTTAAAAATTTAGGTGGACTGGGTTCTCTCCTTATTTGGTATTGTTGGAAAGATGAAAGATGGAGGGATGGAACACTAGGATAGTTCCACTTCATCCTGTATTTAGTATACTCGATGTGCAATATTAAATACTACTATAAATGCTCTATATTTGTATCTTCTATAAGGATTAGATTTAGATTTATATCTTATATAGAAAAGTAATATATCCAAAGTAATAATACATTCCCAATATATTTGAACAAAAAATAAAAATATTTATTTCCTGTGACTCTGCAGGGCCATATCAGACAATTTCGTTGTGATATCCCTTGGTGGTTTAACGTGATAATCTGTCATAATGTAACCAAATGTGAAAGTAAAAATATAAATAACAAATAGAAAACCTAATTTTTCCCAGCTGCTCATTATTGTCTTCAAAACTGAGCAAGCAAGTCAAAAACTGCAAGGCTGCAGCAGCCCAGGCACAAAGTAACTCCTTCTGTCTGAGGTTCTTCAGCCAACTCGGTGCTCCAGGGTAGAGGTGTCATCTGGTCAGTTTGGCTTTAGCAATATGACAAGATGAATGTTGGGGGTATTAAAATTTCTAAAGACTCGTAAAGCTCAGTCTTAGCAGGCAACTTTGTATAATCTATAGTTTGTTAATATAAACAGTCCTTAATCTCTGAAACAAGATTTTTCAACTGCTTAGGAATGGAGTATCTCACCAATAGAGTGGCCTCTCTGTAGGGCACTTATGTGTTAAAAACAGCATCTTGAGATCTCCTCTCCATGTTGTGGTACCTAATTAACGAATGTACTTAGCAACTGCACCTAGGATTTTAGTGACTGCAAGTTAAGTTGCACTGACCACAAGAACAACTGACATTGTAAACTGAAAAAATTTGAATTTTTTTTCTGCTTTTCCATATGTGCTCTAAAAAAAAAAGCATGTATTTTAAATTCTAAACAAAATTATTTTCTTTTTCCAAAGTGTTACAGAAATTGATACAATTTAGAAGGCATTTTTGTGACCTTGTTTATTCCTTTTAATATTGTAATTACCATTGGTAACAATTGTAAAATTTTATACAGCAGTATGTATGCTAAGACTACATCTACGAGACCTTATAACTATATGGAGACAATATATGCAAAGTCTGGGAAAGAAAAAATGCACATGTGAAATGATTAATAAAAATCATAGTAAAATAACATGGGAGTAACACAAAATCTTCCCATCCCCAGTTCCTATTAATATCTACATTAAATCTCCATTAGCACTCCCTTCCCCGAAAAGTGTCTTGTCCTACCTATGAGCAACGCAGAGATTGAGCAATAGCTGGTCCCTATACAACACCATATCACAGACTGAGAGACTTATTCTCATATTCCATGAAACCTCAGTTTCTTTTCTGTGCCTATCATATTTCCTGTATAAGCAGAATTTCATTGATTAATGACCAAGACAGTAAGAAAAATATTGGCATAGCGAGCAACATAGGCACCTCTGAACTGTCCTGTTTAGCATCACAGTTGTGGTGTGCAAGTGAACTACTGAAGTCTGACTTCTGAGTATTTTTCATCAAACAGCTGTGTATTCCCTTTGTAGTGTAATCTTGACTATCTCTCCCAATTTCCTTTAGGGGCTATTGTTTTGGACTGTGTCAAACCCTTCATAATGCCATGCAAATTTATATTGCAATCCTCCCACTATCCTTCAGGCCGTTTATGAAAGAAGGAAATGAAACTAGGCTAGCATTTGGTCTCTATAAATCTTGGTTGGTCTTTTTTTCTTTCCTTTTTTTTTTTTTTAATCAGCTTATAGGGCTGTAGATGCCTATAAATGGAAAATGGATTGTAATAATTTTTCCAAATGTTTTCCCAGATAGTGAAATTAGGGTGTCTGTATTATGTTTCCGGCACCAGGTTTTTTGTTTGTTTGTTTGTTTGTTTGTTTTGGTGGTGGTGGTGTTTTTGCTTTCTTTTTGCTTTTTTAAGATAAGTTAAATGTTTGATGTGCTCCTCTCCTCTGGACTTTCACTGAGCCCAGAGACAGAAAAAAAGACACATAGAAATGTAGCCAGGTCACGCTGCATTCAAAAGTCAAAGCAAGAATAACAACATATAATTCCTGATTCCGAATCCACATTAGGCCATGCTAGTTCCTGAAATCTGTTCGAGSACTACTGATGTCTTTATATGTCCATCAGTGTCACTATCACAGCAAGATAACCAGCAATCTTGGAAATAGGCTATAAGCTTTGAAAAACTCAGCTGTTATACGTGGCTTACTGACTATGTCCAATGTCTTGATTGAAAAGCGCGAGGTTGGGCAAGTATTGTGACCAGTCCCCACTTGTGAGAGAGCGGCCTTCCTGCCTCTGGCGTTCAGCCTGGCTGCTCTCCAACCAGGCAGCCACGCGGCCACCTCAGCAGCTGCTTCAAGGAGAATACAAAAGCATGGTTATAGCAGAAAAAAGACATGACTTTAGAGAGGAACCTCAATGATTATCCTTCATCCAGAAGCCTTTCTATAATTAAGTGAAAAGCTTGTTATGTTTGCATACCCACATGTGTAGGAATTCCTGGAATAGTTTGCTTAATGTGCAGAGGCATGGCTTCAGTTGGCCAACAGTAAGAGACTGTCCTTGCTTTATTTTTCATTGGGGACTTCTGTACCATGCAAGCCTTCTGTTTGACCTTTGCACTTTCTGCTGAAGACAAGAGATTGAGGCCTCCAAGATGATCAGAAATACGGAACATGGCACAGTTGCTCAGGAGAAACTCTAAATTGAGTACAAGAAATAGTAAACATCTGGGGATCATTTGAAACTGTAGCTGCTCGCTCACTATGGAAGACATGAAAGAAGCAGCTAATGTTTCATTCCTGGTTAAGGGATTGAGCTTTATCACGACATTCCCTAAACTGTATTAATAGCAATCACCAGGGACAGGAGACATTCACATATTTAAAAGACAGCAGTAGTTGCCCCAGGTCACAGAAATGAGGGAAGAATTTGAATCTAAGATGGACTTATTTTCTGTCCGGTATTAGGAATATCTGTGTATGAAATATTTTTTGTGCAAAGTTTGACTGAAGTTTTCAGGGTTTCATACAAATAAATCAAGTTAACACATCAAGAAGAAAGAGGCTTCCAAAAGAAGTTGTTTTGCTTATTTAACGAAAAGTTTATTATTTACCAAAAAATGAGTCTAAATCTGTTTTTTCCCATTATTTTACAGTGGATCATTTTTGTACAACTCTGGCAAATCAGTAGGAAGTTAGATTTCCAAAGCAGCATACCTGAGTCTTGCTGCTGTCACATATGTTGATATCCGTCACCTGATTAATTCCTTCTGTGGTGCTTCGAAAGGTACTACACCCACCTTGTGTCTATAATGAATTTTTTTGTTTCCGGGTTCACAGATTTTTGAGTAGAACTACAAAAGCATTCCTTCCCAGAGCACAAGAGCAGAGCATTCTTTATTCTTTCCAAATGGGGTATTTCTTTGCTGCACCTGGAAAGAATGCCAGCATTCCAGCTGATAAAAATGGGATTTCAGTGCAGTCAGAGGGGAATGTGTAATCACTGAAGGAAGAAACCCTATATAAATGTAGCAGCACAAAGTAAGCAAAGGTGCTTCTCTGCCTCAAACTAGTTGGCTGGGATTAACTATTGTACGTATCATATCTTTCCCTGATCAGAGAATCTTGAGTAAAACAAATCTGTTCCATAAAATACATACTTATATATGTATATCTGTGCATAGATCACAATGCAACTTACTTCCTACACACCTCTTGTATGTGCAGACATCACCAATGATTTAAGAAGGAAATGCATGCTATACTAAAGTAAACAGTGTTTGTAAAGTTACACACCATGCTCATTCATCTTGATTGGGTCACATGTCAGTAGGGGTTTTGTTAAGTGCTCTATTATTTTGATAGTTTAATGACTGCATACTATAAAAGTTAAAGCAATTATATGTAATGCATAATGAGAAATATGACTTCCAAATGTTTGCATTCAGTGGATGGCAGATTACAGTTGAAAGAAATGAACCCCTCAAGGTTA
The DNA here is from genome assembly GCF_003342845.1 of Nothoprocta perdicaria. Classification (NCBI taxonomy): domain Eukaryota; kingdom Metazoa; phylum Chordata; class Aves; order Tinamiformes; family Tinamidae; genus Nothoprocta; species Nothoprocta perdicaria. Next base: position 141,311 of record NW_020455736.1, read on the forward strand.
CAGAGTGCTCTTTAGAAGATCCACATGTTGTAACCTCAGAACCTCCAAATATCAGCTAGTTTCTATGCATGATCAGAGTCTGGGAATCTGTGCCATATTCTGCCCTTTATTTTCTTGAATTTGGCTGGAGCAGTGATCAGATGTGCACTTTTGCTGAATATGTGTTTGATTTGAATACAAATACATTTTTCTTGCAGCATTTCTCATTCTGACATTATTTTTGTCAAAGATAAATATGCAAATAAGAAATCAGCTTTTCTAAAATTCTTATGTGATTGCCGTTCCTATATTGCTATTGGTAAAATGATACCATCTAGAGACGCCAAGTGAGATCAAGGACCACTGTATGCACATATTGGTAAACATGGTCTCATATTAGTTATTTATAATATAAATACTCTGGATTTAACTACTTAAGTCAAAAAAAAACATAAGAGAAATGTCTCTAAACCTTTCTAGAAAGAAGAATAGAACTGAGTGGACCTTTCTAGGAAGAAAAATAGAACTGAGTGATTGTGTTAGCCAAGGACATCTTGTCTTAGAGGAATCTCTCAAAAGGGCCAGGCATTTTCTTTCCAGCCTTTCAGCACAGATTCCCACCTCCCACTCATGTTTCCAGCCCTATTTGCTGTATATCTGCTTCCACCGTTCTTAGTGATTGCCGGTACCCACCTTACCCTACAGAGCATTAATTCTCCTCATCATCATAACTGTAAATGTAGGTTGCCATAGGGTGCTGAGCTCTCCCCATGTAGGAATTGTTTACCTGTCCCTTCTGGTTCACCTTTTCCATAGCAAGTAGCATACAGGAAAAAGATCAAGCTAGAAGCAAGATAGGGCTGAAACCAAGGATAGCAGCTACCTCAACTGTCCCATTTCACAATGTTTGTATTCAGGATTCAGCACTTTGAACACAGTCATCACTCAGTTCAGTTAAAGATAGCATTTTTAATAAAGAATTTTAAATATAAAAAGAAACAATGGGAAGGCCTAGCTGGACCATGATATCATTAACTGTCTGGACTCCTGTGAACTCCTTTGTGGGAGATGAAGCTGTTCATATGGGAAGTGTGGCTTCTATCCCTTAAATCTCTTTTGAATTGTAGTTGAAATGCGGTCATCCTGATTCTTTGCAATGATTCACTTTAGTTTTATGCACACTGCTTAGTAACATGCACTTTAGGTGAATAGACTAACAGTTACCGATACAAGGCATTTGAGTATCATATTTAGAAACAAAACATTTCCTATATTTAAATAAAATTCTTTATGCAGGACTTTCTTTACTAGAACAATATAATATGTATATTAATATATACAATTTTAGGTAAAGCTGTCTTACAAGACCAAGCAAATGCCTGAAGGAGCTTTTATTTTACTTCTTTGCTTATAGTATAGTTGGTGTAAACTTCTTTTGTTAGTTTAATAACGAGGGTGGGAAGAGGCCAAGCACTGGGAGATTAATTTAAAAACTAGCTCAGAAGAATTAGTCACAGGAGAGCAACTTCAGGGTGTCTGGCACATATCAGCATTTTATTTCATTGTAACCAAAATATTGCACATGGATTCATAAAACACATTTGCTGGGTTTCCTTTTAAGTTTCACAGTTTGTTCTTTCTTTTAAAACCTGTGGTAGGTCAGAATTAATGGAAGTAATTTCCTTTGCTAATGACCTCAAATACACTCGTTTTTAAACCTCAATAGAGGTCTTTTACAGAAAGTGTTGAAGGCTGTTCTGTAATTTTCAAGATCATGCATGAAATAGCACTCTTAAATATCTATATTTGTATGAACAAATGCATTAAGCTTCAACAGGTATGCTAAAAACTGCAAAATGTATTTAGAGTTCATAGATGAAACATACATTTATATGGAGATACTCTTTGAACAATGATACAAGTATCCATTTGAATGTTATATGTGAGTTTATAAAAGATATGAGGGCTAGAGGAAAGTAACAGGAACTTAACCAGGCTTTTATATTAATTTTTGCTTATATTTTACTGATAAATCCCTCTCTCTTTCGACAGAGAGAAAGAAATATCACAATCCTTTTTTAAGTAATATTTTATAGTTTCATGAACTGTTTGCTTGCTTCTGTATTTTGAGGTGTGTAGCACATCTTTAATATAAAGATTTGCCAATAATCCTGGCATATTCATAATGGGTAATTTGAGGGGCTGCTTCTCTGAGTAAATGTTTTGTACCCTTGGACAGCTGGAAGGCGTTTTCATAGGATAAAGTTACTTTACTGCAGATCTTTGTCCATTAAGTCACAAATTTAGGTAACCTGCAGAGCAGTCTGATGGTTTTGTTTTAATATTTAGAGCATATTCCATATCATCTTGGCTAACAGGATTCAGACTAGGAGCCAATAAATTCCAGAGATGGGCTGGCTAGAGATGAGGTGGAGGAATATGAGGTACAGGAATATGAGGTACAGAAATACATTTGAGTTTCACCTGAAAGAGCTGGCACCCTTAGTACAGTCTTTGTGCTCTCTTTATAATTTAACTACTCTTTTTTTAAAAGAAAACCTGAGTCTGTGGAGTGAGGCTACACGAGACAGCGTTTTGTACTGCATGACTGCAGCAATTGTGAGGTAGTGTTAGATGTCCATAGAGTGGAGTTTCTTGGTTGGTCTGTGATGTAGGAGTAAAGAATTTTCTAGGAAGGCCACACATTTCATGGGCATTTTATTCATCATCCATTTGGCCATTAGTGATTGATTATTTATCTCCAGTGACAGAAGATAGAAAATTATGGGTAGAACTGACCTGCTGGCAGCAGCACTTGTGCTAGCTCAGCGGGGCAGGAAACACGATTTCCACGCTGAGCAGGAGAGGCCCACCCTGGTAAAAATGTTTCTGACGAGGAGAGGTGAGAATGGGCCGCCCGAGACTGCTTCATGCAAGCAGACTGTATCATAAATTGGAAGCCAAAATAGGCATTTTTTCCTCCTTGCCAAGAGAATCTCAGTGTACTGCTAGGTGTATTTTGGTGATGAAAATGCCATGTTTGAAACACTCAACCCACCCCTTCCCCCTCTAAATGGCAGCTTAAGATTTCATCAAGGCCACATCAGCACTTCRTCTTTCTGAGAAAGATTAATAGTGTGCCATAAAGTTTCCTGTGTGTCTGCCTTTTTCTGGAGACCCTTTAAAACCTTATCTTCTCAGCGGGACTTCTTTTTAAACAACAGTAAGGCTATGCCCCAGTGACCTCAGCCACTCTCCTTCCACAGCCGGGGCAGCTTGTTTCTGAGTGGGTGCAGCACCTCCCTTCAGAGGTGGCTGCTTTTTAATTATTTTGCTCTCCTGTGAAGGGAAGGACTAGAAGAGGGTAGGCTGAACAGCAAGATCTTTTTCAGAAGTGACTGTAAACAAACTCTACTTTGTGATTGAAGGCAATTGCAGGCTTTAATAAGAACTGAGGCATAACAGCAGTGGCCATTTTCGAAAAAATCCATCCCGGCACCATTGGGTTATTTGAGTATAAACAGGAAACAAGTGCAGCTCCCTTTCTTTTCCTCCTTTTTTTTYCCCATTCATAGGGTTTTCTCTTCTACATAATCATGATCGAGAAGAAATGATTCATCTTTCTGTTTTCCAAGAGTGGAGGTGCCCACAGACTTTCCTTGCAGTGGGTGTTAAAGGCATGGGAATTTCTGCTTTGTATCTACAGCATTTTCATTTCTGGCATGTACACAAAGACCCATTGTGTTTATTTTAAGGTACAGGCCTGTTTACATAGTTCCACTAGAACTTCGTTTAATGATATGCCTTTTTGATTCATCTGCAAAACAAAACAACTTTTTATGTGTTTGTACAAATGATCTTAGATGGTTGGAAAGTGAAATGTTGTGTAATTATTTTTTTTTCTGCTTTTCTTTTTGCTGGTGACATTTTTCTGAATCATTCATCTTAAAGGAATGGCAAGATTTTTCATGTGCTTCTGGACACTGCAACACACAGTGTTTTTTCCCATAAATACATTTGCTGTCAGGTGCTTTATGAAGGCACCACTCCAAGGCTGCTTGTTTTAAGATAGGGCATTCTGGTGCAAGCAAAGTTCTCCCGCAATGCCCAGGACACTAAAAGCAAAAGCACAGCTGCTGGATTTGCAAGTTTATGCCTTGTTATCAAGCCCAGCACATTTCCCACCCTGACATTCCAAAGAAAGTTATTTCAAAGGTTCCTTTGAACCAACCACCTGCATACAGAACAGATTATATCTACCTAATAAGCTAGTCTTCCTGATGAAGTCCTGGTCATATTCCTGGTAAAAATGGTACTACTCTTCCTTTGTGCTTCTTTTCACCTGGAAGAAGCATACGTAAAACCTGTGATGACCAGGAGACTTGTACTTCCTTGTCAAGTACTTCCTCTTCCACAAGAGCAGAGTAATAGTCAGTTCAATTGCACTATCCCTCTTTCTGTCTCTTCAGTGTCTTCAGTATGGATTTGTGGTGTGTTTTCCCTAAAATAAAGCTAAAATAGCAGGTGTGAGATCAAGCTTTGAGGCCTGAGGGTTTGGAGCATGACAACATACTTTCCATCCCATGGTTCAGAGACACAGCTGGTGTCACTGGGCTGGGGCACCATGTCCCTGAGCCCTTGTGGGGACGCTGGCGGGAACGTCATCAGTTGCTCCAGGAGCCCTTCGTTGTGTCCCACAAAGACCCACTGAATTGCAGTGCACAAACCGATACAGCAAAGAAGGGACTAGGCAGAACAGCATCAAAGGGGCCTTTCTGTGTGAATATGGACGACGCGTTAAGACTAACCTTGTGTTAACCTACCGAAGAATAGACAACAAGAATTCTGAATGCGAAAATATAGAGAGATGTATGAAAGCGGGAAAACATATACAAAAGTAGGCAGATTGAATAAACTATTTATCTTTTAGCCACACAAGTCATGGTAATTAAATTAGGTCAGACTGGCTATAAAGCTACAAAAAGCAGGCTGTAACTAATTTAGAAAGAGCCAGAGAAGACCTGAAAAGAAAACAGACTGACAGCCCCCTATTTTTTTTTATCTAATCACAGCAACCAAACTTGAGAGAGGAAGAAAAAAAATAAACCATTGCTTTATCAAGATTTTTCTCTCAACTTTAAACCATTAGAATAGACAAAAGCCCCCGGTCACATCTTGGATGAACGTTTTCACGTTGTTATTAGTGTTAACTGAGGGTTACATGCATACAGATTCTTCCTATCCCTGAGAAAAAAAAAAGTCTTCAAGTTAAAAAAAATGGTGGAAAGTGTAACAAAGATTAAAGCTGATCAGAGCTTTATCATTACAGTATGACTAAACTGAATCATTTTGAGCATCTTTATCATGTGTTTCTATGAGAAGAGAAATCCTAGACATCTGTAGAGGATCAGCTTTTATTTTAAACCATTTTTTTCCTAAAGACCATGTCTAAGTTCCCATTAAGCAACTATTTTTGAGAATGGTTTTAAATATTTGCTCCAAATGTGTCAGGTTGTGCCGGGTATCTAAATACAATTTTTGGAAGTTGAGAAGGGAAGAAGTATTAGGGGTTTATTAGTAGATAGTTCTCAGTATATTTTTAATGGCAGTTTTCATTCTTCATTAGAAAAATTAGCATTCTAAGGCAGTCCGAAGGGTGAGGAGGACTGTGTGAACAAAATGGGGGAAGGGAATAGACAAAAAGCCCAGCTTGGTATGTATTGGCGTGTAACAGCAAACAACCCGTTCCCACCCCACTTCTCTTTTATGCCTGTTTTAGTTTTATATAAATTCTAAAGCTTTCTAGTGGGAGTCAGTGCTCAGCTGCTACAGTTGTCCCAATAAAATACAAACTTTGCCCTGCAAAGAAAATATTTGAAGTTTTCAATACTTGTAAGGGGCTGCAGATTCCCTGTGAAAATGGAATTTCCATCCCCTTTCTATCAATAGCTGTCTGAGGGCAAAGTTTTGACCCCAGAGAAGTCAATGGAAATTTCACTTTATTGCAATAATAGAGTCATTTCTCATCTCATAACCTTCCTTGCAACATTGAAATGTGAGTAGGAAATGAGAAACTGTCCCATGGAATATTGTCATTAGGTAGCAACAAATTTAGGTAACCTTCTAGACAGTGTGAGAGAGCCTTTGAGAAATGATCCACAATCCAAGAAGATACACAAAAAGTGCATAAAGATGGGGAGGGAGAAAGAAGTTGGGGTGGGGGGGAGGGAGGACAACATTAAGCATCTTTCCTTGCAGAACCTAGTACTGGATCCCGCGGAAGAGCGTCGTGTAGGGAGTGAGTGTAGATGTCGTTGGTGAAAAAAAAAAAAAAAAAAAAAAAAAAGAAAGAAAGGAGAGAGAGAGATTTGAAAAGGCTCAGAAGGATAGCGCCAGCAAGGTTTATTTCTGATTAAGATAAGCATAAAGAAACAAAACAAACTCAAAGCCTAAGAGTGACCTTTCTGGCCTACATTATATGTGCAATATGCCTTCTAAGAAAAAGTAAGAAAACAGAGAAATACCTGTCTAGCAATGGAGTTACACTGAACAGAAAAGAATATCTACATAAGAGGACATTCATTTTCTGTGACTATTGGATTGGCCATGCAGCCTATTTCTTTACATCTGTCTTATACTAGTCTTCTTCCCTTTAGAGTAATTGATTTGAAAGAATAAATCAAAAGGCTTTATAGCTAATAACGGCACTTTTGGGTTCTGTCCAATGATAAATACTTGTTTCTGTGATAGTAACTCCTTGTGCTACACCTTGCATCTCTATGGCTCTCCAGAAACACACAACATCTCTAGAGAAAGAAATATTTTGGATAAAGTGAGTAGCAGGAGGAGCCCTCACCTTTCAATCTGGAGAGCAGGCCAAGCTCTGCATCGTTAGAAAGACAAAATTTTAGCAAGAAGTTACAGAATGAACAGAATGCAGGAGTCTTGGCCCAGATTTCCGTCCAAACACAGAGATTGCACCAAAACACATTGCCTAAACAGCCCTTTGCTCCTCCCCTCCTCAGGCTTCTTCTTCATCCATCTTCTTCCTACCCTTGACTCTTGACTCCCACTGTCTTGTGCTCCCCCTTGCAAGGCCACTGGCACTAACTGAGGCCGCTGAATCCAACAGACCCCTCTGGCACCTTCCCAAATTCATCCTGGTCAGAAGCTCTATGATCTCATAAAGCAGACATAATTTCTTGAGCTCAGAGCCCCTTCACATCTGTATTGTGCAATTACACAACTATTAAATCTGCAAGACGCTCTTTCCTCTGCTATCGGTTTAAGCTCCTCTGTGGACAGAGCCATTTCCACTGACTTGTGCAGTAATGAATTAATACAGCTTAACTGTGGAGAGGTCAGGATCATGGCCATTTTCTTCTATATTTTTCTGCTTTGTGAAAAGGAAACCTTTGGAACAGTTGTTGTGATTCCTGCAGGTGCAAGACTGGAGCAAAGCTGGACCTACTCTATGTTAAGACTGAAATTTCAGTTTTGCCCTGGCATGTTCTGATTTTAAATATCTTTAATCCACTTATGATTGTCATAAACTCATAGGAGCCTTTGTCAGAAACCTGTGTTTGAAAATACACCTTTCTCCTTCAGTTCTTAAAAGTGATCAGAGTGTTTGACACTTAGGAAACACGGTAGTGCTCTGAGTATTGCCAGCAACTGCCAATGGAGGCAGGGGGAGACACCGTGCTGGGAAAGAGCTCTTCCCTCTGTAGGCAGAGGACCAAGTGCAGAGTCCTGCTAAGAAGTACTGGGCAGAAAGTACTACAGAACTTGAGCCTTTAAAACAAACCACCCAGCCACGTCCGAATGGCAGCATCTCAGTACAGCAGTTTATTGCTCAGCGCAGTGCTCATATGCAGCCAGTACGAGCCAAGAGGCTGAACTAAACCTGCTGAGTTTTGACACACTGTCTATTACTTCATTTTTATTGCTTATAGGTAAAAGGGGACCAGTCACTTGCCCATCTATTAAAGATTCTGAATCTGTAGAATTTGGACCATATTTTATGTTTCATTGCCCTTTTTTAAAATTGCCCCCGCCACCCCCCAATTTAACCAGAAGCAGTACTTTCTATACTTTATTTTTTTTTCTATTTTGCACTTAAAATAAATTGGAGATGGCACAGAGCATTGAAGAAGGAAAGACCTTTAGAAGCAGCCTCCAAAATGAGAGTCTTGAAATGCTTTCCAAACATCTTGCTGTGCAGTACTATATCCACCTTACAGCTGAACAGTTAAAAAGAGCTTCTTTTCATCTAAGCCATGTTTCTTGGGATTTCTTAAGGTAATTAATTCTTCATCTTATTTTTATACTTTGTCAGTGAGACACTGACTAGTGGTAGATAACCCTCAGTCATTTCCACTAACTGTTTCTTTTAGTCTTGGCACGATGCCACATGTTTTCGTTACATGGGGATCTCCTCAAACAAAGGAAAATTGTAAAACTGTCAGATTAGATTTTATATATTACTCTTGGCATTACGTTCCATAGACCTGTTATACAGTGACTTTGGAAAGCCTCTGATCTTTTATAACTATTTCCAGTCCTACACATACTTTTTAAAGCTCCTCATCTGCACTCACTGGCAATATGATTATTAAAGCTGAGGTAATTTGGATATTTTCATTCTGTAAGATATATCGAGGGATCCTTTACACCGTAAATCATTTCCAGTGTGTCATTTTGCTTTTAGTTACACTTTTCATTAAGAGTTTGACTTTTCTAAAATTGTTAGAGCTGATATCAGGGTGCTTAGATTTAGGACTAGGGACCTTGACAACTTGGGCTACAGTCTAAATTAAATAAAAAAACCAACATTGCTGGATAACACTGAGAAACAGAAATCCATGTTATTTGTGGGATCATAACTTGGCTATTTGCTTCAGAGATCAATCACTTAAGACTGCTATAGGAAGGAAGAATAAGCTTTCTGGAACAATTGGCTAAGATGACAGGTTATTCCAATGTCTTTTTTAAATGTAAACAAACCAAAACCATATTGTCTTTAATCCTTGATTTAGTAACAACATGCATCCAGTATTTCTCAATCTCCTCATTCCTTTCCTTCACTTTTATGAACATTTTAAGTTAAAGAAGGAGTTATTTTATAAATCTCTTGCAAACGTCCGATCATTCTTCCCTTCTGTTTATACAGCTCTTGGACAAGTCTGAGCAGAATATCTCTGTTCCTTTGCTATGTATACAGTAGTATTTTTGACTGTGGCTACCACTGTTTCCAAAACCATTTCTTCATATCCTTTTCATTTGGTCCAGGCGCTTAGTGACTGTTTCTTAGAAGGGTTATTTTTGTCCTGCTTTTCAAGTCCTTTTCATTTTTCTTGGCCATCTATCTTACTATAGAAGTTTAATCTGCTTTTCCCAGCTCAAATGGAAGTTCCTCCTTGTGTACATACCAAATGACGGGCTCCTAATCTGGTGTGTCTTTCGGTTGGTCCTGTTACCTGTTCTGCATCCTGATCTTTGGAAATTTCAGGTAGTATCCCACTATAACCAACTTCCAGTTCATAACAGTGCATGTCATCCTGAGTTCATGATGTTAAATCACCTTCTTCCTTAGTGAAGCTCTGCATGAGGCATGAGTGCAATTGGCCTATTTTTTTCTCTTCAGCAGTTCCTACTTCCATTCACTGTATTTTTTTAGTGTATGGTTATTGCTTCTCTACATACTGAAATAATATTATATTTCAATGAGAGTAAATTGGTGTTATTCTTGGAAAGTGAAGGACCTCTCTAACCTAACAGTGTCACACAAGTATACGGTGGGGTTGAATTGGGGCATGTTAGAAACAAGTCTCTCCCAAGATATCAGGGAAAAAGTGGGATATCAGGTATATTGGGGAAAGATATCAGGAAAAAATCTGAGCATCAGCTTGGAATTTCTAAGCCTTAACTTAGAATTTCTTTTTCTAATATCAGACAAATTCCAAAATTAGTTCAGTTAGCTTTTCTGAGGCATTACAGATATCTTCCCAGTGGAGGAGAGACCATTAAGACATTTTTCCTTAATGAGGTTGGTGGATGATGCTGCCAATGCTGGTCTTGAGAACAAGTATAAGTTGTATAAAGAGTCTATTGCCTAGAGAAGCTCTGCAAGTCATTATCTAGTTTTATCTTTCTTTCAAAGAGGAAAAAAAAMCATATCTGACTGATATGTCCATCTAACACTCTGAAAAGAAACCATTCCTCAGACAGACCTTTATTTCTCTAACAACGAAGCCAGCCAAAGAACTCATGCATTAACATTTTTGATTCTTATAGAAGAAAGCCTATAAGATAACTAAGAAATGGTTTAGATTTAGAAAATGTGATATAACAAAAGTAAATTCAGAAAGTTTCCATGCGTATGTCAGTGTCAGCCCTCACTGTTAAATATTTGTACCTTAGGAAGGCTGCTTTTGGAGGCAGATATCAGAGTATTGAAAAATGATGTGTACAGAAGTGAATCAGAGCTGTGATAAGGTTTTAAATGAATGCAATCTGGAGGAAAGTCATCCTTAATGAACAGAAAGTGATTTGGGCATGAGGGGGAAGTCCCTTGTTTAGCGGACCCCAAACTTCTTTAGAAATGGCAGGGGCAGAAATTCTGTGAAGTTGCCTTGAAGAGGTACCCTTGTGACTGGGTGCATTAGAGAAACTGCTGCACAGTGACACGTTCCACACAGAGGTTGCCACACCACTTAGCCTTAAGCTCAGGGCAGGCCTTCCTGATCCCTTAACTGTCAATTTGTTTCCTCCTGCTTTGAAAAGCCCTTGAGATAGTCTGGCAATACAGGACTTGTTTTACTTCAAATCATTTAATATCAGATTAGCTTTGATATAATAACCTTAAGCCAAGCAGGACAGCTCAAGAGCGGCATGACTTCGCTGTCATATGGAGTAGCAAGCCCCGGTGTGACAGTGGGAGCCCTGGCCTGCAAGGTGTCATTTCCTAGTTGGAGGGCTTCGGTCACATAGCTAGTGCATGGGGTCAGCTATTCCAACTCCTAGAGGTAAGTTTCTCAAAAAATAATCAGCAAGCTTAATTCTATTTCCTTTTTAATATTTTCTGAAACATGATGTAGGAAACATTTAACATTCCAAAACATGGTTTAGGAAAAGAGAAAAGGGAAGTGTTCACTCACCCCAAGAAGAGACAGGCAACTGATGGTTTGATTGACAGGCAGAGGAGAAGGCACAACCAGCACACACTACACTCCAGCTGTATTCACCTGGAGGCTTAACCTGGAGGCATAAGCTGCTGGGACCTATGAAATACTTAGATTGACAACACTAGATCATGTGCAAAACATTTTCAGGATGACTTATTAACATTATTAGTAAGCTTTTCCTAAATGATGGGATAAAAGCCCTTATTTAAATAAAGTATTGGTTTCTTTGATGTGATTGTTTAAGACAGAYCCTTAGTCAGTAGAGGTGGTCTTTAATAGGTCTCCTGGCATCCTTAAGCGATAACTCTTGAGACCACCTCCTTCCTTACACCCCCTTCCTCTGAGCTGGAATGTTGCAGCAGAGCACAAGTCAGCACTGCATGCCCCACTAACAGAGCTTATACAGCATCCTAAACCTATAGCTCTGGTGGGAACCTTTGACCTGTGTACAAAAGTACACTGGAAGACAGTGGGAATGCTGATGACCTGACAATATTTTATAGTATTTTATTAGAAAAATAAATACCAGTATGATAAGGCAAAACATGCCATAAAGCAGCAATTCGCCATACCACTCAGCTTTCCCAACCACTAAACCTGCTGGTTGGCTTAGGCCTCTCTTTCCCCCATATCCTCATAAAAATTTATTGCAGATGAAACTACAGGACAAGCCTTTACTGCTCTAATAGCAGCGCTGCCTTATGATCCTGTTTTGGAGTAGCTTTTTTCTTTTTGTTCTCCAGCAGAAGTTCTTTCCATCCCAACAAGCTTTAAGCTTACAAATGGCAAAGAGAACATTTTATTGGCCTCTCTGGGATAAACAAGGAGAAAAGTATCAAAAAGCTGTGTATGAACAAGACAGACTTAAATCACCCTTGCAGTTGCAGGCACAAGTTTGACTGCTCTGCAAAGAGCCCTGATACTATTCTCAGCACAAGTTTTATTTTGCTCAAGGGGAGGAGGGAACTGTCATATATATCAGAAAATGACAGCTTTGTGTAGTTTGACCTCTCTTCTCCCATGTAGTCATCAACCCATCAGAGCAAAAAAAAGCCCAAATGACAGTGACCTGGGAGAAGGAGATGACTGAAGATGTAGGGGAATATACTTTCACACTGGAGAATAGTCCTAGCTTTTGCTGAGTCCTTTGGAACTACTGTGTGAACAGAAAGGGGATAGAGATTTAGCTTCAAGTTCCAGTTGGACATGCCATACTGATACATTTCCTCTCATACTGGAGAATCCCAGCATGGCACAGACCTGACATGGGGAATTATATGCCATTCATTTGTGTTACCTACCATCCACAGAAAGTCTGTATTCCTGTTTTGCCAGCATGTCCTGTAGTTGGAGGGGCTAAAGCTATCTGCTGGCTGCTCTGTTGTGCAGTAGAAGCTGCCCTGTTTTCCAGCTGTGCCAGGGATTTTAACAGTTCCAAGCAGAGCAGCGAATAAAAAAGTGCCAGGAGGTGTGATGTGCTCCTTTGTGCTCACACGTGGAGCAGGGGCATATGAAATGCACCTGCTCATTTCGTGAGCAGTACAGGTGGTGGCTTACAAGCTGTTCTCCTAGCACCCTGATTTGTCCCTTTGACTGTAATGTTTCCTACTGAGAAACTTAACGATCATCAGTCTACATCTCATTGATTTCAAAAGATCTACTCCAAAGCTCAAAGTTTTGCACTTGACTAGTTTACTTAAAGACCATGCTCTTCCCTAGCCAGATGTTTGAAATCAGATTATCTATCATCAGAGAGATAAGAGTTAATAAAGACTGATAGGGTAAGTTAGTTCTGTGATGAATATTTTTTCTTTCCGGAGAGGAAATCTGCTGTACCTAGATTTACAGGCTATTAATATAGTATGTGGATTTACCTTTTTTTCTTGTCTGTGAAAACAGAAAAACATATTTGTTCTAAAAAAAATGATCATTTTATATTTATTCTGCCGTTTATTATAATGTGCTAGTGAATCTGTCAGGGAATATCATTCTGTGAAATTTGGGATCTTATTCATCAATCAGTAATACCTGAGAACTGAAGACAGCATTTAGTGAAATATCAGGAGCAAAGGGAATTATGTTGGAAAATAGACTTAGTCACCAGGTAGTGAGTACGTGAATACTGAATAGATGCCAGCTTAAGTCATTTTTTTTTTCCAATACTTATTGGTAGGTCTTGTCTGACTGCATATATCACACCTATTTAATGGCAACAACTGCCCTGTGCCATAAAGGTAATATGAAGTTTAAACTCATCCCCTATATTGTTGTTCATGCTTTATTTATTGATTTATTTTAATGTTATTAAGTTCCAAAACAAAGCCCAACTAGAAGAGGGCTTTGTAAACAAGCCTATGAGAAGTGAATGGCATTCCATAATGAAGAGCATACTAAATAAATTATAAAAAGCCAGATCTTAGGAAATGATGTTGAAAAGGCTTATTTGAAAACAAGCAATAGGACAAGTGCAAGAGTTAGGCAAGTATCTAATTTAGTTATATGGATGAATCAAGTTTAGATTGTAGAGATTTATCAGCATGATTTTAATAGTATAATCATAAGACATCTGATTTATTAAGCAGTTCATTTATTAAGAAGTATAAAGAGAACAAAACTTGTTGTAATCAGCTGCTGTAAGAGAATACTTTTTGCTGTGTTTCTGTGACTATAGATGCAAGCAAGTTTTACACTGAATATGAGTGTGCTGTGTGCATTCCTGGCAACAGGAGGTTAAATCTCTAGATAACCACTTCAGACGGGCTGCATACTTTCGTATTTTTTCCTGTTCACAGTTGTTAAAACTTTATAGAGCCTCAAAACATATCCAGATGGACAGTAACTGTGACTGCCACTTATGAAACCAGTACAATCTAGCACAATACACAAAGTAGGGTAAGTGTGGAAGGAAAACAAGTTCTGAATAGAGGACCTCCTTGGAATATTGGATCAGCCATCAGACACACCAATTCTGTTTAGACAGGCCTGTTATACACACCCAAATGTTCTGCAAAGCAAA
>NW_020455736.1:155531-197192 GCF_003342845.1 Nothoprocta perdicaria
CCCCCCCAGCCTTTCACCACTTTAACTCCTAAACACTTCTGCCCAAGGGTGGTCTTCACCCTGCTCTAGGCACTATTTGTGCCTACATCTTTATTCACAAAATGAAGCACTGGTTTCCATAGTTTTTTGGCAAAGCTGAGATATATAAACCATTTTCTTCTCTTCAGAGGAATATTGTATCTTGGCAGTTTTATTTGGATCTGACCTTTTCAAATATGCCATAGCAAAATATGAACAAACAGATCAGTGTCCCAGTGCACTCCCAGTCTATCTCCAGTGGCTGCCCTCTTCACACCTCCTTCAGCCTGTTTGCATGAAGCCAGGACTGTCATAAATAACATGGGCGAACCAGAGCATTTGGTCAAGATAAAAGTGTTGTTGCTGGAATTTAAAGTCTTTGTTCACATGATGTTTTGTCTGCTAAGTTCACCAACAGCAACATATAGTGGCTAATAGAGCCCTTTTTTGTGCTGGATGAAAAAGCATACAAATACCACAACAGGATGAGTGGGTAATGGCACCATGCTATGAGAAAGGAAAAACCTTTGGCAACTTTACAGCAACTGAATTGACAGCCTTATCCCCCACTCCAGCTAGAAAGGGTGCTTAATACAACTGGATTCAATTCCTACATCCATTTCTATTCATGCATATATTGGCAGAAAGACATTTGAGTGCAGCACTCCTCATTTTCTTATTAATCAGATTTGACAAGCTCAATGTATGAGCTAGCCATTAAAAAATGCTCAGGAAGTTGCAGTTCTAATTCCTGGAGATCCATCCCCTTGTCAGCCTATCTCCCTTTTCCTTCAATCCACTGTAGTCTCATTCCATGTTAAACCCTGGTGCGCAGCTGAAAACCTAGTGGTTGGTCAAGCTTGCGTACCGGCTGCTTGTGGAGCAGGAGCGGGCTTTAACTAGACAGTGTGGAAGGCCAGCRTCTCAGGACTTGGTAGCATTTAGTTTGCAGTTTTGCAGAAAAAGCTGCTTGCCTTATGCGTTAGCAGAGCCTTCTCTTCCACGAGATTTGACAGCAGTGTTGGGTTATTAATTTAGGTTTTTTTTTTGTACCAGGATTCAAGGACATCAAGTATTTAATTAAGCTGTGAACTACAAAGTTAAACATCATGGCATTCAGCTATCTCCAACTAACAAAGATTAGCTAAAACCTGAATAATCTTGGAGTCTTTTAACTAGCTGTAATATATCGATGCAACACTATTCTGTTGAATAAGGAAGCTAACATTAAGGCTTTTGTCAAAGAAAAAAAAAAAGGTTCAAATAGATATTGTTGTTTGGGCTTTTTCATTGCAAACAAAGCAGTAGCCTTTAGTGTTTGAGCTGAGCTCCGTCTTGAACCAGAGGTGACTGAGCCACTTGAACAGTTAGTTGCATGTAAATGTGCTGAACAAGAACCAGATCATAAACAAAAGCACACTGGGACTTCAATAGGCGAAGCACAAGAGCAGAATATTAACCACGAAGCCTGCCTAGGTAAAAATTCCTTTTGCTGGTCATGGCATATAACAGGGTTTCATGCCTCTCTTTTTGGTATGTCTGGTGCCACAGACTCCCTGGGAATCTTATTTCATTCAGATGTCTGCTTCTTAATGAGCAGATCTTCAGAGGAACAGCTATTTACTCATTCACTGCTGGTTACACCTTTATCACATGATTTCCTCTCACTGTAGTTCATGAGCTAGAAACCTCATTGCATCAGGCAACTCAAACCAGAAGCAAATGCAAGGATATTCATGCAGCCAACATTTGGACTGTATGATTTCCTCGTTATGCAGCAAGAATTATTATGAAACTGAATTGTCTACCACATGGTTTAAGAGAAAACTAATTAGGGAGGCTAGGGTACTGTATTTCTACTGAACAGAAATACTGGTATTAAGCAATACTCTTTCATAAAAAGTGATTTAGCATGGTGACGATATCTGCCTCAGATCTTTTAATTTCTTAAGCTTGTAGTTTTGCTTAGGAGACGACCACCATGTATAGCAGACTAATTGTTAAAAATAATACATTCCCTCCATACGCTGTCAAGCAATTTCAATGAAATCAGAAATATATGATTTTAAGTCCTGATTTTAAGTTTGACTTCTATCCATAAAGTCTTTTTAATGCCAGTTACCATCTTAAATTTACCATGTTAATAAGAATTACTAAAAGATTGCCTTATTATTCACTAGAACTCAACAATTAATAAATCAACTTTAAAAGTCTTCATTTTCCCCAACCTTCTTTCACTAAATCTTTATGAAGCAAAAGAAATAACAGCTGGAGAACTGTTGGAAATATTGAGCAAAATAATATAAAAGGTACACATGAGAGTGGTAACTGTTGGGTATATTTATTCAAGACTTTCATTGACCATCATTACACATCATGCACTGACCATGTCAGCAGAAAGCAGGATATGGAGTTCAGCTGGGAATTAATACAGGGAGCTGAAGGGAATGGTTTTCTAAATTTCATTCAGACATTAGTGAATTTGAGGAGCCAAATTACAGTATGATGCCAAATTCCTGAGGCAGATCAGTTTAAATCTGGATGTTCTCTACAGATTTCATTGAAACTGCTTAAATTTAATTTACAGTAATTCAAATTGGAAGCTGTCTATACAATGAATGGACTCTTCTATGCATAACTGTTAGAAAATAAAGACAGAAAAGCTTGGTTTGCCACAGAATATAGCCACAGACTAGTGAAAAATAACACAATTGTATAAATAAATGCTGTTGTAAGATTCTACCTCAGTAAGTTGTGGATCTAAAGTCATAATGGTTTTCTTCTAAATAAAGGGGAAAGGATTAATGCAAAGCTGAATTAGTTTTGTGTCTGTCACTAGACTGCAAAAAACAAAGACGAGAGGAGAATGAGGTTTTCCTGAACTGTAGCTACGCAGAAACTTTCCTATCGCTTCCCATCCTTTTCCTTTCAGGTCCATTTAGACAACATCAGTCAGTCAATTTTTTCTTTTCTTTTTTTCATTTCTTTTTTCATCTTTTTTTTTTTTTTGATGTTGTTCTGTAGGCTTCCAGCTTATTTCTGCATAACCTGAAAAAAACTCTATTTGTATCACAAGATGACTAAAATGCTCTTTCATTATTTCCCAGGAGTTTTGCTTCATTTTCCAAATGGGCACTGCTATGTCGCTGCAGTAAAGGGCTTGTCAACACTCCCATTATAAGCATCTAATTTTTCGGGATGCTATAATGCAGCCAATTTAATTCTGTCAAGCTACAACTCATTTTACAATGCTTCAGGAAAGATGCCAGTTTTTTTCCATGCTTATATTGAAATGACTCGACTTTTTTTTTCCCCCTTTCCTTTTTTTTTCTTCAAAAGTGATGGGGAAAAAAAAATCACAGTACAGTCAAAAGTATGCCAGGTTAAGGTTATTAATATGCCAGGTGGCTTCTTGTCAGGGTAGCCCTTCACTCCTATTCCTATCTGCTGCTTTCTGAGCTCCTGGTTTTCAGACCCTGCTGTCTGTCATTGCTAATGCCTTCCAGAGCAACTCACCATCCAGCTGGCTTTTTTTGTAATGGCTCTGTTCCTCTCGCTTTTAATCATCATGTGATTTTGTGCAGAATTAGAGATGATCAAATTTTTAATGACTCATTAGAACATAAAAGTTTTCCAAACAAGATAATTGAGGGACACCCACTGCTTCAGCTGGGTACTGCAAACACCCATATGTAGGCCACATGTGCCCTCTGCTATTCTGAGTAGGTATTTTAGTTGCTAAATGGATACCAATTTATTTAGCCCTGGGATGTCTTCTACCAGTGGCTGGAGTGAGTGCACGTTTGCTTCTTGTGGGTAATGCTGTTGGCCACTATCAGGAGTTGTCTTGTCCTCCTATGGAAGATAAGGAAAGATAAGGACATGCGTGGCTTGCAGAAGTTTTCAGGACATTTGGATTAGTTCCAGATAATACTCAGGTTTTCTGAGTGTTTATGTATCAAAACCTTTGAACTATTTGAAATTGTCAGTATCTTCTGCATTTGTTCAGCCTAAAGGGGTTTTAAAAACTCAAACTGGAGCTGTAGAATAAAATAAAGTTCACCCAAGAGCAGTCAACCATATTTGCTGAGGCAGTGTTACAAAAGCAATGAAGGGAATGCAGAAACTAAAATCGGAAACATGTGGATATTGCTCTAAGCCAAAAATATAAAGCAGAAAAAAAGAGTAGGCATTGCTATTATAGCTTATATCACATGTAATTTAAAGAAAAGGAATCAATATATAGTGTGTGGGCAAGGCAGACGCTCACGTGATGGAGATACAAGGTCACACATGAAACTTTTGTGTTTGAAATTGAAATCCAGGAAATTGCCAACAAGTCATGACCCACATGGAATAAGTGAAAATGTGATTGTGAGAGGCCTGATGATAATCATGGGATGATCCTGACGTCCTTTAGCCTGGTGTAAATTCAGCTCTGCTCTGCTGGGTTTGCTGGGATTGTTTTGCATTGCCATTAATAGAACTCGAGCAGAGTTTAACCTTGTATCATAATGCAGTTATCCCCAAGGTGAACATATACATCTGTTTCTATACTCAGGCATTTTCATATATAGTTCAACATTTTCTTGCTGGTAGCCTTAGGGATACTTAAGCAAGATGAGCCTTCTTACCTACAAGCCCATAGAAAGAGAAGAGCTAACAAGGGCCTATGAGGTGTTACGGTGAAGGTGATGAAGTGTCTTTATTGGAACTCTACAAAAAGTACCTGACACACCAAGTGTAACAGGCAGAATTCCTGTTTCACTTTTTCTTGAAAGGTGGAAAAATAAGGCTTTTTCCAACCATAGCTCATCAATCTGTGCATGTATGCACAGGAAATCAAGAGGCACAATCTGTGTCATGTTAAATATTCTGCACTCAGCCAGTGTTCCAAATCCCCTGCTGAAAATGGATGGAAATCCACTGCTGGCAAAACTGTGCTGTCACAGATTTAAGCCATTACACTCAGTCATGTTTATGTTCTATTAATGGAAGATCAGTCTTAATAAAGACAAGCTCCTCCACTACTTTCAGTTACAGTCGATGTGATATAACACCATCAAGTGCTATACAGTGTATTTTGAAATTTCTCACCAGTGGGAGGGCATGGACAAATTCTTCACAGCCACTTTCTATAAATGATGGCTGTATTAGCCTCTTCTCTTGCCAATGAGATTCTAGGAACTTGGCCTTCAGATACTTGAAATTTGGCTTGGCCAAATCATGATACCATTGAAAACTTAGTAAGTAGCACTGTGCAGATTTGTTATTTAATCATTATCCAAATTACCCTACTGTAAGGCTGTTACATTCAGCTCATATCTAGGATCAGCTCTCAGGAAAAAGCCCAGAGTGACCAGCATTACTGGTCACTGCTCCTTGTATAGGACCGACAAGAAAACCAGTCAAATCTGAATGTTTCTGGATTTCTCTTTTAAAAACTAGCCAGAGTCCTATACATTGGAGTGTATTTTGATATTTCTTAGTATCAAACAAAAAAGATCGAGTTTGCTTTTTTCAAATCAGTAATTTGGAAAAAGGTATTGAATGATTCTATGTGTTTGTTTTTTTTTTTAAGTTAGAAGTCTGCTTAAAGGAAAATGTATTAAGCCCTTCCCACTTTAACAATTAGTGGCATATTTTTAAAAATTGAGATCTGCAATTCAATAGCAACTTTGTAGTCCCTCATTATAGCTTAAAGGTCAAACTTAGAGAGATTCTGCTACTGAAAGGCTAGAGTATTCAGAATATGTGTGGATATTTCTGACCAGAGCACTCCCTGATCCTTCCCTGAAAAAAGACCTTTACCCAGTAGGAAGTTTAAATTTCCACATTTTCCACAGATGACTGCAAAGTCATGAAGGGTGGGCGCTATTACAATATTTGCACTAGTTCTGTTACTAAAAGCAGGGCAACTGTGCTAGCATGATGAGCAGGTTCAAGTCATTGCCCCGACAGCCTCCAGGCTGTGTCTKCACCGCACTGCTTCCTGCACCACAGACATGCACTTACCACGCACTAGGTCGAGGGCTTCCTGCCCAGGGAATTCATTCAGCATCAGAGAAGAGTGCAGGGAAACTTGGGTGGTTGTGCCTAACTAACACATGAACTTTCTTGCTCTGCACAACAGCAGCCTTTGTGCAATATGGTTTAAAACAAAATAAAGACTCTGTGGAAAAGAACATATGCGGAATAACAGTGCCAACATGGGGAGTTAGTGCAAAATTGCTGTTACAAATGTAACTAAAGACTGATTTTTCTGTAGACATGCAGTTAGAGGCAATAACAAATTAGAGCCAGAGTCATCCCTGTTGCAAGGTCCATACATAAAATGAAATATGAATTATGAAGGAATGTCTGACAGACACTTTCTCGGTACCTCACTGCATTTGGCCAAACTAAACATTCACTAACTGCAACACCAAGATAGGCAGAAGAACRGGCCATGGAAGAATATTGCTATTCTATCCCTTAGATACTTTCTCCTTGAAGTGATGGTAGCACATCTGAGAGCACAATACGGTGGTATTATGCTGTCTGAAAGAACCCAAAGGCATTGAACAGTTAATTTTCTACTTCAGTTATAATGCTTTTCATCAGTATCAGTTGCTACTAAAGAAGTCCCTATAATTTTTAAGGACATAACATGCAATAAGACAGCAATAACAATTACAATTGTTTTCAAATAAGAAGCCATTTTCCTTTCTGGCAGGCAGCAATAGGTTTTTAATGTGCAACATTTGTTTAATAAAACACGCAGATGCTTCCTTGGCAATTGCAAAGAAAGAAAAGGGAGGAAAACTAAACCAAAACAAAAAAAAAAAAAAGATGAAAATATAAGGAGCAAATGAAAGATTCAGCTTCCATCACAACTGTTCATGTTGTTTCCCAGGCAGAATATGTATATTTTGATTAGATCAGATACTTGCTGGTGAACTGCTGTATGATTGGACTGCCTGGTTTGCAGAATTGTTGCCTTGATTTTTCACAAATGAAGAAATAGAAGGTAACGCGGCGGGCTGCCAGAGCCCCAAACTTCGTGAAGCTCACGGCACTCCCGCATTGGTATTCTCATGAGACAACAGGGCTGAGCAGCACAGATTTTTCCTTTGATTACACATGGCTGCTGTATCTCTGTAAGATCCATCTATTATTTTAGTTAATAGAGTTTGTGAATTGCAGCAGACATTTTTTTCCTCTAGAGCAAGGGATAGTATATTAAAAACTTTCTGATTGACTGTTTTAATGGCAACTGTAAAACTACTGCACTGTTCTCTTGACTTCCGAGTTTAAAAACAAAACAAAAAACAACAAAAAGGAACACCACTTCTTTGTAATTAAACCTCTTTAATATCAAGGTATCAGTTACACCATAGAAAGAGAGAGGGGACATGGATACACTGCAGGAAGCAAAACATCCTTGCAGCTGAGAGTCTTCAGCCTTTTTAAACATAACAGGCAAATTTCATAATAGCCTCCTGGGATGCAATTTATTATTTCTACAACCATAAAAGAATGTGGGACTGAGAGAACAATTTACCTCAGATCACACACAGTGAGTTGCAGAGCTCCGCTGCAATCGCTGCTCTCCCGGGCTCCTCGGCCTCTCGCCGCTGGCTAATCAAACACGCATGCTGAACCTCGGTGGGAAATTTGGGAGCCATGCAAAGAGCAAATGTGGCCAGTCAGAGCAAAAAAAAAAACCTGTGTGATAAAACCTACAAAATATAAGGTGGGGGGTTAGCTTATTGCATCAATCTCATTTCAGCAGACTGGATGCACTGTGAAGTGACAGCAGGCTAACCTGGTGACAGGGGAAAGCCAACAGCTACACAAGAGCCAGGGCAGTAGCTATGGCCTGGTTTCTTTTTCCATGTCTCTGTTTTGAGCCCTTGGGCATATTTAGTGAAGGCAGATACAGGCTTTTTATATTTTTTTTTCTGCAAAGACATAAAATTCAAGGCAAACGGGTCTAGAAGCAATGCCTAAGACTGAGGCCATAAAAGAAAAAAAGGAAAAGCTGGTTAATGGTGAGCAATGTAAGCGGATATACAAAATACAGAGGTCACCTATTTTGTCTTGAAAAAAATGTTATTATTACCGGGTGTGTTTGAAGCAACCCTGCTTTTTCACAAGAAGTGTTCTAAGTCATGTTGCTCCATCCAAGGAGGATGGTTTCCAACCACAGGAGATGGTTTCCGTCTTGCAGTCCTAAGTGTCCCTCAGTCACGACTCAGTCCATTAACTCTCTCCCTGCCTGTGTCACACAGCTCCTCTTWCTGTGTTCAGACATGAGTCTGGTTTGACTGTTTCCTGACTTTTAGCTGCTCTGCTATCATTGCTTTTAGGCAGATACAAAAATCTCCATAAAGAGGGTCAGGTTTAGTGCACCTCCTCTGCGACTTCGTTTTGGATACTAAGAACCACCTGTACTTGGAGTGAGGTAACAAAAAGGAGGGCATGTGGATGTTGTACCAAGCAGGTTCAGGGAATTTTCACTTATCTCATGACACCAGCCTCAATCTGAACACAATCTAGTATTTTCTAATTCTAAAGAGACCAAGAAAGACTGCAGTTAAAATACTGTTTCCTAAATTTAGATATTGTGCAAAGGCTTGCACTTTCAATTTATTATAAGGTATTGTGAGCACATTACACTTGTAATTAAAACCTAAATCCCTTCTTAATGTTTGCAGTTCTTTTGGATGGCTGTTGTCCGGAAACAAGACAACATGAACTAATCTCAGTAGAGAATGACGCATCACGCCCTGACCTTGATACACAGGTAAGTTTTTTTCAGTCATCATGTAACAAGTCACTGGCACAAAAAATAATCATCAGGCCTCTTGCTGTATGTATGGGAGAGCAGAGAGTGTAGTGCCCAATTCACAGAGCAGCAGTGCGTTCTCAAATCCATCTATAACTTGTGATAATGTTGCATTCAAAATCTCTTCTGGAAAAGTGTATCCCCAGGCAGCTACAGATCAGAAGATATTTCCTCATTATCCACCAGAAACCATAAACAAACTCCTCGGGGAAAAAGAAAAAAAAAAAAAAGCAAACATATCACAGAAATGTGTCTAGTTCTTACCCCGTGACATGACCACTTGTATTTTTTTTTCTTCCCCCAGCAAGTTATAGAAATGTTTTTCTTTGGTGTTTCATTTCCTATCTGCACATGAAATAACTGAATACTAGGGATAACAGTAAAAGCAAAAGGGAACTTATTTTCAAAAATGAACAAACAAACAACGTTTTAAAGCAGAAATACTCAGTAATAATGACCACCTAACTCACAGGATTCTTAGGAAAAAATACATGCATTTAAACCTTAAGAAATTTTAAGGTATTATTTGCTTAGGATGAGACAGAATATATCAGCCAGATTCACTGGTAACCTCTAGTGGCTTTATGTTATGCCATTAGCTTAAACAAGACTAGGATTTCTAGATAAGCAGAGCACCCTACCTGAGACATATGCGTGGAGTTTTACGCAGGACAATTGCATGTTCACTGTGCCTTACAACATCTAATTTACTTTCTACATTGTAAATGTCTAAGCAAAAGCTTGCACTATGGCTTTCAGTTGCCAGGCACTATCCCTGCACTTTAGCTGCTAGTCCTAAAGTTCCCCTCTCTTAATTTTAATCTCTACAAATCATTTTCTTCCCTTTAGGCACCAAGGGGGTTCTTTTTGTTTGTTTGTTTGTTTGTTTAATTCTAGATAAAGTCAAAGCTTTAACAACTAGAGTTTTTTATGGCTTTGTTGGAGAGACCTAATCTTGAACTGGCAGAGGTAATTATGGATCGTACTTAGGGGTCCGCTAAAACTTTCTGCTTGATTAAAGCAACCTGTAGAGATGGTAATTGCGGCTGCCCGTGACAGCAGCACGAGCAGTGCAGAGGCAGGGCCCCTGCAGCAGCTCCAGGCAGCACTGCGGAAGCCTTTGCGGGCCCCAGGCTGGCAGAGGGGCAGCTTCATTCCAGTTATTTAAACCACCAGACACCAAGCAGGCTCATGAAASACACTGCTGGAAGGATCACAGTTACTGATGATCTTCTCAATTTAATATAAGTCAGCACAGCACACAAGAAAACAGAGAGAAAATGTGATTATTCAAAATTAAATTCATATAAAGAAAGAATCATTGGGAATATTCTAATTTCACACTAAGAGTTGTCTAATAATCTATGGAATTAGGTGGGTGTGAGCACCAGCAAGTTACAGGCGACCTGGCCCAAAACAATGTATCCTTCCAGGTTTGCTTTTACTTATTTAATTACTTTTCTACCAGTGATACTTACAGATCAGTCACAATGGGACTAAAAGAAGACTCCAGAAGCCCTTTCCAGCTGTCTTGGGCTGTAACCCCCAAAGCTTGCCTCCCATAACTCAGTTTTAGCTTTAGGCACTTTCAAGTTAATAGACTCATTTGAGCAAAGCGCTTACTTGAAATCTACATTGGAAAAAAAAGTGAGCCTAAGTGTGTTAGTGCCAAGCTATAAACACATTTATACAGTGTAGTAAATCAATGCTGCTGCTTTCTCTTGGAGAGAACCAGCCAATTAAGTCGCATGTAGAGGACATGATGATGGAACTTGTTCTGCTCATTATGGATCCAGGAGCAAAGACTGCAACCATACTACCCTCAGAGCCTCATTTTGACCTTTTCCAGTCTAGCCAAATTTTAGCCAGTTTGTTTCCAGCTTGTCATGTGCAGACCACCAAAAGAAAATGAGGGATTTTCAGGGGCAAATTTTTTGGAAAAAAAGAAATCAAAGAGAAAACTCCGGGAAGATGATAGTTTTATGATAGTAGGATGATAGTAACTGGTTCACTGTTTTAAAAAAATCCCTTGAACTTTCCTTGGAAAAGGCATTCAAATACAGGCTGAGCTAGGAACTCTGAAGTTGTTTCCTGAAGTCGCTAAGCAGTACCTGCCTAAACCGAAGTCTGTGAATAGCCTCATTCATTGAATATTTGTGGGCTGGCTTTTTGCCTTTTTTTTTTTTTTTTTTTTAATGGGGTTAATATTATTGATTATTGATGAACATGGAAGATAGGGAATGAGGCAAACAGAGAATGAAACTGAAAGACAGTACAAGCCTTAGAAAGTCAACCCACATTACTACTTATATTACCCAAAGCTCCACGGACTCTTACAGACATACACCAAAGCAGAGTTATAATTTTCAGACTGAAGTGTCATACTGAAATTGGTATTTTCCCTGAAAACTGGCACATGTTTAAAGAGAATCAGCTGGGTCAAACAGAGATGTATATTTGAAAATCTGAATTACAGACTGGGATTCACCTCACCTAAATAGAGCTTTTTGTGAAAGACCTGCAGGACAACAGTGACTCCATCCCACTATAGCTGGCAATGACAAATATTCTTTGATCCTGCATCCCATAGTGACTCTACAGTCACTGGACTGCCTTATAAATTCCCATGTAAATTGAGGTCATACAGTCTGACCCCAGCTATCACCTGTGTGTCTTTGAAAACAAGGAAAATGTTCAGTTTTTGTTGTCATGGCTTTTCATTCAGCCAAGTGTCTTAATCATGGGAATTCTGACTCATTTAAGGGCTATGGAAAATATAAAACAAAATTCTGAAAAAGGAGTACTCACTGGCGATGATGTTATGGAGAGAGTTGGTTGGTTTTCAGTGCATTAAATCCCAGAAAATCACTCATATTCTCTGTTTATATAAAACATTGACTATTAAATGTAAAGCTCATATTGCCTGAAAAGGTGCTCCATTCATAGAAGGCTGTGTATCGTTTGAGCCTGACATCTGGCAAAACTGTATTATAAAAACTCTTTTAAAATGCATTAAAATGTGCCCCCAAATTAATTTGTCTTTTATGAGGAAAAAAGGGGGAGGGGGGAAAGCCCTGTGCCCTTTTAAAAAGGCAGAATTTGAGAGATCTAAAAAGTAGATATCAGAAATGCTTTTAAAACTTTTACATTATAAATCCAACAAAAATCAAGCCCACTTTAGTTGCGGACCAAACCTCTAATGCAAGACAGGCTTGTGTCTGTTTTACTTGTGTAACTCTGCCATTACCTGTATAAAGCAGGCGGAAGAGATGTTCAAAGATACTTAGGAGCTGAAAAGCAGCTGTCATGATGTCACCTCAGTGCCTCCTCAGGTACCTCTTAGGCTGCCCAGGTTATTTTTGAAAATCTACTGATCATCTACTGATCATCCACAGCCTCTTTAGGTGCCCAAACAGTTCTTAAGTGTAGCTGGGCTCAGAAAGGACTCTCTGATTCTCACTCACACGATTTCCTTTTTTTCTGAAGTTATATTTAAAGATTTTACTAGTTTTCATATCTTTGCTTGTGTCATTTTATTGTTCATTTATTCACTGGGACACAAATTGCTTTAGCTGAGATGACAGGCAAAAAAAGATGTGCCCATCTGTGAATAGAAACCAAACCCATCTACCTCATGAGGTTAGCAACTCCCTGCACTGTTGTAGAACAGAGATATATTTACCATTAAATCTTGCCTGTGGGAGAGCAAACAGAGCAGCACATACACCCAAAGGTCATGGATGAAACTGAAATTCCAGCTGTAGCTCATTCCAGTAGGACAACACACTTCTGGTGCCATCCCTGCCAGGGAACAGCACACATCCCTAAAGATGCACTATACACAGCCCACTGCCACTCCTTTGCAGGGGAAGTGCTTCAGCTGAAGCATAAAAAGGTATCTCGGCATAGTCTATGGAAAGGCCTCAACAGATTTAATTTCTAAGAAGCCTGCATTTCAAAGTTGCCAAAAGTTTCACGTAGATACCAGCTAGTATAGCTCCAAATTTCTTTTTCAGACTAGCATCTAGGCATTACAGATAACAACTGCACAGATACATATAATAACTTCATGTACTACCTTTCATTCATTCATGTCTATGTTTTTTTCCCCTTCCTTTCTCTTGGCATCATCCTGTGACCAGGATTAGCAATTACCTTGAGTTGGTACCTCCTGACATTATAAAAATCGTCCTGTTTGCCTGAGATGAGGGATGTTCTCTGGGTGTTTGCCTGTATTTATATCAGACATTTATAATCAGTGTTACTAACCTACATTTATCATTTTTGTACCTGATTCTCAACAAAAATGAGATCAAATGAGATCAAAATCAACTCCAGTGAATACACGCTCGATTACTATTTGCATATGAAACAGCTCGGAGTAGCATAGCCTCTTATTTTCTGCTCTGGTACCATAGAAAAGTGACCTTGGCAGAAGAAAAATCCTCAGTGGAGGGGTCAGGTGTAATACATTTAAAATAATCCCCTCAAAATTTAAGCAGGTAACTTATGTGTTTCACATGATGTGGCATGAGGTGGATATTAAAGACTGAGTGTGTATTTCACCATTAAGTCCATGGTGGGATAATGAAAAAGTCTGCTTGCTGTTTGGTTTTCTACAATATAAACTTCTACAAATACATTACTTCTTCAGCAATTTGCAGTTTATCTCTGAGTGTTCCTCAGTAGTGTTCATAATTGCTTTGTGAGGCCACAGGGATTTCAAAACAAATCCTTTGCAAAGAAGATAATAATTTACAATATGTACATTTATTTACTTCCTCCGTAATTGCCACATCTGCTTTATTGACACTAATTAATTAAGCCTCATTTAATTGGTAATATTCTCAAAGGATGGTGGTGTTGGCATTTTGCAGCTAGTAATTGAGACAGGAGCTGTTGAGTGCTAAGTTCTTCTCAGTCACTGTAATTTGAAATACTTCAGCTTTCCATAGCCATGCTGCCGAGTGTCCAGGACATTGGGCCATGCTACTGGAGCACRCTGGATCTGATCATTCAACACTCTTGAATTCTACAACCCCCTAAATAACTTCAAATTGAGATAACTCATTCTGAATCCTAGGCTGAGTCTAGACAAACCCAAGCACAGATTATTTATTTGCCTATTTATTTATATAGCTAGCATACCTTCAATTTCATTTCCATATTCTCAGGGAGATCTCCTCCTCTATATATTTGTCCATTTGAAGTTGCTTACATTTCCGTGAGTCAAACTCAAGTCCAAAACATGTGCTGGGACAGAGCTCCTGTGGCTCTGGAGCTGCTCAGTATCTGACTTGCCCCTCACTGCCCCGTGTGGCTGCATGTCTTGCTTTACGCCCAAGGGCAACCCGAGCTGCTGAACTGCTTACATAGGCAATTTTCCATCTGTTGCTAACACTACACATCCTACAGAGGTGTTTTTGCCAGTTGCCAAAATATTATTCTTCATTAATTAAATTTTGGTTAAACAGTGATACCTTTGAGAACTGGAGATTCTTTGTCTTCTAAAAGGCTCTGTGCAGTTAGGAAAAAAAATCCAATATTTTCCAGTCTGCAATGTTGCTTGCTGATTTCTTGTCAAAATAGCATGTTTATTGCTTCTGATCTATGCTGTGCTTTGAGATTGGCAATAAAACCTACATAAACAAGTATCTTAAAAGTTAAAACTGTATACTTCTACCTGAAATTTATTTTAACAGCACTTTCCTTAAAGAAAATTCCTTCTGTAATTTCATACCTTATAAGTGTAGCTCCCAGTCTAGCTTTACTGATTTCAGCATCATTAAACCAAGAATGAGTGTGACTCACTTGATTGTTTTCTATGGCATGATGTCACATGCATTGACCATATCCTTGGCAACAGTAAGGCTGCCCTATAGCCCTTTAAAAAGAAAGAAATAAAGTGAATCAGAATAAGCCATAGTCTCAGAAAAAAAGGGGTGGGGGATAGGAAAGAAAGAAAGGAACAGCTACAAAGTGGGGTCTGGGAAGATTAGTCCCTGGTTTAAAGACAATGATGCAATGAACTGAAACCCCAAAGATTGCTTGTCTACTTTCTAGCTGCCCCAATAGTCATTTCTCTGCTAATTACCTTCCCTTTTGTGGAGGAGGTGCCATGAGCGGTATCATAGCAGTAGAGCTGTTGTACTCAGGGCAGCCTAAGGGTATACGTGAGGCAGAGCTGACACAATGCATGTGTTTGGGGTTCGTGCCATGGGATCAGCCATCAGGCAGATTGCAGGAATGAGTTTAAATGCCTGCGTTTATTTTATTTTGCTCTCAAACATCAGAACTCTTGAATTTGGCAAAATGCCCTGCATGTCATTCTCTTTAGGGCTCCACATAAAAAATCCTATCGGTGGTTTATAGATAGGAGCATGGTAGTTTTCACAGGTTAAAATGCTTCCCTGTTTCTGCTGCTCATYCAGATGGAAAGGTTCCCCAAACAAAACGCTAGTACAGTGAAAGTACAGTGAAGGTACACATTACTTTGCTTCGAGTCACTTCAGCTTGCAGATATTTGCCTTATTTTCTGCTACTGGCAAATCTGTCCTTGAAGGACATAATTGAAGGTTTATTGAAAGTGCAAAAGAGCCAGTTCCACTTGAAAATGTTTTTCATTGCTGTTATCTGAAGCCAACAGATAGAACAGAAAGGGCTGATTATGTAAAAACRAAGTGACATTGGGCTGTCAAAGCAAAACGTACTCACCACAAATCATGGCTTGGGCCGCGAGGCTGCAGTTGGACTGCAGAGCAACAGGAATGCCTTTGTGGAATGCTAGTGGAAGTCGGTGCTGCCAAGCTACAAATTCCACTGGGTGAGCAGCTCTCATCCAGAGAATCAGTGGCAATCTGTCAGCATATTCACACAAGCCACGCTTTTGATTTGCTTTTGTGCATCTCTCGCTTCTAGATCAAGAGAGGCACAGAAGATAGGCAGCACTGATAGAATATGTGTGGCTTTAATATAAACAATCTGGAGCAACGTATTTCCATGTGAAACACTTTTGATGTGTAATAGAAGCCATACTCCTCTGCAGTGCTGAATAAATTGTAGCCCAGGAGAAAAACAAAGACTTTTGTTAAGGGTTTGAGTGTTATGTGCTAGTTCTATCTCATAGATCATGTCTGTATGAAAAGAAGACCCTATGATTAGTTGGATTCTTTTCTTTTCAAGAATGCAGGCAAGTTGCCAATATCTGCAAACTTCAGTTTACACCATGGTCAAAAGGACTTGTCGTCAGCCCTTTGCCTTATGCACCAATTTAAGATAGACACTTGCATTGATATTTTTAATAGAAACTGTAATTTAAACAACCAACCAAACACGACCACCAACAACCAAACTACCTCATATGCCACGTAACTGGGGGCAAGATTCACCTCACCTAAGTTGGGCATCTAGACTAAGCTGCTTGCTTCAGCTTTATCTTAATTGAATGGCAAGGCAAAGATTCCCCTATAGGACAGAGAACCCCTTCCTACCTTGGCTCTGACATAGTTCTCCAGAGGTACCTATTTCTCTCTTTTCAACAATGGATGAAAAAAATAGTTCATCTTTTACTCTTCACCTTTAGGCAGCTCAGTTTGGGTAAGAGGTACACAGTATTAAGTACTGAACCATTACCACATCTTAATCAGGTGTTTTCTAGGGTAATTTTTGAGAAACTTCCCCCTTACCCACTTATAAAACTGTATTGCTCCCTGTTGCAGGATCAGGTTTTAATTTTAAATTGAAATCATCAGTAAGAAAAATTATCATTTCAGAAAAGCTGTTGTTATTGTTAAAAAGTCAGAAGATAATTTTGGGAAGAAGAGTTTGTTTTTAATAGAGTTTAGTACTAGAGGGAAGAAGTGGTTCGAGTAAATTAGGAACATACCCAAACTCCAAATCAGGATTTTTATTAACTTCTAAAGACCTCCTCCTTGGCATGTGGTTGGCTGACTTCCTTTTCTGTACTCATTTCAGAACTCCTGACAACTTCTACACTAGCTCTGCTAGTTAAGACCAATGGTATTTGGATGGTAGGATTACTGCCAGTAGGGAAAAAAAAATCATTTTAGACCTGGGCTTCAGAGAAACCCTATTGTGAAAAGAATCTGGAATGATCTGCACCTCAGGGTAAAGCAAATGACATGTAAAAAAGCTGCGAAATGCTACTCACAGCCAAAATCCATCCTGAGACGAGATCAGCCTTTTGGAAGTTTAGTGAGTCAAGGAAACCTGTGGGCTCAGAAAAAGTGCTAAAAACACTTTTAATTTAAAGAAGGAAATGGTTAAAAAGGGAGAGTGAAACAGTTTAGCTAAATACAGAATAAATATTGGAAAATGGAAAATTCTAAAGGGACCAAAGTACAGAATCGAGAACTGCACTGGCGCTGGTGCGCCAGCACGCGCTGTGCGAGGCCGGCTAACCGGGGCCGTGCGCCTGCGGAGCAGCGCGCTGGGCCAGTGGCTGCTTACAGGGCTGAGGCAATAGGAGAAATTTTACCTCACTCCTGAGATGTTACTTATCTGTTTACAGCTGAGAGGTGATACCTGATTGTATGAAAACTTCTAATTTGCCAGGGCAGAATCAAACAGAGTTTCAAGAAAAAGCGACTACTGCCTTCTCTTACTGTGTAAAAGCTTCCCAGGTACAACCTCTGCTTCTTGGCTTTAGGAGGCAGCTGAGACTAAAACATGCCTCTGTTCACACTCTCAGGCTCTGCAGCATCAATCACTGAGAGCAGTAATTTACACCAGCGGAGGGGCCGGCCATGCRTAATTTGTGCTTCAGTGCCCACTGCTAACTTAACTCTCGCTGCATTAGCCACGGTCCTCAGAGGTTTCTAGCTTCTTGGTTTAGGGCAAGTGACTACAGCTGTCTTGTAAAACACATGATAATTAGTACATTTTCTTGGCACCGCTCACCTAAAGACTACAGGGTAGAGAAATTCATGAAAAGAAAACAGGTTTTAAAACAGGTTGAAGAATTTTAACCTCACCATGTGGAAGATGCATCTTATATAAACTCTTCAACTTGGACAGTAACTTCAGGGCTCTATTTAACAGGAGACTGCCAGAAGAACATTCATTTTGCTTGCAACCTGTAGAGGAACTGAAAAATGAGCCATGAGTAAGAGGTACTAGGGAAAATGATGGAATGACTTTACTGTTAGCTCCATTGTCCTGCATCCTTATGGGCAGCCCTGACTGCTTAACTTGTACTCCCATCATCAAATCGCTACAGAAATCAAGCCTTTTAGCTCAGATTCATCTCACTTCAACATGGCACTCAGCTCAACTTCCTAAAGTAGCATCTGCTGGCCTCAGAACCCATTATACGCCGTACAAACACACTTTGTCAGAAGGTAGCTCAGCACASCAAGTTGTTAGTGTCTCTCCAGACATTTCTCGCTCACTGACAGCAAGGACAAAGACTGACAGTCCTAACTTGGGTGCCTCAGTTAAGGATTCAGGGATTAATTAGTACAGGAGGARTGCAGAGCAGAGATTCTTGAACTAATGGAGCTGAAAAGCTTGAGATGGTGAAGAGCAACATAGTACAGTAGAGTATCATGCAGATATTACCTGTGTGGATGCTCCACTTCCATTTCCAAGACTGGTATATGGAGAACCAGCTCAGACATCACTTCTAGCAGAGTCGAGTCAGCTTGAATATAAACTATGCATGAAGTTTTACTTCTTGCAAACAAGCTCTTGCTGATGTCTCAGACCCTAGAGAAGTACCAGGCACAATTAATATAGTTTAACAAAGCATGTGGCTTGCCTTGATGAACAAGGAAGGCCAGAGGTCAAAGACCTATGATGAAAGCTAATTGCTGAAGTTACTTGTCTGCCTTGTGCTTTGTGTTAGTTTGGATTCTGCTGTGCAGCTTAGAAATGCAGAGCATCTCGAGTGCAATATTGTAATTTAAATGCTTAGAATACAAGAGAGAAACAATGCACTGGTCATCTCATTAGAGGCTTAGCTATTTACATCTGGACAGCTTTTCTTCTTTGATCGCCCAAGAAAAATGAATGGGAGTTAGGACATGTTTATTTGCTTTTCCAAAGGCTTGAATCCAACGAAAATACACTTATATCTGGGAAGTAATGACTAGTTGTAAATGTTTTAAATGAATGTGACCAGCACTAGATACTGAAACAGAGATTTCTAAGGTTAAAGAATTCATGTGTGCTGACTCCTGGTTTCCATTTGACTCCCATTACAAACCTCATTTTTATGCTACTAAACTAAACAATATAATTCTCCCTGTGGACACATGAATGAGCTATATCGTCATTGTTGTGGGTTTTTTTTCCCTTCTAGTCTAAAAAAATGTGTAAGTGCTGTGGCCTGAAAATTTCATGAGTAGAAAAATCTCTGCTCCCATCTATTGGTGAGGAAGAGAAGAATGCCCATAAAACCAGTTAATCTGTTTAGCTGTTTACCCAGATCACCAGATGGACAGATAATCAGAAAGGTAGGAGCTCTCTGCCACCATCTGTTGAGTAATAAAAAATATGTCCCTTTGCATTTGTTTTTCATTCCTCACACTCTGACAGTGGCATTCTGGGGAGCCATAATAGTTACACCTACAGGACTGTGAAGTCCTTCCATGGTCCCCAGCATCCTGTACTGGGCAGACCTCTCTGTAAGAGAAGTTGCAAAGGATTTAATGAGTACACATGATTGTAGACAGCTTGTAATGGCATTGAGCAAAGCTTTTATTTATTTGTTTTTTTTTTAACTCAGCCATAAAATAAAATGAAGTCTTTAGATTGGCTTTAAGGAAGGAAATTCAGAATAAAACAAAACAGTGATTCCCAAGGGGTTAGAAACTGGCCTGCCTAGATAGACTTAAAAGCTTTGGATCTACAGTACCCCAACTACTGCCAAACTGTAGGGGATTACATCAGATAGGGAAGGAGAAATGATGTTTGAAAGAATAGCTACCTATGGGATATTCACTGCATGAGCTGGGGACCAAGTCAGTAGACAACTGCCAAAGRTAGTGAAGGAAGTAGATGGTTTTATTTATTGTGCATTGTTTTCCCCAAATCAACCATGTTTGTCTTGCCATTAATGAAGTCCTCTTTATTTCAATAAGTTTCATACTTGTGAATGAGGAACTATTGCTGAAAGGTACATGCTTAAAAGCATCCTAGTTGGTAATACAGTGTACAATACTGTGTACTCATTTTGAAGGGATGGGGTGTTTGAACAGGGCGTTGTTGCTATCAAGAAATCTTGCTGAGTTCTGGGTACCCAGTGATGAGATCTGATGCCCAGATCCAAACTAGAAAGAGGAGAAAATAGTCAAAAGAGAATAAACTGTTGGATTCAAGTGGAAGAGTTCAATTTCTGAGCTCATTGTCTTCTTCACTTGTTTTTTTTCTTAGTACCTAATCAAATGAAGTCTCATTGCTGTTGCTAGAAGTAACATTTATTTCTTGTCATATTCTCAACCCTGGTTGTTCTGAGATCATTAGGAAGAGGTACAAGCATGGTAATGCATGTGAAAGAGAGTTGGAAGGAAGAGATGCTGCTGAATAAATCAATATTGAGACGAGTACAATTCTGAGAATATTATTCAGCAGAATGGTTCGTTGCTAAAAGCTGGCATGCTGCAGTTGAACTGAGAGTCTCTAAAGAAAGTGCATCTACAGACAGCTGAGTGATGAGTTCACATTATAAAAGACTGTTCAGGACTTCATCCACTGAAAGGCCATTTATGGGCTTTACTTTCTCACGATCCCACTCTGGAAGGAGTTACTCTGCTTGTAAGCGTTACCCAGCCCATGCAGATCCTCCCATTGTTTCAAGTTAAGGGAACATCAGCTGTTTTTACTATTGTGAAGGGCAGCAGCAATGGAGGGCTAATTGCTTTGCTTCAGTTAAATGTTTTATGAGGTTCGGCTCTTACATGCACTGATGCTGGACCCTGGCACTCTGCATCTGTGATGCTAGCGAGACAATGAGCATTTACAGCACTTCTGAGGGCACTGGCAACAAACCGTCTTGCTTCTCTTTTGAAGGAATGGAAAAAAACAGCAAAAGATATGTTAGATAATTCACAGCAGAAAATGATTATATAGTTGGGAAGGAATTTCTGTTCGAAGAAAAAAACAACAACAAMAAAAAACTCCTCTGCAGTTATACTGGAAACTTGCTATCAGCAGGAAGAAGCAGGCTTAGCAGAGAACTTTTCTGTATTGTGGGAAGAATTTGTCAGTTAGGTTAGACACACATAAGAATATATAAAGGTTATTTCTAATAAGCAATATTACATTCTTACTAAAGAAAATTTGTGCATCTCTACCACTCAGTGAGCTTTACCAAGCAGTGATCATTGCCAGTTTCTCTCCAAGAGGCTGGTTTCTGAGCCTGCTGGAATCACGCTTGGCTACCTCGGCGTCAAAAAAATTAATCCTCCCTAAATTTTAAAGAGGCAGTCGATTCTGCAGGTATTTTAGGGTACATTATGTTATCAGCCTTGGTTTTATTCCACTTAACTCTTCCTTTCTTAGAGACATGGGTGATTGAAAAGCACAGAGTACTTCAGGGGTGTTGAGAGGCAGAGGTATAAGAGCATATGCATCCAGTTTCTTAATCCCAACCTTGTTCCTACCTGTGCATCCCTACCTGTGGCTGTTCTAGTCTGTACCAGACAGTTACTCAGAGCCCTCTGACCTTCGGAACAGAGGAAGGAGAAAAGTGGCTTGGGTCAAGCACCTCCTTCCAAGGTTAATCCTTCTGAAGATTAAAGCTTGTTTTGTGGCAAGTCCTAARATGAAGGAGTCTTCCAGTACAACAAAGAGGAGGGCATTTTGCTGGCATGGTCCCACAAGACAATCATGATACTGGTTAAGAGAAATTGTCTTTGTTTTGTAGCTGTGTATAAAGCTACATGTTCACTTGCCGATTGAAAATAATGGATTTGTCTTTCTGCAGATTTAGATTATAGCAGGAAAATGGGATTAATTTTGCAGGGGTACATTTAAAATATATATAAAAATTTAGAAAATTTTTCAGCTCAAAAAAATTCAAAAAATGAGTTTCAGCTCATCTTTCTTAACCATGGGAGTACAGAATTTTACACAGCCTTGCAAGTGCACAGTGCTCTTCTTGAGGACTCATGAAATGGTACTCGCACTTCCCGGCCTCTACCTGAAATATTTTCCTGATGCATCCGGGCAGCACATTTATATTGTATATGGCTGTTACAACTTATATGGATTCCTGATGTTGGAGGCTCATATTTTTCCTGTGGTTGAGTAGGACACCCAGCTCTCTTTTCCCCCTAGCCATAATACATTGTGGCAATGAAACAAATCACAAAAATCCTGTAGTGTAAAAGTCCTTTACCAAGAATSACTTATAAAATAGGTTGCCAAAAATTTGTTGAGAAACAACTATTTGTTGGAACTAGGACTACATCTGAATRTAGTGAATGTGCATGAAATGTGTCAGTTAATCAGGTCTGTTAAAGAGGCAAAAAGTGAATGGTTGTTAAATATTGCTGTGACTTGGAAAAAAAAAGGCATTTTTATTACTCTATTGTTTGCATTTTGTCAGTGCCAGGCAGCCTCACACTGAAGTGAAACTTCTATTGTATTGGATATCAAACAAACATAAAAAACAGCAAAACAAAACAAAACAAAACAAAAACAACAAAAAAAAAGCTCTGTAAAGTACTTCCTCTCTAATTAGGAACAAAACATGTCCAGAGAAGGTGAGTGTGTATCACTAGCAGTTGAAAGTGGAAATAATAACCATATGGTTTTCTTTTACTAGTGCTGGCATATAACTGCCCAAAGAAAGTGTACAGCAGATGTACACAAAAACACAATGTGAAACAACATTATTTCCTAAAAATATCAGGACCCATCTCTTCCCAAACTTATGTGAAGCCTATGAACTCCAGCATAGATTGTTGCAGGCCGACAGCAAGTTTGACTTGTCTTGCTTGTCTTTGCATCCAAACAGCATGCAATGAGAAAGACTAAGATCCTTCCTTCCTGGAGAATCTGAGCATGAACTGGATGCCTTAAGAAAAGGTTGGGAAATACAAAGGAGGTGTTAAGAAAGTACATCAGCAGCATGGCAGACAGACGTGCTGCAGGTAAGGAACAAGAAGGTAGAGAAACAATTGGTTTTGATTTTAGACTTAAGTTCTAGAAGAGCCAAATGTACTGTTTGAAAGACATTGTTTCCTCAAAAATCCATGCCTTCCTCTCTTCATAATTCTCCTGTGCAATAGCTCAAAAAGTCTGATAAGAGGAAAAAAAATGGTACTTAAAAATCCTGAAGAGCAGACTGAAGGGAGGATTTAGGATCTGCAGCTTAAGAACTACCTTTACTAACCATCGCTGCATATCTTTAATGGGTCTGGAGAAAAGCACACCTGCAGTAATTGGTAAAATTGCTTAGACTGTTTCAGAGATTCCTAGGATATCTTAAGAAAATAAAAGAGGAAACAAGAATCAACAYTAAAAAAGCCCATGAATGGGATTTGCCCTGTTGGGCTGACCTATGGATGGCAATCTAAATGCAGTAATGGAGGCACTGGTAGGAAACGCCTCAAGCGCAGGAAAATCCTCCAGTGAGAAGCAGAATGCAGTGCTTATAGCAAGTTGCAATAACATGTAATTCACAAGGATCACTGACTTAAAGTGTTTATTCATACAATCACCATATTGGTATAGTAATTCACACAGTGGCTCGTTCCAGAGCACTACTCCTTTAAAAAAAACAGCAGGCCAAACTGTTATTGGTCACCCTTGAAGTGATTTAAAAAAAAAAAAAAAAAAAGAAAAACTTACTGAGCAGAGTGGTGCAGCAATGGAAAACCAGTGACACAACATTCTTTTGGTCTTATCTTTATATAGGCCCAGCTACATAAAAGCCACCTGAGAAGTGACAGGAGGCATCCATTTCAGCTTGGCAGGGTCTAGGTCATCCAAGGTATCTGCAAGCTTGAGAACTGAATGAGAGGGAAATAGAAAAGGACTGCAGAGAAGCAATGAAACTCCCAATAAAAGGCCCAAAGTAGGMCTAGGAGGTTGTAGGAAAAACCTCAGCTGCAAGCCTGGGATAGGAAATCCTGGTAGGTGGGCAGAGGGGAGATCCAACTTGGAAGCACTCTATAAAACAAAGAAAGCAGCAGCACAGAAGGAATCTCCTGCCTCCGTCTCCATCAAAAATAACAATGCAGCTGAAAAATTAGGAAGGTCAGCAGGCCACAATGGTGTGATGTTAAAAGGCTCTGTCTGTGAGTCATATTCTTGGTAAGCTTTGGCCTTAGAGGCTCAGCAGTCAGAGATACAGTAGGAAAGAGAAATTAATCAATTCAATATAACTTGAAGGAGGGAACTTAAAYTGAAAGCTAAGGCTGTTTACAGGAGCCACAAGGAGACTCATAAACGTGGCTAAACTGCTAGCTACCAGTGTAGTATTTCTCTAAGTAGCTCTCTGTAGAAAAAGGCAGCTTGCAACTGCAGTCCTGGAAGCTTCCTGTGTTGCTGTGCTATATGCAGAATATTAAAAGTATCCTAAAAAGAATGCTGTAGAGAAGCTTGCTGCATCTCACTTCCCATTTGGGAGAGACAGAGATTAAGTCAAAAAAGAATTCCTTAATAGATCCTGAGTGGGTGATATGGGTGTTTTGCCAAGTTATACGTTCAAGCATTACTTATTTAATCTAAAGTCGGTCTTGTTGATGGGAGTACAGATAGCTTAAACTGTGGATTTTCCATGAAAACTATTTCATGCTATCCCTTTAGCCCATAGTAGAATTTGAAGTATTGCCTATTTACAGACCATGTTGAATAAATTAATGCAGTATTTAGAAATATATTTTTAAAATATTTTTTTTCCAATGTTGCAGAACAGTTTCAAAGCAGAAGTGCTATTGCTTAACAAGTGTCATGTAATCACTGGCACATACTAAATGTTCCTTCCAGAAAGTCAGCTCAATTAGGTCTGGATATTTAATTTGAAGAATGATTACCATGACTGGGTTAAAGCTGTATTATAGCTTTGATTCAATAAATTGTAGCTTAATTCAATGTGCGAGGTGAGGTAGGGTAAAGAAATGTTTCCAACTTGCCTTGTAGATGACTACCCTGGTCTCTCTGAGAGTATCTGTCTTCTGCCATAATTCTCCACCTTCCTGTGGAAGGTGTGTGGGGGGGGTTCTTCCTCAGATCTCCGAAAGTGTCTTCAAAAAGTAGCCAGCTCTTTTGAGCACCTTTGCCCCTGTGGCATCTTCCAAGAAGATCTTGAATAATTAGCTAGCTACACTTCCCTGTGTAAATTGTGGTCTGGGTATTCCTGCAGCTGGTTTCAATATAGTTTGCAGAACAATGTTTGATTTATCTGATTGGTAGAATGGGAATCTGTTTTCACAATTTCTTCTGTTCTCAGATAATTTTTCGTTTGTATTCCAAGTATTCTTGCTTTTTTTTTTTTTTTTTTCTCAGATCATGCTATTTGGACTAATGGAGGCATTTAGAAGAGACTGTGCTTTATCTAACAATTTTGGTAGTAAAAAATAGTATTTTCAAAAAATAGCATGAATTATGAATCTGAGATGACAAAGTTTGAGCACAACTTCTTCATGTCTTCTTGTTGCCACTAGAGCAGGCCTAGTAATAACTGGAAGGAAGAAAATTAAAAACAGCAAAAAAAGCCACATGTGCCTTTTGTCCCATATTATGCCTGTGGCTTAATTATACAGCTGCATTGTGTGCTTAGCTAAAAAGCAATAAAGGCTCTGCAAGAAGTACCATTAATGAATCAGCATCACCCCCTGAAGATTAGTTTAGTTACTGGAATCTTTCTGGTGGAAATGCTTTTTATTTCTTTTATTCAGTTTGTCTCCAGCGGTCCACATCCAGAAGGCCCCAGTTTGTCGATACTGATGTAAACAGCCAGCAAAGGGCTGGTCTGAGGTAATGAATAAGGTCACAGTCAAATCGTACCATTTCAGAAACATGTACACATTGTGTAGGGGGTAAACTATGAGCATGTTAGCACAACGGTGGCAACCTCAACATGTCTCGTCTTAACAAGGGACTTGAACATGGGGAATAATCTATCTTTGAGAAAAGCATGAAGCCATATGGTGAAAATGTGCAAAATGGGGGCCATGTGGGGAGGGCAGCATTGAACTGTATGTATTTCATAGAACCTCTTACTGTAAGGTACCATTAAAGCAAGAATTTTAAATATACTGTAAGTTATTAGATATTCAGAAGACATTGAGAACTCTTGCTTTCCATTCAAGGAACTGGGACTTCTGGAAGTTGAAAGGAAACCTTTCCTGAAAGCAGAGTGACTCATTAAGAGCTGTTTTGCACTTTTAGTACATCAGTACCTCTAGTTCAGGTGCCAGCATTATGCATTAAATGACTGCTATTGGGTCACCTATATTAACAGTCCTCATCAGTAGTAGTATATGGATATCACTGATCACTAATATTACTGTAATCCCTCATATTTCTGTTTACCTGAGATCAGACCTCAAATTCCTTGTCATTTATACATAGGTATTATGAAATACTGTTAATTAGCAGTCACCCTGTGGGAACATCTTTTTTTCTTGGAGTGGCCACTGACAACCTGGAGCAGATATGCTCAGTCTCCCTGCCCCCACCCGAAAGATGTCTTAAGAGTTCTCCAATGAAGCCATGCACAGTGCATGAATCAATCCCCACAGATGCTCAGGAGGAGCTTTAGCCTCCCAGCACATGGATGATCACCAGCTGCACTTCAGCTTCTTCTTAACATCCTTCATTAGCCATTAGGCTTATGGGTTCTCAGGTTCCTCTCCCGCTTTGGAAACCGTGTGCATCTGCTCTGGATTTAAATTCCTGTTTTCTAGAGAGCTTTCACTACATCATTCTGTGTCCCTGTGTTGCTGGGAAATACCAGGAAGACATTTACCATTCCCTGAAAGCTACTCGTACTTCAGTGTAAAATCTCAATTCTTGTGGAATGGAAAGCCTGAAGCCAAAAATTATATTTAAAAAGTTCATTATGAACACAGAGCACTAGAGGAAGTAGCAATCAAGAATTCTAATCAGGAATCTCTAGGTTGCCTAGAGTATCAAATGCTATGTTCGCAGGGAGACTAGGCAAACAAATTGGCGGGATATGTCAATGGAGTCTAGACTGTAAAAGGTCCCAGGAGAAATTAATTTCCAAGTCTTTAATTCAGCACATTTTACATATTTTACCTACAGCTTTTCACATCCCAATTTAAGTAAAAGTTTAAAAGTATTGAAAAAAAAGAAGTTATGTGCTGTTTTTATCTAACTAAATATTTGCCCAAATGCAACTTTAAGATTTGTTCAGCAGAATACTTACATATGTGCCAATGTCATTTAGTCTGCCCATGCACTTCCTGTTCGCATTGGAGCTTGTCTGATGCTTTAAATTAGGTGTTGAAATGCCCTACTGAATCAGAGCCATAACACAGGCTTCATTTTTTAAGGTGGAGAACCAAGACCTAGCTGCTTTTCCTCCAAGCAACAGCAGAGSCTGTGAGCAAGGAGGTGTGGGAAACCTTGGGCTACTCTTCTCCTGAGTGTTTTGTATAAACTGATGGTCAGATGAGCAGTTATGAAGTCTTCTGCCCTTTAAAGGAGACAGGGTGCTTTTGCTACAGAGAGTCCCCTATATCAAGTGCACTGCCAATCCTGATGTCTCCAAAGTACTGCAGACTGCCAGGTGTGTCACGACAGGCAATTCATTTAGCACCATTTCTTATATGCTAAGATCATTTGCTTTTTATGTATATATTTTATAGCTGTGTTTGAGGAGATCAAATTTTCTTCAGTTAATGAAATATCTTGGAAAATATAGTGCAAGGCTATAAATTCTTCCAAAATTAGTATTTTCAATTCCTCATCTAATTATTCTGAGGAAATGTATGAACTGAGAACAATGAACTATCTTGAGTGAAAACTAAATAACAACATCTCATTATTTATCTATTTATTATCTTTATTAAAAAGATTGGAAATTTAAAAGTGAAACTGAAGAGAATTGGGAATTTTGTTCTCCTCCACTACATTGAAATCTTAATTCTGAATTCTCTTAATGAAAAAAACCTTCATCTGAATGAGATGTTACAGATAGTCTTGATATGTGAATGCTTTGTGTGTGTTTGTGCTATGTCTTTTGTGTGTGTTCTATGTATTCTACCAGTGTAAGTGCTATGGCAGGCACATCAAAAGAAAAAGAGGGAAAGCACATCCTCTGAGTGTAGCACATTACCCAAAGCACATTACCCAAAATGYAGTTATTTCTTGAATCTCTTTTCCCTTGCCCAGAAAAGCATACCAAATTCTTATACAAGGGATGTGATTGCCTGCAGTTCTCTTACATGCAAGACGTTCAGCAAAGCAGTTTATCCTTTTTCAGAATCTAGATTCTAGACAGTTGATTCTGAAGTCCCTGTGATATCTATACCATGAGAAAACACACGCTATTGAAGGCGTACATAGGTAGCTATTTCCTGTTACAAACACATATTGAGCGCTCCCTGCGCTATCTATGGAACCTACCTAATTCTGTTACTTTCTTGCTGCTTCTTAGAATGTTTTTCTGAATGTATGAAAACAAAGGAACTGAAACACAGAAAAGAACACAAACTTCAAATGCTGTCTTCTGAATATCCAAGACTACAAGGCCCAAGAGCTGCATTCCAGTCACACACTCAAGGTACTTTCTTTCTGCAGACCTCACTTCTCTTTAGCAACGCCTTCACAGCTCCAGACATTAAAGCGTCTGGTTTTAAGTCTTTAAAGTTGGTCTACATAGTAAGTTTTCATCAGTTTTCCCTAACAGAGAGAAATAACCTTGGCCTCCAT
Organism: Nothoprocta perdicaria; assembly: GCF_003342845.1. Classification (NCBI taxonomy): domain Eukaryota; kingdom Metazoa; phylum Chordata; class Aves; order Tinamiformes; family Tinamidae; genus Nothoprocta; species Nothoprocta perdicaria. The sequence continues at coordinate 184,252 of NW_020455736.1, forward strand.
TTTCAAGTTAGAGAGCCCTTCTTATGATTCTTCCAAGACTACCTCTATGGCTCTTTCCCAATACATTTATAGAAGGCCTTAGTGCTGCCYTACAATTCTGTCATTGAAACACAGAATCCCCACATGAAAATCAGCAATAACACTATTTAGCATATTATACAAGGAGAACACTTCTACATACCTCGTATGATGGCTCATGTAAGACTTGAAATTTCCAGTATACATTGCTTAGTTGACATTTTAGAGTCTTTTCCATAATTTGTGTGCTGCTGAAAGACAAATACACAGAAGTCAGAAATATAAAACAGTGGTTAAGAGGATCCTGCTAGCACTGACCAACTTGGAAAATTTACAGCACTTTTTGAATTTATATTTTCAGTTTCACATATATTTAGGAAAAGCCCTTTACATTATTGCTTTGGTTTGGTAATACATCAGCATCAGCTATGCTTTTCTGACAGTGAAATATTGCTTTAAGTACTGGATTTTGTGCTCAATGTAATTGTGCACTTAAGGAAAATAATTTCTTCAAGTGTCACTTTAGCAACTCCAGAAAATCTACAGCAATGCTAGTGTTCTGCTGTTTTCTATTGTGGAATTCAATATGCAGTATTCTCTCCAATTTGAATAATTTTGAATCTGTGCACACTTTGCAGTTTAGAGACACTATGATCTGAATAGCTGTTTCATGTAAATGTTTTGGCAGTAACAAAAATATTCACAACATTACTACCCAAAACTTCAAACGGCAATAAGGATTTTTCATGACAGCAATGAAAGAGCATGATAGGCAGGTGGCTGAAAACCATTWTTTTCTCTCTGTGTAACTGATATTTTCTCACTGAGAAAAAAAAAATCTACTTTCAAAAGGTTATTTCTGTATTAACATGATACCACTAACATCTGTCTAGATATCTCTCTTCTCCTATGGTCAAGCTCTTAGATACAACACAGTCCAAGAAAACTTGAAAGCTCCCCCCACAGCTGTGGGGTAAACGTGTGACACGATGCTTAAAGCATTAACTAACTGGAGGAAGCRAATGGAGCTTGGTAACACCAGCAATACGGAAATTTCTCAAGCGATTTGAGAAGGTTGTCTAGAGCAGGCTGCATGTTTGATTATATATGCACTGGATACCCACTTCTCTCTACTTGAATAATACATGGGAGCTAGAAATTGTTTCCTTAAAAATATCAAAATGAGCAATGACCCTGTTCTGAAAATAAAACCTGGGAATTTTAACTCTGCTACCTCTAGGAAAGCCCAGTGGGAGGGATAGGATTGCTAGAAGCAGAGGAGGCCTCCTTTTCCATATTTGTTATCATGTAACAAAATCTGAAGGCATCTTCCTTTGCAAAGAGCAGGAAATAATTCCTATGCAGCTCCAGGGCCATTCAGAGGTTACAGTGCCCATTTCATTTGAGATGTTAAACAACGGAGCACTTCAGCATTTTCCTGAGACTTACTTCAAGTCAGAGAACACTGAAAAAGAGGGGGGAAGAAAAAAGGGAGGCTCATGTACAGTSGAGAGGTTCTAACTTAGTCATAGATGAAAACATACTGCTCATCAGCTGTCCTCTATGAAGATCTCACCAAGTTTTATGGCAATAAACTCCAGCATCCTATTGAGCAGGACTAATTTAGTAGATGTGACTATGCCTCTGCATTTCCCTGAAAAGAGGACTGTACACCTGATGTTTATGTAATACAATCTGGGAGACAGATTGCAGCTGTCATTTCAGTCCCAGGATGAGACAGTCTAACAAGTGTCAAAAGCTAAAAGGTCCTTGCCTTGGATAGCGTGAAACATGGTGTTGGTGACTTCAGTAGCAAAATTCTCATCAATTTTTGTGTTTGCCTTGGATGGTTTTAATTCTGTATAAATGGAAGCACATATTTTGACAAAACAAACATGATATTTGTCAATCAGAGAACATGTAATCACTTAATTTGTAATACCATTTGTTAACTACACTGTTTAGATTTTCTGCACAGATTTTCTTACTTTTACCATCCAAAGTTGCTTGTTAGCAATACTTTGGGGGCTTTAATATTGCTTGATAACTTGATTTTTTCACATCAGTTAGCTTACCTTAATCCCTTTGCTCTTCTATTTATGGAACCACTTAACACTTTCAACCACTGTGAATTTTTGTTCCTGTAGCCTTCTCTTGTATAAAAGTGATAAAGCATATCAGATGCCAAATGGCTAAATTCTAAGTATAAATTCAGCTAAACTATCTGCTCTGTACTCTGCTAGTTTCAGTCCTGTTGTCATTAGACCTTCGCAGCCTCCTTCCTCTCCCTTGCAGGCGTGCGAGCCTTTTCACAGCAAGTTGCCTCCAGATGTTTGGTGGTAACTCTCCAATTAGTGTGAGAGATGGGAATTCGGCTGGGACACCAGGCTGAAACCTCTAACAACCCCTAGCTACGTCCGTAGCCACTTCCCAATTGATTTTTCACATTTGCTTGTGTTTTATGGTTCCAACAAAGGAACTTATAACAGGACGGGGGACATCCTGCTGGGAATTCGCAGAAGGGATATGCCTGTCCCCTGCATTGTCTCTGAGAATATCAAGCAGGGATTGAACTGATTAAGAAAATCCCAGAACTTTCCGATGCCTCATTTTATCCTTTCTGCCTCTGGCTTAACTCATTCCGCGTTGATACTGTTTAAGGTGCTAAACTTTCTTGATCAATAGTTTTAACGTAGCTGTCAGATTTAACCAAGTAAGATGTTAAGWAATCTTCTCTCCCATTGCTGCCCTAGGATGCAATGATGTTTCAATGCAAACACAGTCCTTTTGATCTTAGTTACTTGGGAGCTCTTCTGCAGCTTGTATCTTAGCAGAAACTCTAACAATCTGTTTGTGCTTACTGGGAAAAGATATTGTTGCCTTGCCAACATAACTACCCTGGTGAGTTAGGGAATATCGAGTGAGAACAGATGAAATATTTAGATATAAATAGCCTGTTTTCATGTGCTGTGATTGTCACTAATAAGGCAAGAACGTGTGGTTTGCGGTTAAGGGACAGGATGAGGAACCAGGACAGCTGGGTTCCCTTCTGAGCTTTACCACAGTGTATTGAAGAAGTCATCAAGCCCCTCTGTAAGCCATAAGCTGGAAGTGGATAATAATACCCTGGGGGCTAATTCTTCAATGCTGTAGCTTTCAGACATACAGAGGGGAAGAGCAACACAAGTGTATGATATTTATGTATTAGAAATCAGTCCAACTAAAAGTCTACCCAGAAAGTTTGGGAATTAATTCTACCCTGACTTTAGGAATCAGAACCACTTGCCATTTCCTAGCAAAGACAGAAAAACAAGAGGAAAAAGAGAAACAGTATGGAATCTTAGAACAGAATCCTCTCCGAAAGTAGCTCATCTTGTGTCTTCTGTGACAAGTTTGCTGAGCTTTATGTTGAGGCTTTCTTTTCTCTCAGTCCTTATTATTTTTTAATATCAAGAGTGGTTAGAACAGCAAGGGAGGGTACTATGTACCTAGCAGGTGACTGGCAGCGATGTGCCAGAGGTGAAATATGTCAATTTTTCCAAAGCCTTTAGACTAAGACTTCAGTCTTAATTCACAAACCTCAATAGGGCTTAAGAAGGACTTACAGCGGCCTCTATAAAGAGATGCATCCCACCAACTTGCTCATTGCAGCTGTGACTAATTATTCCCTAAACAATAATTAGAATTATGTAATTAGTATAAAAATAATTAAAGCAAAGATTCATTCCACCTAAGAGCAGAAAGCATGCTTGCTTTGCAAGAGATAGTGGAACAGAGAGGAGCATTTGTGTGTGTGCATATGGCATATGCTAGCAAGAATCTCCAAGTAAATAGTTGCTACTTYGGCTAAGGAGAAGCTCTGTGTTGGGCCTTGAGTTTAAATCATGATTACAATACCTTTGGGATGAACATTGCTCTATTTTAGGTTTTCCACTGCTCATTTGAAACAATTTTAGTGAGAAAAAGAAGTCTCTCACACAATAATTATTTTATATCCACTTTTGGACATTGGGCATTAGATGGCTAAAGGCCACATGTCAGGGAAATGAGCTTCAATCTGTTGTATTTACTTCATTTGAAAACATTATTGAGAACAATTATCCACTGCAATATCAGCTTAGGAAATACATTTTTAAATAAGAAAACTGCTCTCCAGTTGATTTGGGAGAATCTGATTCTAAGCAAAGCCCATATTTTCTATGATAAGTGTTCCAGGTATCTGCAGGGATTAATTTCTCTCCTAACTGACATGTGCACTAAAACTGAAAATACAAGGCCATGCTTAACCAAGTCCACCTCCTTCCTATTCCCAGAAGCGATTCCTTCTTCCGCAGTTGTTGCTTTCACAAGGCAGGACCTGGGCCCGGAGCCCTCCSGGAGGTCTCAGCCCTTTCTGTCCAGCCCCGCAGTGCTCCCAGTGCTCCCGAGTGGCGGGCGAGCAGCTGCGGTTCAGAGAGGTCTAGCAAGGCCTCTCGCCTTGCTGGGCTAGAGAAAACTGCAACTCCAGATTCAATTGCCCCTGTTCATCTGAGCTGCCTCGTTCACCTTCAGGGTCTTAAAAAAAGACTGTGCTCAGAGCTATGGAAACAGTTATGAGGGAGGTTACCTTTTTCTTACAAATTGCACTCCACACTGGGAGCAGCACGGCACCTTTAGCSGTCCTTAGCCTTTCCTAGGGCTCGGGCAGAGAGAAAGAGACTGTGTGAAGGCTCCATTTCAGATTTGCTTGTAGGGAGGTGACTGCGGAAAAATAACGTGTCTTTTTGCCTGAGGAAGAGAGCACGAGTTCTGGCTGCATGTGGTAAATCATACAACCATAGCATCTTGCACATTAATTTCCCTAAAAACGTATCCAAAACACACACATGCATATCTAGATGTACATCTCTATACGTGAAGGCCCATCAATAACTACCTTTRTGTGGTAAGACGAAAGAGCCTGAACAAACAGAAGTTTTAACAACATTCTTTTTCTATGGCATAGACCCCACTACTAGTAATTTCATCTCGGAATGGAAAGCACAGCATTACATTATTGGAGCAAAAAGGCCAAATTTCCCTGGATGCCAGTTAGACCCCAAGCTCATACAAACACAGCAGGAGAAATCTAAAATGATTTTGTTTCCTAGTGGCACTAATTCCATTGCTGGAGAAAATATAATTATATTTATATTAACATTATAATGATAACTTTGCAGGCCAGATTCCCATCTGTTTGTTAGGCCAGATATAAACACAGCACCAGCAGAGACCTAAGGAATTTCTGTTCCTCTGGCTGCCTAGCCGGTAATTTCAGCAGTAAGAGGAAAGTTCATTCTGTGAGAAATACAGTTAAGTATTCTCTGTTAAAATACAGTTAATTTTGTCTTAAACACAAAGTCTCTCCTCACACAAATTCCMCCTGGACTGAAACTGCAGACTAGCAGGCTGTGTATGTGTAACACTTGGTCAGTGTTAGTTTCACCATTCTTGAGTTAAACGTGTACGGTCCATTCCAGTCCATGCTCAGCCCTTTTCTATATGATCCACTGAAAGCATTTTCCTTTGCGAAACTCAAACATGGTAAGATAAGAGCAGCTTCCTACTTCTCGCTCTCTCTCTTTTTTTTTTTTTTTTTTGTTAGGCTTCTCTTTTAGGTTTGAAGGAAATGGGCACAATATTTTTAAAACAGTTCAGGATACTTCCTTTACTGTTTTTTTGTTTGTTTGTTTGTTTTTCCAGCTCCCAAGCTAGAAAACAAACATAGAGAGACATAGAATTATTCATGCAAAATGGGGACTATTTTTGCAAACATTAAATACAATCTCACTGAGATTCAAATAGATCTTTGGCACTTTTTGACTACAAATGTGTTAGCATATGTTTAAAAAAAAAAAAAAGTAATGTTACAAACCTACTGAATATAGACAAATTCCTACAAAACCACCAAGAAGAATGTTCAGTGGGAAATTAAGATAAATGAAGATGCACATTTGACCTCAGAAACCACAAGAAACAAAATGGAGGGTTTAGAGGTTGGATTTAAAGTTGGTTCTCAGACTTTTCTACATTATCCCCTGCAGAGATTCTGCAGACATTCAAAGTTAAAAAAAAAATCTTCTAAGTAAAGAAAAAAAAGACTAAGAAATTTTACAAACCACTGATTATATGTTTTTCGTTGAATATTAGTAATATTTATCTTGGTATTAAAAGCCAGGTATAATAATCATCAGAAAGAAGGAAAGACAAACACTGGAAGATAAATGGTTGTGATTCGACAAACTAAAAAGCTGGAAATTTTTTATGCCTTTACCAATGAAAAAGTAAAGAAAATTACTACCAGATAGGATCACTAGTCATAGAAAAAAAAAAGATGTGAAATGCTGAATTACCCTTAGTTTTGGCTGTTTTTGAAGCTCATGTAGTTCTAGGTTTACAGAACCTCAGATTCACAGAATCACAGATTCACAGAATTTTTAAGGTTGGAAGGGACCTCTACAGATCATCTAGTCCAACCTTCCTGCTCAAGCAGGCACACCTACAGCATGTGGCACAGGGCRGCATCCAGGTGGGTTTTGAAGACCTCCAGAGAAGGAGACTCCACAACTTCCCTGTGCAGCCTGTTCCACTGCTCTGTCACCCTAACAGTAAAGAAGTTGYTCCTCACCTCGACCTGTTGCACTCTGTTTTCCTCTCATACATAAAAGTTTAATGATTGTTGTAACACGATATAAAAGCAGACATAAATCATTCACATTTATATTATATAGTACACTGTGCATCTCTTTTACTCCCCTGTCTTTTGGAAATGTCATTATGTTCATGAAAAATAGTAACTATATTAAGAGATGAATGGAAACACAATCTCTAGTGCAAACAGGAAGAAATTGCACCTGCTTTTTTGGTTAAATGTTTCCTGTACTATAGTAAATAAATTTCATTACTATGTAAAACTTGATGTTTCGTAATAGTGTAGAACAACAGCTGGAAAATTTTCATCTTACTTGAATATACTACTTTTTATTATTAGACTGCATTTCTTTAAAGACTGTTACTGAATATCAAAGGCACATGATACTAACCTACACTGGATTCTCCCAAAGCATTGGAGTCTGCCACTGGAAATTTCTACTTCTCTCTCAGGACTTTGTACAGACTATACTAGTCTCTGCCTCATGTGCAGAATATTACGTTCTGAAAATTATCTAGATATTTTGCAGCCCCTGAAAATAAAAGCAAAGTGCATCTCATTGCCTATCCGTTTTTCGTTTCTCTACAAAATATTCTATCCAGAGAGCTCACAATTTTATTGCTTTTCCCTTAGTTCCTGTCTTGCTTATAAATTGTTGATCGTAGGCCTAAATAGCAATAGAGATCTAAGGCTTCAGTAAAGACAATTTTATATTTAGTCAACAGGGCACAGTGAACATATAAAAGATACTGTTTTGTGGAGATACAGCCTGATTTTGCACCAGCAGAATGTTACAGTAAGCAGAATCAGTCCCCAAGTAGAGATTGTGAGTGGAACAAAACCAAGCAGAACAACTATATTAAATACATCTTTGAAAAAAACACTTAAGTGATTCCTGGGGGGGAAAAAAAAAATCATTTTAGACTCAAAACCCTACCATATTTTGCACTCAGACATGCCAGCACTGAATTGAGCATGGGCTTATTAATTCTGTCCCAGAATTGCAGCAGTGCAAAATGGTGCACCTGGAGTCCCATGATACCATAGCCAAACTGCTTCTCATACTTGGAATAGCACAGATTTTTATTCCCTATCTGCTGAAATCTGTGACATCTGCTGTAAACTTCATCAGCACTGTTGGCTGTAAAATATTTCACTGAGATGGACTCAAATATTTCCGAGCAGGTTGGAATCTTAACAAAAAAATTTGCACTGAGAATATGTATTTATGTAGATATCAAGCCAAGAAAGCTAAAGAGAACAATATTGTACAAAAGAGGAGCAGAACAGGGTATTCATTATCGAGCTACTACTACTAACACCAAAGTATTCAGCTGTGACCTGTTAGCAGCAAATGGCCATTACTTTGCAACAGCTCCTGCAGCTTTCTCTGGCACAGCCCTTTTCAGGCTCAGCCTAAGTTGCCACATACCGTTTCCAGGACCTTGGGGACCGCCAGCGAAATCTCCAATGAGGGCTGCTATTCGGGCACATGAATGCACAAGAACTATGCTAAATTTTTGAAGCAAAGGTAAAAATGTGTRTGTATATATCACATACATATAACATGACATATAAAGTATAGTATTATAATAAATTCTATGTTATATACACACCTACAAGTACTTACCGTGTAAACTTGCTATAAGTTACAAGAATTCCGTACGAGTTTGTAATTACCTTTGCTGAGTGATGGAAATCATCTCCCTTGAGCTGTGTGTGCTCTTTAAGGCAAAATGACAAAGAGGAATTTTAGTGAGTGCCTTAAAGTTCTGGTGGGGAAGGGTGTCACTGTCACCAAGGTAAGACCTGTCCTCGCCCTTGATGTCAGGGTATCAGAACAAAATATGAATTTCAGCTAAAGAGAAGAATTTTTCAGTGCAGAGCTGATAAACGTTCACATCAGGGCTAGCACCTGGAGATGCCCAGCCGATGTGAGCAGTAACTGCCTGCTGGCAGACGGAGGCTGTTGGGATCACAGACTCTGGATGTAACCTGCAGGCTGGCATCATTTGCCGTGGGGCTCTGCGTGCCGGCTTATCAGTCTCAGTGCTGCAGTGTTAAAAGAGAGGCCCTTCAGCAAAATGGCAATTCTTTCCTGAAATTCAAGGAGGTGGGAATTATAGCCCTTTGTCATGGATTCACTGATCTAATACAGACTGGCATTTTAGGCATTTATCCTAGTTATATTAATTTAATATATTCTAGTTCATGTGCCAACCTACCCTGTTGTTTTCTTGAGGCATTTTATCAGTACAAGATATCACTTTTCTTAAGTCAAGATCATCTACGTATTTGTAAATTTTCTTGACTGAATGGTGCTACTGCCCACAAGAGAAGCAATACTGAGGGGGCTAAATCTAGTGCTGAAGGATTCCTTTGTCCTACATGGCTCATAAAGAGAACAGCTCCAGAGGAGAAATTATTTGCAAGCTGCAACTGAACCAAATTAAACATTTAAAAGATAGAATGAGGTGAAGAACCCATAGTTTTTAAAAGCTAGTATTCTTTTGTTGAGAATTATACTCCAGAACAATCAGAAAATACCATGTTTTCACAAGTATGAAAACAACAAAAAAAAAAGCACAAAAACTTTAGGTTAAGGTCAACTGAACTTAATTTTCTTTTGCTATTTCTTGTACCCCAAGACAAAACCCTCTATTACAACATGTGCAATTATGATGGCAGCTGGGATTAGTCACTGCCCCAGCCAACCATTTTGTGTGCCTCTTCGGAAGTCAGGTGAGGAAGAATTCATCTCTCCTACTTTAGCCATATAAAAGCCCAGCAGAAGCTCTGTCTCCCTCTGCTTTCACTGGGGAGGGAGATGAAGAGAAATGTAGGCCTTGGGTGGAATCAAATGCTCCTCTGCTGCCTGCAAAGAAAGTGCTAGAATATTGGAAATTCAGTTCCCTTCAACTGAGACATTGTCCCTCCCTTACTGGACAGAAGAATTATGGAGATGACTTTGGCACATTCCAATATTAGGGCACTAGGAGGTACATAAGAACCATTGATAGACTGTTCATGTCTTGAACATCCTGGCCTTTGCAGCTGGACAGAGCTAAGAGTGCTTGTCAGTGTTCCCAGGCCAAGTTTGGAAGGCAAATTTGGCTGAGCTTGTTTTTTTACTTTTTTTGTCAATATTAAAAATATGTCCTGTATATGGTACTTCTTCTGGCATTTACCACAGAAGAGTCTTTACGGACAGATTCCAAAACCGTAACATTTTTATAAATGCTTCATAGAAGCTTACAGATTTCACAGGCTTATATTGGCTTAAACCAGAGGAATTTTATGTGCTTTAACCAATATTACCTGAGGAAATATAGCTCCCAAATGCTGATTTTTCCAAAATACAGTTATATTATGGAATGAATGAATGTTGGCTTTGGGCCAAACTTTCTTAAAACTTTCTTCTAGATACAAGGCTTTCACAAGTTATTTGTTCTTAATGGTATGTTTTTCTTTTGCTGAACTTACAAACTTAATTAGTATTTTTTTAATTAAGTTCTCCTTTAAGATTAAATGTTAAGCACCACTTCTTTAATTTGAAACTAGAGTGTCTTCAATGGAATCAGTTTGTATGCACAATGCAAAGGTGAACTTTGAATATTAACTACTTTATAATCTTGAAAAATATTTGAGGGGTTTATGCAAGCATTTTAGAAAAATGATGGATGACACACATTAATAATAATTTTAAATATTTGAGAAGAATGGCAAAAAATCCTTGTGTATTTATAGAAACTCCCAAAGCATTAACAATGGTTCCGCCTTTTTCCAAGTTATGTAATACTCTTCTGTTCCTAAAAACACCATCTTGTTCAGGTCTAAGATCTTTAGAGATGCCTGAATTGGTTAGTGAAAAATATGAATTTTATGCCAGTGGTACCTTCTGTTAAAGCAAAGAAAAAATTTGTTATTACCCCATGTTTTTTTTTCCTCCTCTCTCTCACTCTTTTTTATATATTTATAAGGACAGCTCTGATAAGCTGTTCTCAACAATATCATTTCTAACGAGATGAGCATGGTCCATGTGAATAGAATAAATGCTTACAAAGTTGAGCAGTACTTAGTGAGTCCATAAAAATAAATGAAAACTTAGCAGGATAGAACTAAAGAATTCCTGTAGAGATCTGTGATGATTTAAATAAAAGATATTATATTCAGTGTGTTATCTTTCCTGTAGAAAAACAAAATTTCTGTTTTCTATATGACACTCAATGTGAAAAGGGTCAGCTACCATAGCGCCTACAGCACGATGGCCTGTAATTAGCAGCATAAATCAAGAGGCTTAGTTATTTCAAGACAGCTGAACCACATTATGCCAGTAATGATTGAGCAAATATTTGTGTACCTGTCTTTACAAAGAGCAAACTCTCGTGTCTCCATATTCCAAAAGCATAAATCAGCTGAGCCTAAATTCAGTTGGCGTACTCTAAATCACAGCGCAACTGGCGGTTGTGTCTGCACCAGCACTCAGGTAATCCCCACATGTCCTGGCTTTGCGTATACAACTCAAGCTTGATACCTAACCATCTAACTTACCTCTGTAGGACACTGTAGTCTCAAATCCTGGGTCTTGTTCTCCACCACTCAGTGCTCTTAAGCTCTCTTCCCCTGTAAGAAGTGCACAAAGCAGGTATGAATGAAATCAGAGTATTAACATTATGGTCACTTTGCACAAATGAGTATAACAGAATAATGCTTTATTTCCTTGAAATAGATCAGCGAGGCATAGAAATACTGAGGAGTGTTTAATCCTGAAGGGAACAGATTTATCAAAACAGTGTGAAAGGATAATACATTCCTTTCTGGTCTACAGACAAAGAGAAGTAAAGGAGTCCAAAATATCGTCTATTAACAATCCAGAAAATAGTTTGCATGCTGCTATCTTTACATGAAGTTTGATGTTAAAATGATGGGCAAATCTGATATTGGTAAATTGTTATTAATATGTGATAACCATTAGTTTTACATTTTAAAATTTAAGCAAGCATAAATAAATAATCTTAAATATATTYGTCTCCTTTGCTTTATGCCCTTTTTCTTGGTTTTATATTCAGCTGTCACTGTGTGTCCCTCTTACCTTCTTAATAAGTCAGGCAGCAATTGGAATCTGTCTGGAGAAGAAAATGAAATTCATTTAATTGATAGATAATATTTAATGTAAAAAAATCAGGCAGAGATTATCTTAGTATTAATGAGTGTACTAGAGACTGAAAGATCTGTTATTATCAAATATCATTAAGGAGACAATAAAACTCTTTCCTAATTGTGTTATTTTTCCCACTCTGAAAATAACTGTCACTCAAAGGATCAAAACATTAGTACCTTCATTCAGGCAAAATTCCCAGTGATTTGCCTAATGCGGTGGATAAACTTCACCATAACTGAAATTGCTCTTGGAAGATAATTATGCCATGAGAGGGTGGAAGGAGGTTGGGGGTTTCAAGGGCCGTTAATGGAGTAGCTTGCACCTTGGTCTACAGCTATGCAAGCTACAGGACATATCACTGTGTCTTGGTCAGACATACTTGCCTAATAGAGAAGCTGGCTTCTGGGCCGTGGCATAACAAAGTCAGGCAGTGGAAAGCACAGAGAGATCATGCACGGGCTTTACAAGAGAACGAGCTGCAAAACTCCCATCAGTTAATCCACTCTTGCAAATTCTCCTGGACGCAGAAAACTTTTCATCTGACCTTTGAGTTCTCCGTGGACCAAGAGAAGAGAATTTTTTCAAACCATAAATTAAATGCATGGAGAATGACTTTCAAAGTACTGATTGCATTTTATTTTTGGTTTCTAACACATTTAAATTGAAATCAGTTTTATATTTTAACCACATTGAAGTGCACCATTACTTCTACATGTCCTCGTTCACTAGAGTTTGACTTAAAACCAGTCTAGCTGCTTTGCTACAAATGGTTTCAGTTTCCAAGTGGCAGAGCAATTCAAAACATATTGAATTGATTTGAAATATTAATATCCACAACTAGCACTAAATCAAAAAGCATTACTCTAGGCTAGCAAGCTTTCTTTCTGACAGTTCTTATTTCTAAAATACAGTTAAAACAAGCTGCATGTATTCCCTTGGTTTAAAATAACAAATCAACAACACAGGTATCAATGTATTCCTTTTGTTTCCCGTTATGTTTAAGGCATTTATTTATATGAAACATTTGATTTCTTTTCAATGCAAAAAAAAAAAAAAAAAAAAAACTTGTAAAGGCAATTTTCATGTCCCACT
>NW_020455737.1:0-5146 GCF_003342845.1 Nothoprocta perdicaria
AACACCCCCGCGCCGACACCGCGCACCGACACCCGCCCCGACACCACCCGCCTCTCCGCGCGCGGGACCGCCCCGCGCGACCCCGGGAAGCCGCCGCGCCRCCCCGCGCCCGAGTGTCCCGGCGTGCTCCGCGCGGCGCCTAATCTGCATGGACACACTCATGTCTTCTCTGCGCGCGCCGCGGACCTGAGGCCAGCATCTCTCATCTGCATAGACACGCCCCCTTGTCCCTCGCCCCGCCCCCGGCCTCGGCGGCCCCGCCGCCCTCGCTCCGCAGCCCCGGGCAGCCGCTGCCGCGGCCCCGCGACGCCCGGCTGTTCCACAGCGACACCATCCGCCTCTCCGCGCGCTGAACCATCTCATGCGGCCCCGCGAAGCCGCCGCGTCGCCCCGCGTCTGAGTGTCCCGGCGTGCAGCGCGCGCGCGGGTACTAATCTGCATGGACACGCCTCCGCCTCCTCTGAACCCGCCCCCTAGCCTGCAACCAGCGCATGTCCCGTTGTCCTTCTGCCGGGCTGTATTTACATAAACGCGCCCCCTCCGTGCCTGACCCCCCCCCCCAGCCACGGGTTCCTCCGTATCCACTGCGCTCATCTGCATAGCCCCGCCCATCCGCCTAGAGGCCACGCCCCCACAGGATGACTCCTCCCTCCGCCGGCGGCTCTGCGCGGGCTGCGGTTGCGGCGCCGGTGGACCCGGGTCTGGGGCCGCCCTCGGTCCCATCCCCTCCCCGTGTCCTGCTCCCTGGGCGCTGGACCCTGCCAGCCGGGTCCCTCCAGGCCCTGTTTCTCCCCCCTCCCCACACTCCTGGCCTGTCCATCCCCTCTGGCCCTTTCCTGGGCAGCAAATGTGGAGCACCACGGGGGTGACCCAGAGGCAGACAAGGGCCATGGGGGGCACTGCTTTATTCAGGGGCAGTGGAGTGGCCCCTATCACTGATCCACGTTCTTGACACGCAGGACGACCGGCACCGAGGTGCAGGGTATCATGCCCAAGTCAGTGATGACCATGTCCACCAGCTCAGGTGGTGTCACGTCATACACCAGGTTGAGGAGGCGCAGGGACTTGTTCTCTGCCCAACCGCTGAGCTGGGCCTGGCCCTGCCGCGGCACGATCAGGTCATCGGGATCATCTGCCGAGAGAGGGAGAGATGCAGCCCACAGGCCCTGGGAAGGGACAGGCACTGTGGCCCTCCTCCTGCTGGAGGCACCTAGGCATGACCCTCTGCCGGGGGTCCTGCTCCCCTGGGAAAGGGCACAGTGGGCAGCTCGTCCTGCCAGGGTGAGGCAGCAGGAGTGGCACCAGGACGCAGCCCTACCCAGCTCGTTGGAGACAAAGGAGTCCGTCTGCACCCGCTCGCAGAACTTGTAGGTCTCGCAGCACACGAGGACAGGCACGTTGTAAGCCTTGGAGAGCAGCGCGATCTGTGATGTCCCCACACGGGACATCACTGAGCCGTTGGCCAGGAGCGCGTGGGCGCCGAGCAGCACTTTGGTCACCTGTGAGGGACACCCAGGGAGCCGTGAAAGCCTTACACGGCCCTGTGCCCGTCCCGCACCCGCAGGCCCCCCGCTCACCTCAGGCAGCACGTAGGAGATGGCGTTGATCATGACGTAGGTGCAGCGGATGCCACGGCGCACAAGGCAGCGCAGCGTGGCACGGCCCTCGAGCCGCGGGCGGCTGTCCACCACCACCACGCGGAACGTGCGGCCCTTCTGCCCGTGGGCGTCACACAGCGTGCGGTTCACGAGCGAGGAGCTGTGAGGGGCTGCTGAGGGTGCCGCCGGGCTGAGCGAGCGCCCGGCCCCTCACTGCCCGCCGCTCTTACCAGCCATACACCAGGATCACGTCRTTCTCCTTGATCTTCTCGAAGGCAGAGCGAGAAATGGCTTCAGCYGCCAGGACGATCTTCTCCCGCAAATACTTGTCGATAAGGCCGTGCAGCTTCTCCTTGGCCTAGGGAGGGATGTTGGCACCGGCGGTGCGACTGTGCCCCTCACCGCCCAGGCCAGCCCTGCCCGTGGGCACCTCCTCGTGCYGGGATGGAGCAGAGCAGCTCCCACCGCGTCCCCAGGAGCCCTGGGCCGCGTGGGGGTTGCTCCGGCTGCCCAGGGGACTCGTGGCTGCCGCTGCTGCGGCCGTTGCTGCTCAGGCCTTTGCAGACCCTCTCCTTGCCCGCTGGCCACGCCACCTGTGGCCAGGTCTGCATGGGCACCCCGCAGCCCTCGGGGAGCTCCCTGCACTGACAAACGGGTCCATCTCCATACACAGCTCTGCCCACACCGCACGCTGGCTGCGGGGTGACCTGGGGACACGGGTACCTCAGGCGCCGGCAGCTCTGCCCGGTGCTGTGGGATGGTGCCGCTGGAACCTCCCGTGTTTCCCATGGCCATTCGAGCTGTTTCTTGACACGGCACCACAGGGGTTGCCAGCCGGCGCTGCAGCCGGCGCTCAAGGCACTGCAGCGGGAGCTGTCACTGCGGCCGCGCCTGCTCGCGGCACCTCGTCCCACCAGCACCAAGGTACCTGCCCCCGGCATCACTGCGGCCCGTCCCGATCCGCTGTGCCTGCTGGAGGGGGAGCAGCTCTGGCTGTGGCCCCAGGGCCGCAGCGGGTGGCAACGGGTCCCGTGTCCGCGCAGGCTGCTCCATGTGCACCCGTCCCCTCTGCTGGGTCACCCTGCAGTGTCCCTGTCCCCTCGGTCTGCAGCGGAGCTGGCTGTGTGCAGAAGGCCATGTGCTCACCTCCTCCTCTCGCAGGGTGTCAGGCAGGCAGGAAATCTCCTTCTTGAGGAACTTGATGGCGTTGCCCATGCTGGCGGAGAGCGGCCGGCACTGGTTGAGGAAGCTGTGGAGAGGCACCGGGCTCAGCTGGAGCAGCCCATGGCGGCAGGAGGGTGCAAAGGGCCAGGAGCGGCAGGGAGGCCGGAGCAGCAGCACCCTGGGAGAGCCGGGCTGCGTGGGGCAGCACTCAGGCCATGCTTGGCGGAGCCGCCGCTCCGGAGCCCTCACCTGATGTGCGGCTTCAGTTTGGCCACCAGGTCCCGCGAGAGCTCCTCGTTGGGGGGAGTCACGTAATCCCGGATCAGCTGGGACGAGAGGGACGGGAGAACGCGGGGTGCTCGCTCCGCTAATCCCAGCGCTGCCACGGCCACCAGCTCCCAGGGACGATCCACGTGGGGCGATGCTGGGCACGGGGCAGCACCGAGGGTGCAGGACGCGCAAGCTGCAGCGGTGGCACCGCCGCAGGGCCGGGAGGGAAGGATGTCCCCGCTGCCGGCTGTGGGATGGGGAGGAGGGAGAGGTGCCTGTCCCGGCGCAGCGCCCGCGGTACCTGTTTGAAGACCTCAAGCAGGGCAATGCAGCGGGCGTTGGAGCCGTTGATGATGCCCTGCGAGTACCGGAGGCCGAGGCGCACCACAGCCGGATGGATCACCGTGGAGGGGATGCTGCAGGGAAGGAGACAAGGCCGTCAGCGCACGTGGCGGCCCGGGGACAGCGGATGGTGCCGTGCCCCAGCGGTGTCTCCAGGTTGCTGCTCGCTGCATCACTCACGACCACGTTATGCGCTGCCTGCACAGCCTCTTTGCCCACAGTTTCCCTTATCTCCAGACAGGACAACCCGCTGCCCCTCCCAAAGCGGCCAGCACCCCCAAAGCCCCGGTGCCCCAAGTCTACACGCCAAGCACAGCCCTTTCCCCCAGCACGTCCTGCAGCGACCGGCTGGAGCGGAGCTGCGAGCCCAGCCCGCGCTGGCCACCTGCCTCATCTGCTGAGTCAGCGGCTTATTCCGGCTGTACTGGTGCAAGTGGGAGAACAGGTTGACCTTGGTGCCGTAGTCCTGTCTCAGAGGCACCTGCAGGCAGACAGGGGCACGGGGCTCACGCAGTGTCCTCCCTGCTCGCTCGGCGCCACCAGCGCCGCCGCAGTGCGTACCGGGGTGCACCGAGGCGCCCCGGTGCTGCCCGGTGTCGCGGCCACCCCACCTGTTGGCGCTCCAGCTTCTTGGCCAGCCTCCTCTGCACGGCGGGGTCGTCCACCTGCACGTGCTCGGGCAGCCGCTTGGGCGCTGCGGGAGAGCAGGAGCTGCAGCGCGTGCCGGTGCTSTGGGGGCGGCGCGTGCCAGTACCAGTGCTGGGGCCCTACCGCCCGGCGTCTCCGCGAGGCCCGGCCTGCCCCTGCCCGGCGCCGCGCCGTGGCTCTGCTCCGCTCGCCTGGCCTGCTTCTGCGCCCGCTCCGCATCCTGCCTGGCGCGGCGCTCCGCGCGCAGCTCCGCTTTGCTTCTGCCCCCCGCCAGCTTCTCGGGGCCACCGGGGCCGTTGGCCGGGGCCGCCGCGGCGGGAGCCGCTGCTGCTGCGGAGCAGGGGGAGCCTGAGCCCAGCGGGCAGGAGGGGCGGCGTGGGGCTGGGGGGCTCCCTGTGGGACATGTGAGATGTGTGGGGGCTGTGGGAGGCGAGGGCAGGGCTCCCTGTGGGGCAGGGGTTTCTTATGGGGCGTCACCCTATGGTGTGGGGGGAGTCTCATGATGTGAGGGATGTGTGTGGAGGTTCCTTTGAGGGCCAGGGGTCTCGTGGTAGGGCACAGGGCTATCATTGTGAGGCAAGGGGGTCTCCCCATGGGGCTGCGTGGGGCAGGGGTCTCCCCATGGGGCAGGGATGCGTGTGGGGGCTCTCACCATTGGCCGTGGGGCTCTCGCCATGGGGCGCAGGGCTCTCCTTGTGGGGCGCAGGGCTCTCTCCATGGGGCAGCCCCACGGCAGGGGCCGGGCCCGGCTCGGGGGGCTCCGCTCCCGGCCCCTTCTCGTTCCTCCTCTTCTTCTTCTGCTGCTTCTTCTCCTTGCGCAGCTGCAGCTTCTCCTCCCGGGACAGCTCAGGGCCCTGCGGGCGGTGGGGCCGCCGCCGAGCCCGCCCAGCTCAGCGCTGCTCCCGGTCCGACCCCGCTGCTGCCCCCGGCCCGGTCTGGTCCCGCCCGGCTCGGCGCTGCTCCGGGCCCGGCCCCGCCGCTCCCCCCGGCCCGGTCCGGTCCCGCCCGGCTCAGCGCTGCTCCGGGCCCCGTCCCGCCCGACCCGCCCGGTCCGGTCCCGCCCGGCTCAGCGCTGCTCCCGGTCCGACCCCGCTGCTGCCCCCGGCCCGGTCTGGTCCCGCCCG
>NW_020455737.1:8024-13438 GCF_003342845.1 Nothoprocta perdicaria
CCGCTGTCACTTACCGGGATCAGCGGGGCGGCTGTTCCCGGTGTCACTCACCATGATGGCCAGCGTGGCCGTTCCCGGTGTCGCTCCCCAGTCCGTCCGGGCTGCACGGGCTCCATGCAGCTCCCACGGCTGTGGCCGCGCGGGAAGGCGGCAGCCGCGGTGCCGCCGCGCAGTGCCGGGGCCGGGGAGCACTGGCTGCCGCGGCTGCCGCGCGCTCGGCCGCGCACCAGGGCCCTCGGCACCCCGGCTGCTCCCCGTGGGTCCCCCCTGCCGCGGGGCGGTGTTGGGCGCCCGGCTGCTGGCGGTGCTGCCCCCCCAGACTGCAGAGTGTCCCGGTGTCTGGGTGTCCCAGGGGCGTCTGGATGTGAAACCGGCCGGTTCCCGCAGTGGCACCCGCAGCCTGCGGCTCCCTGCTCCCCCGTGGCTCTCCCGGCTCCACTGGCATGTCGGAGCCTCTGGAGGCAGCGCGTCGGGCTGAGCAGCCCTTGGCCCCGTGTCCGCCGCAGCGGCTGGAGCGGAGCCTGGGGGCCCGTGGAGCGGCGTCCCCCGGGACACTGTCCCGGTGCGTCCCGGCTGAGCGCGCTCCCCCCGCAGGCCTACAACATCCACGTGAACGGCGTGCTGCACTGCCGCGTGCGCTACAGCCAGCTGCTGGGGCTGCACGAGCAGGTGGGGCCGCGCCGCGCGCCGTGGGGCAGCGTGGGGCAGTGCGGGCCGTGGGGCAGCGCGGGCAGCCCTGGCCGTGGGGCAGTGCGGGCCGTGGGGCAGTGCGGGCAGCCCTGGCTGTGGGGCAGTGCACGCCGTGGGGCAGCGCACTCAGCCCTGGCCGTGGGGCAGTGCGCGCCACGGGCGCTCCGCGGGCTGCCCACGTGCAGAGGGGCCGGGGCTCCGCTGGCGGCGGGCAGCGCGGCCGTGCGCCGCCGGCAGCGCCCGACCCGTGCTCCCTCCGCAGCTGAGGAAGGAGTACGGCGCTAACGTGGTGCCAGCCTTTCCTCCCAAGAAGATCTTCACGCTGACGCCCGCGGAGGTGGAGCAGCGGCGGGAGCAGCTGGAGAAGTACATGCAGGCCGGTGAGCCGCCGTGCCCCACAGCCGTCCTACATGGAGCCTCTGGCCCCACAGCCACCCGGGGCACTGCCCGGGCCCCCCTCCCGCGGCCCCGCTGCCCCCGGCCCATTTCCGCACCCAGGCCTCGGTTGCCACGGTTGCCACGGCCCGTCCTGACGCAGCCGTGATGGGCAGTGGCTGCCGGGCCGGGATAGGCCAGGCCTGGCCAGGCTGGGCTGCTGCTGGGGCCCCAGGACTCCCCTTCGCCCGGGCTGGTGCTGCTGGGGGCTCCCCAGCTGGCTCTGCCCGTGCCTGACACRTGTGCGTGTGCCCCACACAAGTGTGTACATGCGCCCCATGCACGTGCCCCACACTGGTGTGTGTCCCACGCTCACCCGGCGCACAGGTGTGAGCCCCACGTGCACCCGGTGCACAAGCACATGCCCCATGCACGCCCCATGCGCACCCAGTGCACAAGCGCACACCTGGTGCACAAGCGCACACTGCACACATCCCCCAGTGCACAAGCGCACACCCCACGCACACGCAGCACACGCCACGCACACCCCGAGTGCACGAGCACACACCCAGCACACCCTGCACCCCCCCAGTGCACAAGCGCACAGCCCACGTGCTTGGCCCGGGCAGCTGGGGCCGTGCGGGCCGGGCAGGGCCCTGGCCGTTCCCTGTCGCCCCGACCCGTGTCCGTCTCGCCCCGCAGTGCGGCAGGACCCGACGCTGGGCGGCAGCGAGACCTTCAACAGCTTCCTGCGGCGGGCGCAGCAGGTGCGCACACGYGCGGGCACCGGTGGTGGCAGCGCGCACTGCCCGCGTGCCCACGCCACTGCTTCCCACAGGAGACGCAGCAGATCCCCACGGAGGAGGTGCTGCTCGAGGTGCTGCTCTGCAACGGCCAGACAGTCAAGGTCACTGTCCTCACCTCGGACCAGACGGAGGACGTGCTGGAGGTGCCGGGGCCCTCGCGCCGGGCGGGACGGCACCGCTGGGCATGGAGCCAGGGGGCTCTGCGGGCTCGGGTGTCCCAGGGCCTCCGTGCCCACCCACGCACCCCCGGCCCCGGCTTCCTGCCGCCGGGAACACCCGAGCGGAGCAGGATCCTGCGGCGGCCGCGGGCAGGACGTGGAGGCCCTGCAGCGGGAAGTGGCGACTTCCTGCTCTCGCCCCCAGGCTGTGGCCTCCAAGCTGGATCTGCCCGATGACCTCGTGGGCTACTTCAGCCTCTTCCTGGTGCGAGAGACCAAGGACGGGGCCTTCTCCTGTGAGTGGCGCGGCGGGACGGGGCGCGCGCGGCCCTGCGCTGAGCCGCCCTCACCTCCCTCGCCCGCGCTCGCAGTCGTGCGCAAGCTGCAGGAGTTCGAGCTGCCCTACGTGTCGGTCACCAGCCTGCACAGCTCCGAGTTCAGGATCATCCTGCGCAAAAGGTGAGCGCCGGCGCTGCGCGGCTTGGCCGAGGAGCCCCTGTCCCCCCACTGCCACCGTGGGGACGCCAGGGCTTGGGGATGGCACCCGGCTGTCCTTGCCGCGGCCCTGAGCGCCCCGTGCCGCTCTCGCAGCTACTGGGACTCCTCGTATGATGACGACGTCATGGAGCACCGTGTGGGGCTGAACCTGCTGTATGCGCAGGTGAGTGGCGGCGCCTGCGGCGCGCAGCCCCCCCACGCCCGCCGCTCACAGCTCCCGCTTGGCAGACGGTGTCGGACATCGAGCGCGGCTGGATCCTCGTCAACAAGGAGCAGCACCGGCAGCTCAAGTCCCTGCAAGAGAAAGTCTCCAAGAAGGAGGTGTGCACGGGGCTGGGGGCGCCGGCCGCGGTGCCTGGCCGCCCCGCAAGCGCTCAGCCCGGCTCTGCCCGCAGTTCATCCGCCTGGCGCAGACCCTCAAGTACTACGGCTATCTCAAGTTCGAGCCCTGCGTCACCGACTTCCCCGAGAAGGGCTGCCACGTGGTCGTCAGCGCCGGCAACAACGAGCTCAACTTCCAGGTGCGGCTGCCCAACGAGCAGCTCAAGGAAGGCAGCTTCAAGGTCACGCGCATGCGCTGCTGGCGGGTCACGTCCTCGGTGAGTGCCGCTCGCCTGCGGGCGCTGCTGKGGCCGGGTGCCGCTCGGCTCCGTTCTGGCCCGGGCAGCCTCGGCTCCCAGTCCGGCGCGGGGCTCGGGGCCCTCCTCGGCAGAGCTGCCACCTCCGCGCGCGGCCCTGCAGGTGCCCATGAGCAACGGTCCCCCGGGCAGCAGCCCGGGCAAGGCGGAGGTGAAGCTGGAGCTGGCCTTCGAGTACCTCATGAGCAAGGACCGGCTGCAGTGGGTCACCATCACCAGCCCGCAGGTAGGAGCGGGCGGCACGTGCGGCAGCGAGCGCACGGAGCACGTGGAGCGCGCGGAGCTGCCGCCAACGCCCCGCACCGCCTCTCTCCGCCAGGCCATCATGCTGAGCATCTGCCTGCAGTCCATGGTGGACGAGCTCATGGTGAAGAAATCCGGGGGCAGCATCCGCAAGGTGAGGCTGGGCGGGTGCCTGGGCTGGGGCCCGTTCTGCCGCAGTGCCGCCGCAGCGGCGCGGCCGGGCCCGTCCCTGAGCCGCCTCCTCCGTGCAGCTCTTCCGCCGGCGGCTGAACGGGGCCCTGCGCCGCTCCGACAGCCAGCAGGCCGTGAAGTCGCCACCACTGCTGGTGAGCGGGGCCTGCGGCCCCAGGGCTGCGCTGGCGCCCACGGGAGCCCCGGCGCGGCGGGAGGCGCCGGGCGGCTCGTGGGGCAGGGCCGGGGGGGCATGGGGGTCCCGCGGCGCCGGCTGAGCGCGCTGTCCCGCAGGACTCGCCCGACGCGGCCCGTGAGCCCGTGGCCAAGCTCTCGGTGAGTGCCGCGCCATGGGGGAYGGCACGGGGACCCCCGGGCGCGGGGGCCATAGGGCCGCGCTGACGCCTCCCCCCCGGTGCAGAGCAAGCTCTCCTCCGTCAGCCTGCGCGGCATCAGCCACTCCAGCTCCGCCGGCGACGTGGGTGCCAACGACTTCCACGGCAACTACGCCTTCGAGGGCATCGGCGACGAGGACCTGTAGGCGCCGCCCRCCACGGACAGCACCGGCCCCAGGGCTGGCGAATGTACAACCTGCCCAGGTTGCAACCGACCACGTGCCTCTCTCTGCCGCGCCGGGGGGCCGGCCCCGAACCCCGCGTGCTGCGGGGGCGGCCACGCCGGAGCCCGCGGCAGCGGCCGAGGACGGGACCCGGCCCCACGGCGCCCCATTAGCGATAGGTCTCAGCGCGGAGACAGACTGCACTAACGCGGCCCCGGCGGGGCCCTGCGCCGGGCCCCGCTTCTAACCCGCTCCTAGACGCCCGCCTAGCTCCGCCGCGCGAGCGCGCGGCCCTGGCGCTCACGGACAGCACCCGATGTTTACACTGCAGCGACCATTAAAGCTGATCCCCCTTGGTAGTGGCTGCGCGTGTGGGCGGCGCCGGCGGCCCAGCAAGAGCGCCGCGGAGCCCGCCGTACCAAAACTGACCGTTTAATGCTTTTATACACAATATAAATTACAGCGAGGGCGGGGCAGCGGCCCCGGCACCAGTCCCGCGGCGCAGGCTGCTCGGGCGGGCAGCGCCGGGCGCCCGGCCCGGGCTCCGCGGCGCTAAGTGCTGTCTCAGGGCAGCGCTGCGCCCACGGCCGCGGGCGCCAGCAGCGCCTTGGCGGCGCGCGGGTTCACCCAGCTCTCTGCCGCGTGCCCGTGGATCTTCTGGTGGCGCTTGTAGTTGTCCCAGTGTCCGGTGGTGTAGGGGCAGTCCCGGCACTGGAAGGGCTTCTCGCCCGTGTGCCGCAGCATGTGGCGCTTCAGGTTCATGCTCTGGTTGCAGCTGTAGCTGCAGAGGCTGCACTGGAAGGGCTTGTCACCCGAGTGGATGCGCCCGTGGCGCTTGAGGTTGGCCAGGTTGCCGCAGGCGTAGTCACAGAGCTGGCACTTGTAGGGCTTCTCGCCCGTGTGCACGCGCTGGTGCCGCTTCAGGTTGTCGAGGTGCGCGGAGGCGTAGGGGCAGAGCGGGCAGGCGAAGGGCTTCTCGCCGCTGTGCGTCTTCATGTGGCGCGCCAGGTGGTTGGGGTAGTGGGTGACGAAGGGGCAGAGGCTGCAGGCGAAGCCCTTGTCGGCGGCGCCCTTGCGGGGCCCGGCGCCCGGCTCGGCGCCCAGCACGGCCAGGCTGCAGCGCCCGCACACCTGCTCGGCCAGGCCCTCGTCCTGCGCGAAGCCGTCGTCCAGCACCAGCCCGCACATGCGGCACGTGAAGGGGAAGAGCAGCTCGGGCAGCGCGGCCGCCTCGTCGCCGCGCAGCCGCGCGCAGCCCGGCAGGAAGGGGCCGGCG
>NW_020455737.1:15069-28060 GCF_003342845.1 Nothoprocta perdicaria
CGGGCCCAGGCCCACTCTGTGCGCGGGGCCCCCTGGGGCCGAGGGTGCYGCTGCTGCCCGTGTCCACGGCTCCGGGCCCGGTCCCGTGCAGCCCCCCCTGCTGTTGGTGCCGGGGATACAGGGGTGGAYGGAGCTGTGGGCTGCGGCCCGGGCTGGACCCCCCTGTGTCCCCCGGGCCCTGCGCTGTGCCCCCCGTTCTCCCCCAGGAAAGAAGCAGGGACCAACACGGCTGTTTTCGGGCTTTTAGTTTGAAAAAGGATCCATTGGAAGTGTACAACAGAACAGGGTGCGGCGGCAGCACCACGACCAGGTTGATCCACAAATAAAAACAGGAAGGGCCTTAAATAATCGGGTGCAGATTAAAAAACCTCAACAGTGAAAAAGTTCTTCCCTCCAAACAGAAAGTCACAGGCACAGAAATGGCAACAACCACACGGAGACAAGAGGGGATTATCCTTCCAGCCCCGGGCCTCGGTGGCCCTGGCGCGGCAGCTCCGTGCGGCGCAGCCCCGGCCTCGCTCTTTGGAATGGCTACAAATGAACGTGTGACACGGTGACATGCCCTTGCTCACCACCCCCCACCCCCCGACGAACACGGACAGACAAGGCCTCTGCTAAGGCTAAAAAAAGGACAAGACTTGGGAGTCTTGAGTTCAGCATGTTTAAGAAACGAGAGTCTGGTGAGCGCCCAGCAAAGTCTCTGTGCCAGGCCTGTTATTCCAGCTTGCTCTTCTTGCTGCTGTCGCTGCCGTTCTCCTCTGCCGCTGCTGCCGTCGCCTCCAGTTTCCTCTTCCCGCTCTCCGCAGGGCTGTGCGTGTTGCGGGGCTTGAAGCTGATGATGATGCAGGTCATGTTGTCACAGCCGGTGCCGTCCCCTGAGGTGTCTGGAGCCAAGCACTGATCCAGCAGCTGCGGGGGGCAGGACGGGGCACGTGAGCGGTGCAGAGACCCGCAGCGACCCAGGACGCGGGGCCGCGGCATCGAGAGCCGCGGCAGAGCCGGCCACCCGTCCCCCCCCCCCGGGGGACACAAAGAGGGGACATAAACAGGGGACACAAAGAGCACCAGCGGCACACGGGGACCCCCGGTGACGGGGCCCTGCACACGATGCCACGCATAGGGCTGGTCCCCAAGCCGCGGGCACCTCCACCCCCAGCAGCGCCYGGGGAAAGGCACCAATGCAGGGGACTACCGGGGGGCCAGGGCGGCGCGGGGGGCTCTGCCCTCACCTCTTCCACAATGGAGGAGAGCGGCCTCAGGGCTCCGTTTTCATCCTTCTGGGTGATCTTGGCCTGGATGAAATCCACCACCTCCTGGCTGCTCATGACGTTCCTGCAGGGCGGGCGTTAGAGGGGCTCGTGAGGAGCGGTCGCAGCTCTGCGCATTGTCCTGTCCCCGTGTGCCCTCCCCGTGTCCCCGGCAACACCAGGGTCCCCTCAGCTCCCCCAGGACACAGGGGCTAAGGGCCCACCCAGCGCCAGGGACCTCCCCAGGCACCGGGACACAGGCAGCGAGGCCCGCGCTGCTCCGGCGCTACCCACCAGATTCCATCGCAGGCAATAACCATGAAGTCGTGGTCGTCGTTTATCGTCAGCACCTTGATGTCGGGCAGGGCAGAGATCATCTGCTCCTCCGGAGGCAGGTTCTTGTTTCGCTTGTAGAAGTGGTCTCCTGCACAGAGAGGAGCCGCTTGCGGTGCCGGCCGGCAGGGCCGCCCGCATCGGCTCCACGGGCTCCGTGTGCCACCCTTCCCGGCTCCGCGCCCCCGGCCGGGCCGCCTGGCACCGCGGGGGTCTCACACGGCTGCTCCAGGCTTCCCAAGGCACCGGTGCCGGTGTGACAACAACAGCGCCCAGCTCCCACGGGCAGGCTCAGCCACGCTCACATCCTTGCCAGGGGCTGCCAGGGCAAGGCAGAGAGGCCAGCGTCTCCCTACGAAATCAGACTCCAGCTTTTCATTTAATCACTTTTCTCTGATAATTATTCCATGTTTTTCCCAGTCACTTTGCACAGGAGGTCTCCGTTCAGGTCTGTATAGAATCATTATGTTTGGAAAGGACCTTCAAGATCATCGAGTGCAAGYGTCACCCCTTCAACACCATCCTGCTAAACCCTGGCCCTAGGCACCTCATCTCCACCCTTCTTCAACACTGCCAGCAATGGGGACTCCACCTCTTCCCTGGGCAGCCYGTTCCAGTACTTGACTCCTCTTTCCATGTAGAAATTCCTCCTAATATCTACCCTGGACCTCTCCTGATGCCATTTCCTCTTGTCCCACCTGTAGTTTTTCTGGAAATCAATCCTCACCTCACTACAATCTCCTTCCAGGCAGCTGTAGGGAGCAATAAAGTCTCCCTGGAGACCCCTTCTCTCCTCAGTAAACAACCCGGCTCCCTTAGCTGCTGACACTTCCTTCCCTTCCCTGTGTATCTTCCAGTACATTCTTGTTATTATTCACAACCCTTTCCTTAAAGGATCTCATCTGCTCAAAAYGAGGCTGTTCACCGGGCCAAGACCTGGCTGGGCTGCTCAGGCTCCCGAGCTGTTAATTATTCCCCTGCTGCTCCCCAGAGGCTGAAGGATGAGGACGAGCTGCAGTCACGTGCTGCCTCCAGAAGGAAAATGCAGCTGATGGAATTAGAGGGCAAGTGTGGCTCAAGAACAAAGGGGCTCGAGCTGGTACACAGTTAGGTCCCCAAGAAGCAGCCAAGGTCCTTGCAGAGCCTCTCAATCAGCAGCAGAGAGAGGAACCCCCCACCTTGCTCACAAAGCAACCATCAGCCTGAGGCATTTCCTTTGAGGTGCCTGTGAACACCACCGTCCTGGAGTCCTGCAGTCCTTGCACCGCGTCCTGTGCTGCAGCCCGGCGGGTGCTGCTCTTTCCACTGATGTCTGCCCATTTCAGCAAACATGGAAATTCACCATCATTTTCCCCTAATTGGGCTGAAATCTCACTGTGTCAATATTCAACAGGCTCCAATCAAAGTGCCCCTAAATCAAAATCCACCATTCAATCTAACTGACCCCAAAGCCCTGGGGAGGACGAGCGCTGGATGCAGAGGAGCCCTGGGCACAGCACCCATGGGTGCTCCGGGCACAGCGCCCATGGGAGCCCTGGGCACAGCGTCCCGAGGGAGGCCCCACAGCGTCCAGACCGGAGCTGCTCACCAATTGCCCTGGAGAGGTTGAGGCCACCATTCACTCTGCCATCCATGGTGACCTTGCCGCCAGCGTTCTTTATCCTGGCCAGCTCTACTTCATCCTCGGGCTTGTGGTCGTAGGACATGTCCACGGCCTTGCCGCCTTCRGACACCACGCAGCGCGAGTCTCCAGCATTGGCCACGATGAGCTGCTTGCCCCGGATGAGGGCCACGACCGCCGTCGTCCCGCTGTCAGAGCCAGGCTGCAAGACAAACGGTGCTGCTCAAACCCTCCACGTTGCTCCAGACCGCGACACAGGGAACGAGCGGCAGCCACCGCGGCCTCCCAGGCGCCGGGGCTCCCCGAACCACATGTGGGATGAGGGAGGGAAGCCCGAGGAAGGTGGAATACAGGGAGGCAGTTCACCCAGGCGCCTCCCTGCAGCACCACAGGCCCTCAGTGGTTCGGGGTCCCCCCCTGCTGCATCCTCAGCCTCAGTGCAGCCTCAGTGCAGCAGCTCCAGCCCCCCAGGTGAAGCAGGAGCTGCCCTGCAAGCCAGAACTTCTCCCAAGAGAGAGCTGGTGCCTCAGAAGCTGCAGGATCCTCTCCCCGCATCCCTGGATCTGGGGCCAGCGACAGCCTCRGCCTCAGCCAGGCGGAGGGCAACACGGTGCCCGAGATGGGCAGCCCCACAGGGCCCCTTCCCCAGTGGAGCAGCGTATCTCAACCTGCTGCCCAGGCCCGTGCGCCACCTGGGCAGATCCAGGCTGCCAGCAGCTGCCTTCAGCCTCGGGAGAGCAAGAGCRTCTTCCTCCCTGGCCAAAGGGAATAACGCCCGGCCCTCCCCTTCCCACCACACTATGGGGCAGAACACAGGAACAGGGTGTGCACCTCCTCTTTCCCCTCCATGCCTGGTAACAACATTTCCTCCTCTTCATCTTCATCCTCCTCAGCTTCTTCGGTGTCATCTTCATCATCTTCATTCTCCGCCTCTTCACTGCTGTAACCATCTTCGTCTTCACTGCATTCCTGCAAGAAACAAGATATTCCGCTAGGAATCACGCAGGACACCACCTGTGCCCTCCCCAGAGGGCTGGCTCCTCCATCCTCGGCACAGAGGATAAATTCACCCCAAAAGAAGAGTGGGATGATTGGGCAGGTTTTCCCCGGYGCTGATGTCTACAGAGCAGCTGCTTTCAGCTACCACAGTGAATGGAGGAACAGAATGTGCAGCAGGACCAGGGTACCCGTTAGGGCTGCTGCAGAGATGAGGAGGTTTCCTTCAGAGTTATCCAAACAATCCCTGACATTCCCATGGGATGGTCTCAAAGTGTCAGTCTGGAAATCCTACTCCTAGGGCAATCCTAGRATGAGCCAGAGAGCTGCAGCTCAAGCACCACAGCAAGCAATGCATTCCTGCCCAGCCCAAAGGCCATTCTTTCCCCGCGCTGTTTCCTACCTCACTGTCTTCCTCCTCTTCCTCAACCTCATCCGACTCATCCTCACTGTCCTCAAAAAATTTGGACTTGGTTGTGCGCTGGGGCTTTCCCGTGGAGGAGCAGGAGGGCCCGGCCTCCCCCGTAGAAGAGGTGACGGCCTCGTCCCCTTTGCCTACTTCAGGCTTCTGCGGAGCGCGGCCATTGCCTCCAGCACTGGCTTTGTCTGAAGTGGAGGAAATACCCACGAGCTCCTCATCTGGCTTCCCGTTCTTCCTCTCCTTGTGGTCGGTGAGCTCCCCTGGGTCGGCCTCCCCATTCATAATGGGCTCCCCATCGTGCTGCCTGCCCGGCCCCTCCGCAGCGCTCTCCCCGGGCGGAGCTAAYGACTTGGTTTTGGGGTTCTTGCTGCAGTTTTGTCCGTAACGCGTGAGAAGCTCCTCAATGGTCATGGTGGCTTCTTCGTGCAGAAGAGCAGCTTCCTCATTATCCACTGAAACGGAGAAGCGGGGAGGAGGAGGCAAGGGGGATCAGAAGGCAGGACACAAGCGGCAAAGAGCCTCCTCTTCTACCCGAGCAGGCTCAAACAAGCTGCAGCAGCAGCAAAGACACCACCTTCACACGCAGGTTTGTCCACTAACACTGCAGCCTGGAACAAGCTTCTCTAAGCAGCTTGCTCTGCAGCCCCTGGGCTCGGGGGTCCTGCACAGACACAGTCTAGACAGTGAGAGGTGACAGAAGAGCTTTAGGGAGTGAATACATCATCTCTCCAGAAGGAGACCAGAGGGAGAAAAAGGGATGGCCTTCCCCAAACTATGAGGGAAGACTCCACTGACAGCAGGCAACGTCCCATGGTTTCCCTGCGATACGCTCAGTTATCATTTCCTTTGCTAGTTAACACAAAAAGGAAAAGCAGCAGCCCTATCTAGAAAGGTACTGGAAAGAGACAAACTGAACTGTGTGCTCGCCAGCACAGGCCACGCAACCCAGCGTGGTCAGATGGATGTGCTTATGGAGATGGCTTCCCTCTGCACCTGCCTGAGGGCCCATCACAAGATACTCAGCTGGGAGCAGTGCGTTTTACCTGGAATGCATCTGGAGCTTCCTGGACTGGCAACTATTTTGAGCTAGGAAAGCACATTTGCTTCCTTTGAAATAATTAAAAAAATGTTGAAAGCAGACAGGAGCCTAACAGAATCCTACCTACAGCCCGTGTCTGTCGCCCGCCCACGGGAGCTAAGCAGAAGACATCACAGTTGCATTTGCACCCTTAGTCCATTTCCCAGCTCAGTACATCCTAGAGGGGTGTTGGGAAGGGAACACATCCTAGAACCCACACACGCCAGCGGTCTGCATCCCATAGAGAACTGTCACCAAGTCTCTTGCTCTGCACTGGATTAAGCTCCCAAATGAATGAGGCTCCCCAGTACCTACCAGAGCAACAGACAAGGCAGGCTGTGCGGGTGCGCGTGCGCACACGCGCTCGGGTCCCACTGGGACTCAGGGCAGTTTGGAGAGCAAAGCCCAAAGCTGACAGCGAGGTTGAACCCTGCAGGGACAGTCTCGCCCATCCCATGGCATCTAACTTACCATCATCCTCATCAGCAACTTTCTCCTTCTCATCTTCATCATCCTGGGGCCGCCCAGCCATCTGGGCAAGCTCTTTAATCACCTCCTCTGTGGTGAGCTTGGCATCTATGGCTAAGAAAGCATCTTCCAGGGCCTGCATGGAAACAGAGAGGCTGCAGGRTGCCGTGGCCGCGCGTGTCCCGGTCGTGGTTGCGGCTGGAGCTGCTCGGCACAGCACAGGCGCCCATGGGACACGTCTCAGCACCCAGGCACAGCCTCATCCCGATCCCGGCTTGCTTTGGGCCTCTCCTCRAGCCGGGTCTAGCTGGGAGCTCCAGAGGGAGCCTGTTGCTCCCGCTCGCACCGCTGCCTCTTCCTGCGGGAGCGCAAGGCTGCTGGTGCTGGCCCCGGCACGGGCGCCGCCGGGAATTGCAGCTCCCTGGCGCGAGCTCTGCGTCTCGTGAGCAGGCAGCCTACACAGAACCACCCCCGCCGCAGCCTGCAAGCCTGAAACACACCCCGCACCCATGGGCTGGAAACAGGCTGCTGATCTGGGAAAGCACAACCAGCTCCCGCAAACACCCCGAGGGATGAGGAAGGCAAAGGGAGACCCCCGTGGAAGGCCAGGCACTGCACAAGTGCCAGGCACCTCCCAAGGGCTTTTTGGTCTGTCCTGTGGCGACACCAATCCAGGGCGGCACTTCTTACCTTTTGCAATTTGCCCTCCTTATAGGCCTTCTGGTCCTTGATTATGTCAGGGAGGTACTTGGCACAGTACAGGGCAACTTCTTCCCCTGGAAGAGAACAGGGATCCCTTAGATCATTTACAGAGGCTGGTTCTCCCCATGGCAAGAGGGACTCTTGAGCATCTGAGATCCTGAGGCAAACCCAGCGTTAATGACGTGTGATGAGCAGCAGGTATCYCAGGATGTCACCCAGACCAAGGAGGGAGATGGCACGGCCTGGAGACAGACCATGCTGAAAAGACACTGCACAAACCAGGCAGCACAGGCAAAGCCACCAAAGGAGCCCTAGAAGTCAAAACCATGTTGGCAGCACACTAACAAATACTGCCAAGTGCACAAGAGAGCACAGGAGACATCTCTGTGATCATGGAATGAGTCTTCCCAACCCAAGAAGGTGCTATTAGGAGAGGAAGAAGCTGGAAGGGAGTGAAAAATCACAAATTTCTCCAGTTCAGCAAGGGGGACCATTAAGTGCAGTTCAAGTTGAAAAAAAATCAATGTAATAATTTCTGTTTGTGTGTGAGAGGCAGAAATCTGTCTAGGTAACAGGACTCCGGCCTGCTTGATAAGCTGAATACCAGCAAACTGCAAAGGTTAGCAGAGCTAAAAGTGGCCCTGGAGCGGAGGACGTCGCAGTCCCGGGCAGGAGCTCCCGCCAGGAAGGAGCCGCGCGACCCGGCCCTCCCATGTGGCTGCTCCGTCCAGCCGGGGATCCCTGCACGTCTGCTCGCTCCCACGACGGACTCGCCGGGAACCACACTGGGACAACCTGTGCTGCAGGAAAAACCCTGTGCTGCAGGAAAACCCCTGTCCTGCGGGAATTCAGCCCTGCAGCCGGGGCGGGTCATTGTGCCTGCCGGCCYGCGGCCGCTCTGCTCACGCTGGTGCTGGTGCTGCTGTGGGGGGAGGCAGCAGGAGCTGCTCGCACGGGCACAGACACCAAGGAGAATCCTGGCACAGCCCCGCACCATGCTAAATAACCCCGGGGCCGGCGGAGCGCTCTGCGGGATGCTCCCGGGGGCAGGTGGGGAGTGGTCTCTGTGCGGCCGCGCAGCCGGAGAGCGGCCAGGAGGCGCGAAGGGGCGGTGCGAAGCCCTTGCAGGGCACAGAGGGCTGCGACAGCCCTGCTCGTGCAGCCCGCCCCCCGGAGGTCCCTGGTGTAGGGGACCACCAGTGCTCAGAGGGGCGAGCAGCAAGAGAGGCAGCTCCTGCAGCGAGGGATGTGGCACGTGCAGGGTCCCTCCCAGCAAGGGGGATGGCATCTCCTTGTTCTCATTCCTGCCTGCTCAGGACACCAACTCCAGTCCTCCAACACGGCCTGGGCGCCGGAGGGCATCAGCTGGGCTGTGCGACAGGAGATACGTGCTCACCCGCTCCTGCGGATCTCCTGTGGATCSGGAAGGCCTGGGCCAGCTGCGCTCCAGCCTGGAGCAGCTACCTGCTGCGAGGAGAGGCGCGCTCCCTCGCAAGGGGACCCCGAGGCCAGCAGTGGCCGGGAACCTGCGCCAGCTCTGGCTGCAGCCGCCCCACGGGAGGAGCGGAGGTGCCACAAGCATGCGGAGCCGTTGGCTCCCGCAGCTCCAGCACAGCGGGACCGTCGCCGGCGCAGGCCCAGGGCCCCGTTCAGCCCACTGCGTAACGAGCCACCAAGGTAGTTACGGCCCGTTCAGGTTTTATCAAGACCACCTCCATTAAACATCGGGTATCCTTCTGCTGAAGGTTCAGGACAGGGACAGGGTGGCAGCAGCAGGGGACAGGGCCGCATAAAAGGGCTGGTTTAGACACCTTGGTCACGCTCAGTACTCCTTATCATTGCTTTTCCCTGCCACCTCCATCAGGGATCAAAGGATTCAACTCCGTAATTCCCAGCCCGCGGAATTACTGACCTTAGGGAGGAGAAAACTGTCAGAGATGGCACAACAGAGCGAGCGGCTCCTGGACATGCCAGGGGACCTCAGCCCAGACCCCGCTCTTCTCACGGCCACTCGTGGCTTCCCCTGCTGGTCCTTACCTACGACAAGGCATTCTCAGAATTCACATTTCCCTCCTTACTGCAGTTCCTGGCACTGCGCACAAATGTGCCCTTACGGAATGATGTAGGGAACGGGGAAGCTCTTGGCTGCCAGAGAATGCAGGGAGATTTCACGCTGCTGGAGAGACCAGGCACAAAGGTGAAAGCAAAGAATGGGATTTCACATCCCAGAGCACATTTCCRCACGGGTAAACGTCACTGCCAAAACCCGTGTCCGATGCAGGCCAACCAGCAGGAGCCGSGCTCGGATGGAACCGGGGGACATCCCGAGGCGGTGGTGCCGCCGGAGCCTGGAGCTGCCTCCCGCTCCGGAGCACAGCCCGGGCCAGGTGGGGTCCCATCCGCTCGGACGCGTGTCCACATGAGCCCGCGGTCTGAACGCACGAGAGGCCCCAAGCGGCACCGTGCAAAGCAGCTAACCTGCAAGATTAGCAATCCCGACCTGAAAGGATTCCAGTGCCGGGACAGGGGAACGCGGAGACAGTGAGAGCAGCGCCGAGGCGAGAAGGAACCAAGGACACGGTGACAGAGCCCTGCTGCTCTGCACAAACTGCAAAACAGCTTTCGCTGCACGGCGATTAAATACCCCGATAAATATCCATRGAGTAAGAAAAAGGCTTGCTGTAAGTGTCTCATCTCTGAAAGGGGATGCAACAGAGGAAAAGGAAGGGATTTGCTAAAGGGAAATGAGAAGGAACAGTTACAAATACAAAACCCGTGTACGCAGCAGATGACTGGAGGCTCAAACTGGCGGTGCAGAGCTGCTGCGCGCCTGGCTCCCAGGACCCACGTGTATCTGTGCAGCAGATACAGGCCACTAAAACGCAAAGGCAGCAGATCCTGGGGGAGACGGGGAAGTTCGAGATGGGGAAAAGATAGGAAAAGAAAGTTGAAAAAGGAAAGTAGGAGAAAGACATGAAAAAAGTCTAATGGGTTAAATGGAAAACTAAGTAGTGAAAAAAATATAATACAAAAAACAAGGATCAACTTGGAAATCACAAAATGTTTTGCAAAGACACCTGGAGCTGGAAGCTTCCTAGATAGTTTAAAGCCAAAAAGGTATAAAAGAACAGCTGGAAAAGAAAAGCTGAACTCACTCTTTGCACTGGAGCTACCCTAGTAAAGTTTAAGAGGGTATACACCTTAAACCCTTCCCACAGAACAAACCTGAAGAATTCTAAAGAAGCAATAACTCAGGATGGACTGACTGGTTTTGAGGACCTCTCCCACTCCAGCCGTAGGGGCAGAGCAGCCATACCCGCAGGCTTTGCTTCCTGGTAAGGTTTCTTTAGGAATAGCTCTGCATCTCAATCACTGAAGACCTAAAACCAGGTTTGAGATCTA
This sequence comes from Nothoprocta perdicaria, assembly GCF_003342845.1. Lineage (NCBI taxonomy): Eukaryota > Metazoa > Chordata > Aves > Tinamiformes > Tinamidae > Nothoprocta > Nothoprocta perdicaria. The sequence goes on from NW_020455737.1 coordinate 25,338, forward strand.
CCGCAGAGCTTTGTCATCATGATTAACCCCTTCCCTAGCGCCTACCTTTAACCTTTCCTATTGCAATTAAAACAAACAAACAAAACCCCTACCACYTCATGCACTACACTAGTTAGAATGTCAGAGGAGTGTCAAAACTAAATTTATTTCATGAAAAGCTCATGAAATAAATTACTTCTCAGTTATGAAGCAGGTTTGCTTAAAGACAAAAACAGCCTGTTTTGGAATGAGTTATTATTCCCCAGTTTTCACTAGCTGTTGCTTATCTTCATACCTGCTAGAGGCTTACAACCACTCCCGAAATTCTGCAGGAACGACGCTGGGTGGTTGCTAAATCCCTACGTTCTTTCCTGCTCTGCCTTTCAGGACCAACCCATCACCCTACAGCTCTCCAAGATAATCTTGGAGATATCAGTAGTTATTACACTTCCCGCACATCCTAGAATGAAGTTCAGGCTGAAAAATAATTTGAAAACATTAAATCTATTTAAGTGCTTCAGACTGCTCATGTATCTTTGAACAGCCACTAGCTTGCCAACGACCTACTCACACTGACCTTTTCATTAAAGACCACTGCAAAAAGTCTTAAACTCGTATTTGCCAACGAGCAGAACGTGCAGGTGATGCACGTTTCTGGGAGAACTTGCACATGAGAGCGCCAGACCATGGGCAGCAGGAGGCACCGGCTCCAGGGCCAGCACAAATGGAAGGTGTACAGATGATACCAAAAACAAAGGAAAAAGGCCTCGGTGTGGTGGAAATCTGGTTCACAATGCTGTGGACCAGCCACAAAACGGTAGAAATCAGCAGATTCATGATACCTACAATACCTAGTGGTATTCTACCAATACATACGGTAAAATAGGGAAGAACAATGGAAGTAGAGGGGAGAACTTTTTCAGAGTCAACGTGCAGCTGAAAATAGGTGGTCTAGTTGATATATATGTATATATAAAACATAGATTTTCATAAAAGCTTTCAAATAAGTTGCCAAATGTTGATATAGTAAACTGCCATGGGAAAAAAAGTAAGATTTGATGGGAGCAAACAGCTTGCTGAATGGATGAGGACTATTGTTAGAGTCCCTTGGAATTTTGTATTTTCATATCTATATAAATAACCTGGAAAAGGAGGTCAGGAAAAAGTGATGGATCATTCAGAATAGTTACAACTAAAATAAAATTATAGATTTTAAAAATATAGATAGAACAATACAATGCCTGGAACCTATGGCTGTGCCCAGGCTCACAGCCTAACAAGTGCCAGGGCCCAGGAATTTCACCACCWGTGCTAGAAATCCCTGGGATGGTCCATAGGGATGCCCTTCCATGGCAGACATTGTGCCATGAATTCCTGGCACCGATGTCGCCGTCCCAGAGCGCGGCTCCGGCAGCATTCCCGGAGCGCCGAGGCACCCTTACCTCCGTGGCCATCGTAGACGGAGAACATGGCAGTTTCGCTGTCCAGTTCGGGGATGCAGTTGTGTGCGTCCTGAAAGAGAGAGCAAGAGCCTGAGAGGCAGCGAGTGCAGSTTTTTTTCCCAGAAAAGCGTGAATTTTCTGGAGAAATCCCTGCCAATAGATGAACTTAAGGGTGTACCGTGTTTGTACGATCACTTGTTACTGCGTTTACGGGAGCTGGAGAGGAGGGAAGAAAACACAGCAAAGTAACTGGGATGGGTCCCAGGCGACTAAGCAGCAGTTTAATTGGAGCAGATGCCGCTGGGAGGAAAATCTAATGCTGGCAGCAAGAACGGCGCTTTGGCGGCACCGGCAGCTCACGGTGACACACGTGGCTGCTCCTGTGCCGGGCTGCTGCCGGGAGCACTGGACTGCTGCGGGGAGTGCTGGGAACGCTGGGCTGCTGTCGGAAAGCCAGGAATGTCGGTCCGACGCTGGGAATGCCGGGCTGTTGTTGGAAATGCTGTGCCGTGCTGGGAGTGCTGGGAATACCGGGTTGCTGTTGGAAGCACTGGGCTGCTACCGGGAATGCCAGACTGCTGTGAGGAGTGCCGGGAATGCCAGGCTGTTGTTGGGAATGCCGGGCTGCTGTGTGAGCGCTGGGAATGCYGGGCTGGGAATGCCATGCCGGGAGCACCGGCAGTGCCGGGCCACGCTGGGAGTGCCAAGCTCAGCGCCTCATGCCCRAGGAGTCTCCGGTTGCCCCACCGGGTGCCAGAGCAGAGCCGGGGCCGGTGCAGTTCGGCCGACACCAGCAAACCTGCCATTGCGGACGGCTGCCTGGAGGAACCTCCGCACCTGGGGTCAGCTCCCGTGGGCTCCGGAGCCCGGGCTCCTCCTGGACGCTCCAGAGCGGCCACACGGCCCTGGCCTCGGGAAGCCTCGTCCTGGCGGCCCACCCGGAGCGCCGGAGCCCGGGGCTCCCGAGCGCTGCTCCCCGCTGCAGCTCAGCCCTTTCCGCAGGCGCTCCAGCGCTGCTCTGCTCCCCTCGCTCTGTACCGCCGGGATCTGCCGTTCACAGGCGAGCGCTGTGGAGCAGAGCGGGCAGTTCTGCTGCCCGGGAGCCCCAAAACGCAGCGCCAGGCGCCTCCCAACGCCCGCRACGCGGCGCCCGTGCAGGAACGTGGCGGGAGAGGCGGAAAACGGGAGGCTGCAGCCCGGAGATGGAGCGAACAACGGGCCCCAGCAGCGAGGGAAGGCACCCGGGGCGGCGGTCGCGCCGGTGCTGCGGAGAGCCGCCTCCGTGCGGCCCCTGCGGCGGCT
>NW_020455737.1:29305-30551 GCF_003342845.1 Nothoprocta perdicaria
AGCTGCCGAGCAGCGGCTCCGACSCCAAGCCCGAGCCCGCCTCGTCCGGGCCGGGCATGACCTCGGTGTCGCCGCCCGTGACTTCGGCGGCGCCCCCGGAGGAGGAGGAGGAGGAAGAGGAGAGCGAGGACGAGTCCGAGATCCTGGAGGAGTCGCCGTGCGGCCGCTGGCAGAAGCGGCGCGAGGAGGTGAGAGGAGCCCGGCCTCGGCCTCTCGCGGCGCCGCCCGCCTGGCCCCGGTCCCGGCCCGGTGCGGGGAGGCCGCGCGGTGCCCGTGAGCGGCCGCGGGGAGACCGGGCCTGGGGGCTGCCGCGCTGCGGCTGGGAGACGGCAGCAAGGCCCCTATTCCGTTTCAGTTCGCCCCAAGCCCCGTCGCTGGCAGCGGCCCCGCCGGCCCCAGGAGGGTGCCCGGGCCGCGCTGCAGGAGGGGCTGTGYGGCGCGGAGCACCCCGCGCGATGCGTTCCGAACCCACGGGCGCGACCGGAGCTTCCGTGCGCTGCCGCGGGCCCGTGCGCGGGGCAGCCTGGCAGCCGCCGCTCGGTGCGTGCCGCCTTTGCGGGGCGCGCTCCTTGCCGCGGGTCCCTCCGACACACAAAGGTTGATTTCCTTCCAGGCCTTTCCGCGCTGTCCCAGGTAACGCGCGGGGTTCCGCGGGCGCCAGCCTTTTCTTTGTATTTCGGTTCCCTCGTGCGTGGTCGGGCCGAGCCCCGGGCGGGGGAAGTTCCCTCTGGTTCCGATAGGCCCGGGTGTGCGTCGGGTCGGGCCCGAGCGTATCCCTGCGGTGMGCGGCTCGTGGACACAGGGCCTGCGGGTGCTCGCGGGGCGCAGACCTGCCCGGGGTGCCCGTGGGGACCTCCCAGCCCCCCGCCCGGGCTGCGGGGCCTCCCGCGGGACGTGCGGAGCGCCGCCGCGTGTGGCGGGCGCGGGCCGCGGTTGTGTGCGGATGCTGGCAGCGATGGCACGGTTAAACCGCGCTTTGTGCCCCAGCTGTGCGCTGGGAGCCGCGGCCTGCGCCGTGGCTGGAGCGGCGCGTGCGGGCGGCGCTCGGTACCGCGCGGGCTGCCCGGGAGCCCCGGAGCGGGCCCTGCCCCTCGCCCAGCCTGGCCCCAACGGCAGCCCGGAGCGTCCGCGGGGAAGAGCGGCCGCGCTGCCCRAGCGGCGCCCGTGCGCAGCGCCGCCGCCTCCCCCGGGCCCTCGTGCTTTGTGTTGGTGTCGGGGGTGGCGCCGCTGGCCGCCGCCTCCCCGG
>NW_020455737.1:31227-38839 GCF_003342845.1 Nothoprocta perdicaria
CCTTGCAGTGGGACGAAAGGGCAGAACCCCCTCGGTTCGGAGCGCCTTGGAGTGAGCGGGATGGTGAAGCGCAGCTGAGAGGCAGCGGGTGACCTGGTCACGGCTCGGTGCTGTCAGCCCCGTCCACATGCGGTGGCTCCCGGATCCCCGGGCCTGAGGCCACCGTGTGTGCGTTGCGCTCGGAGCAGTGTGGRGTGGGGGAACGCTGCGAGGCTCCGAGTGCTCTGCCGAAACCGAGCGCTGCTGAGAAACTCCACCGCCAAGGTGCTGTTGTAGTAGGTACRGGATTGAGCATCTGTCTGTCCCAGAGCTCGGGGCACCTCTCCTGTAGTTGTGCCGTGGTTGAGTGTTGTGGGTGGGAGCGAGAAAGGAGGCTGCGCGGCCGCGGCCTCGGCTCCACCGCCCGTGGCTGCACGTCTGGCTGCTCGTCTGGCTGTGTGAACCCTCCTCCTGCTGCGCTTAGGCTGCGTCTGAGGAGCAGGAGCTTCCCAACAGAGAGAGCTTGCAGCAAAACGTGCAGGACTCGTGTTCACGCTCCTGCCAGCGGCAGGTATTCAAGCTGAAATGCCTGCTAGGCCCTGGGCTTCGTGCCTGTTGTCTGCGGCAGCTACGCGGATCCCAAATGCAATTGTAGGGAACTGGTGTCCGCTGCTGCGGAATCCTCTTTTGGGGCCTTTTCATGCTGCTGTGACTGTGCTGGGCTTGGTGAGCCCGTGTCCCTAGGAGGGACTGACTGCCCCACGTGCAGACTGGGACGGTCCTGTAGCGTGTCCCCTGCTCAACAGCTGCCCCTGGACCTGTTGTGGGCAGCGAAGGCCTATGCGACTGCACCAGCAGGAGTTCATGTTAAATACTGTGCTGACATCAAAGGGCAGGGTTTTTGCCTGAAAAGCTGCTGTTTTCGGTCCTGGCTGCTACGAGCTGGTGGTTGGCAGTGGGGGCGCGGGGTCGGTGGGGCTGTTGTGGCCTCCCGTCAGCAGGTGAGCGGCCATGTCTCCGGGGTGCGTGGTGTGGGGCAGGTGTGCGGCGCTGCGTGGCCCCCGGGGCGCGAGGCGGCACGAGGAGCTCRCGGAGCTGTGGGATGGGACGGGATGGGCCCTGCCCCGCCGTGCAGCCCTGGCACCCACTGCCCCTTGTCCTGGCACTGTCCACCACTGAGAAGAGCTTGGCCCCCTCCTCCCTCCATCCTCCCCTCGGCTCCTTGGACACGCTGACCAGCTCCCCTCTCACCCTTCTCTTCTCCGGGCTCAACAGGYCCCGCTCGCTCGGGCTCTCCTCACACGAGAGCTGCTCCAGGCCCTTCCCCAGCCCTGTCGCTCTGCGCTGGCCCCCCTCCAGCAGCTCCACGCTCCCCTTGTCCTGGGGAGCCCAGAGCCGCTGGGGCGGCGCTGGGAGGGTAGGGCGACCTTGCGCTGCTCTGGGCTTTGTTCTGGGCCTGGAGCTGTTACCAGCTTCCTGCAAGCTCAGCAGCAGCAGCACTTTGCGTGGTGCCCTGCTTCAGGGAATGCTGAGATCCACACGTTCCCTTCTGTCTCATCCTGGGAGGCTTTATTTTTAATATATAAATGCATCAGTGCATACAGTRGTTGCCATGTTCATGTGTTTTTTGACTTTTTCTCTTTGGTGTTCTCTATGATCAGGTAAGCTTGATGAAATGTGGTTGTCTGTTGTTCCCTTTCCCAACCGYGTGGGTGCCGTGGTGCAGGCTGCGGGTGACGAGATTCCCTGCGCAGGTTCCCAGTGCAGGCTGCAGGTGCCGAGGTGCCCTGCGCGGGTGCCGGGTGACGTGGTTCCCTGCGCAGGTGCTGTGGCACAGGCGGTGGTTGACGAGGTTCCTGGTACAGGTGGTGTGTCACGAGATTCCCTGCACAGGTTCCTGGTAAAGGCGGCAGGCGAAGTGGTTCCCTGCGCAGGTGCAGGCTGAGTGAAGTGGTTCCCTGTGTGGGTGCTGGGTGACGTGGGTCCCTGCGCAGGTGCTGTGGCGCGGGCGGCGGTGGATGGGGTTCCTGGTGCAGGCTGCAGGTGATGATGTTCCCTGCACAGCGGGGCGTGGGCCTCGCTGCACAGCAGGAATGGTGCCCGTGGGTCCCTGTGTCCCGCTGCTCCAGACTCCTGCTTTCCTTGCCCTTCCAGACAGCCAGAGCAGATGCCCCCAGCCCTGCCATGCCGTCCTCACTCGCCTCTTCCTTTGGAGGGATAGGAGGGCCACTGCTGAGTGCTGGCTGGTTCCCTGCAGCTCTGGGGGCCCTTGGGGGACGCGGCGGCTCTGGGGGCCCTTGGGGGATGCGGCGGCTCCCCATGAGAGCAGCTCTGCACGAGGAGCTTGGTCCAGGCGAGAGGTGCCACCTCGGCCTGGCTCTGCCTCGGCCCGACTCTGCATTCCCCTGGCTGTTTCCTGGAGCTGCTTCTTGCCTGCAGCCAGGCGGTGTTCTTCTGCCTCTGGGTTTTCGTGTTCCCAAGGGGACAGGAGAGTGGCACCCGGGTGGATGGGCGCTGGGATCCTGGGTGCAGAGCCTGTGCTYGGCGCTGCTGTGGTGAACAGGAGCGGGCCACGGCAGCGAGAGATGAGCAGCAGCCTGTGGCTGCCTGCCGCACTCTGCGGCCACGGGGAAGCAGTGCTGCCGGCCCTGGCGCGGAGCCGTCTCCCCGCCTGCCRCGGTGCTGGCGGCCCAGCGAGCCCGGCCGCGCTCGGCAGGGACAGCGCTGCAGCCCGGGCAGGGTCCTTGTCAGCCTGCTGGGGGCTGCGTGCGGCGCCGGCCCCAGYGCGAGGCGGGAGGCTGCGCGAGGCCACGCCGGGCACTCCCTGCATTGCGCCCTTGTGCGGGCTCTTGTCTGCAGCCGCTGGTGTTTGTGCTCGGCGGCTGTAGGCGGCAGCTGTTGCCGGAGCGCGGTGGCCCCGGCCTCGTGGTGCCGGAGCAGGCACAGCCGGAGTGGGCGCAGCCTCGTGGTGCCGGAGCGGGCAAAGCTGGAACGGGCGCAGCCGGAGCGGCGCCTTCCCCAGCGCCGCTGCCGCGACCGGCTRCAGAGCTGCCCGGGCAGCCCCGCGGTGCCCCTGTTCCTGGCGGGGCTTGCAGCAGGCTGCATGTCGCGAGTGAGGACCGCAAACACGAGCACTGCTCTATTATTATCGTTATTATTAGGCTGGAATCTCTCCCATTACTCTATATATTTATCTTCTAATTAGAGGCTTTTCTGCCAGGTGCTCTGCCTGCACTCGAGTTGCCAAGCCTGCTGCTGTGACTGGCCCGAGTTCYACTATTGGCGCTGTGCCTGCGCGCCCGCGGAACATGGCGAGCCCAAGAGATGTGTCACTGAGTGCTCTATTTGGCACTTGCCTGTCTCCTGAAGAGGCAGAATATCACAGAATCACAGAATAGTTGAGGTTGGAAGTGACCTCTAGAGATCGTCTAGTCCAACCCCCTGCACRTGCAGGGTCGCACAGGGCACCCAGTCGCATCCAGGTAGATTTGAAAGATCTCCAGGGAAGGAGCCTGGGCAGCCTGTGCCAGGGCTCGAGCACCCTCGCTGTTAAGATTTTATTTTATTTTATTTTATTTGCTCAAGTTCCTGCGAAACTTTGAAACTTTGGGTGCTTCAGTAACATTGCTCTGGCTTTTTCTCTTCCGTGTTTAGGTGGCCGTAGCAGGAGGCCTGCCAGGAAGCCACCATTCCAAAGGTGAACAGAGATCATGTGGGGTGACTGGCAATAAGCAGGAGTCTGGGAAGTTTCTCAACAAGATGCTGTATTTGGGCTGCTCTATATGGTAGCTACAAATGCACCTGCCTCAGTTAATTGCCTTCATCTCTATTTGTGGCCATTTTTGCTCCTGGCACTGAAAATACCGTATGGCAGTCAGCTTTAGAGGCTAATATGTGCATGTGAGGATCRAGAGCTTCCTCCTCCTTTCAAAATATGAAGTTTGATCACTTTATTGGGCTCCTTTATAATGAGAAATGATAGCTGTGATAGATGTGGTGGGTGCTGGGGCACCGGCGAGTTGGTGCTGCCTTCCCCATAGGCGCCTACCTCTGTTTCTACCTGTAGCATCTCAATTTTCTTCCTCTCCATTTTTCTTTTTATTGTTTGGGAGTACGGACTGGGGAATATACACACCAATAATGAACCTTGCTACAATGAACTCCCTTGTGCTTGCTGGGAGTGGTGACTAGTGATTGCATGGTCTCTCGCCCTTATATTTCTGCCCCTCCMCTAAATGCACGTGCACGTTTGGCCCTTTAGGCTCCTCATAAACAGCTCACGTATCCACTTCTGTTGCCCGTGATGTGGATGGGAGTTATGTGCTTTCCTCTTGGCATATGAATAGCTCTCTATCGAAAGTGACTTGACTCATCATACCTTTATTTACGGGAAGACCTTGCTGTCCCGCTTGGCTGTGCGATACGAGTCTGAAATGCAGTCTTGCTCTAGCGTGCTGCCCAGCCAAAGCTGCTGAGAAGCCCTGGACGGGCAAGGTGGGCGCGAGGCTCCGGGGAACGAAGGGCTCCCGGTTCCAGTGTTCCTGCCAGAACGAGGACTGGGTGACCTGCGGGGTCCCGGCCGCTCCAGACCCGCGGTGCTGCTGGTGGTGCAGAAGCCGCTCACGGCTTCCGTCTGTTGCATCTGCCTCCAAAAAACGTACTGTGACTTTCTCAAGACAGCATCTCCCTGGGTGATTGTAGGTGAGGTTARAAGTGAGAAGAAGCTCAGGCTCTAAGAGGGCTTTTAAACCTGCATTTAAATAGTCAAGATTTGTAAAGCTCGGTTCCATGTTCAGCTTTAGTGCCTAATGCACTTTAATGCATTCTTCCCTTGCTATTTGCCTCTGTGTGTTGTTGGCTGGGAGAACCCCAGCTATTGTGCTGCTGATAGGATTTTTTCCATATACTTGTTCATCTGTGTATTGATTAATATAGTCACGCTCCTAGCTTGGTTTCTTTCCTTCGTTGAGGTTGTTATTTTAGTGATTTTAATTTCTTTTTGAAGTAACACCTTTTCGGCATTGCATTAGTGTAAATGGAGCTGCGATGGTGAGCGCTGCTGGCGTGGGCAGCTCCTGCTCTGTTCCCTGCAGCGCCCTTGGGTTTCTCCATGGAGTTGGTTCCCAATGCCCCGCATCCCGACAGCCCCTCCGTGTGCTGCTTGATGTGCCGTGTGCTGCTGGATGTGCCATCCCAATGCCCGTCCCAATGATGTGCCGTTGCTCTCCTCCCCTCCTTGGCCCTGTGGGACGCTGATGCTCCTGCCCAGGCAGCCTCTCCTCCGCTCCGGAGCTTGTGCGAATCCATGGAGCTGTTTTGTCCTGCTCCGGCTGGCCGGGGGCCCCGCTCCCTCTGGAGCGTTTGCTGCGTTTGTGCCCCTGTGCGCTGCTTTTTCCAGGTGTTGGCAGGAGTCCTGCCATTTCCTCCGTGCACATCTTCCTTCTCTGTTGTTCGTTACCCTGGTTCGTGTCTCTATTGGATCTTTCTGTTTCTTTTCCCTTTTCTTTCTTATCAGCACTGTCATTGTGGACTGGGCTGAATGTTTTATGAGATGAGAGACTCTCAACCAGGGACCATCTCTTTCACTGAAGTTCTCTTTCACTGATCAGTATCTAGATATTTGAGTGGTGGTAAAATCCGCACTGGACGACCCTGGAATAACCAGGCTAAGGGAAAGGCTGCTTCCTAACTTTATCCCCTCATTGCTCACTTATGCCTTCAAGTAGCAGCATTTCAATCTTATATGTGTTCTTCTGTCTTCCTAGCTATTTAAATCCACTTTAAATATTTCAGTATTTCTTTAGGTGTTGTTCGTGTAGTAAAGGGCTGCACTATTATTTTGGCTGTAAATCCATTGTAGTGGCAGAACTGCTTCCTCTGTCTTATGTTAGAAATCGTGTTACACGGAGTCTAGTTTTCCTGCCATAGATTTAAAAACTTGTTTATTTAATATGGGTTTCCTGGGAAAGAAGCTGTTGCTTTCTGGGGGGTTGCTTTAGCCCCCTGCTTCTCTCCAGCATCGTGCATTGTTTTTAGGAACAGGGGCTGCCTTATTTGTGCCGATCCTGCTCTGGTCAAGCTTTGCTCCCTCGTGAGCCCCGAGGTTCTCCGTGAGGGGTCCTTGATTTCTTTAGTCACCTCCCCACAGGTCACGGGCTCTTTGTTGCCGYTGATGGACCATGGAAGCAGCCCAGTCCCTGTCCTGGGAGGCCTGGTGGAGATGGGGCTGCCCCTGGGGCAAGGTGCTGAGGGCCGTAGTTTGAAGGCCCCTTTCTGATTCCCTCTGCTCAGGCAGGTTTGTAGAGTGCCGTGGTTTGCACTGACCCAACCACATCCCTCTGCGATGTATTAACTGCCAGAGAGCCTCCACGCTGTGAYCTGCGGCAGGAGCCCCCTGGGGCAGTGCCCGTGTGTCCTGAGGGCGCGTCCAGAGGGAGTGTCCCGAGGGAGGTGCTGGGCAGCGCCGGGTCCTGCTGCACGAGGGCCCGCGTCCCCTCTGCTGGGCCGGGCCAGCGCCCTCGGAGCAGGGAATGTGCTGCAGCCTCCCGCCTGTCTGCCTGCATTCCTGCCTTCTCGCTCCTCTGCACAAGCCGTTTGTCACCTCTGCAATGAGTTTTGCCCCGGGTGATGTCAGATGGGCTTGGTGTCCTGAGTCATGTGCGGCCTTACAGTGCAGCCGTGAGTCACAGCCAGCTCACGGCTGGTGGGCTGGCTGCCCTCGGGAAGGGAGGCGCAGAGCCAGSCTCAACGGAGCGCCCTCGGCCGCGTCACCAGGGAGCCTGGCGGGGGGGAGGCTGCTGGGTGCCCCTGCACGTGCGTGGGTGGCTGTGACYGCGTGGCCGAGCAATGCTGAGCACGCTCCTGCCTCTGGCTCCTGGGAGCTTGTCCCAGCTTTCCTTAAAAATCCCTCTGACATCCTGCTTCACTGACTGATTGCACAGAGGGTTCTTGTGCTCCTGCCATTCTCTAGCTGTTTTTTGTACCAAAATATGAATTGCAGGTTGATTAAGGTTGGAAGAGACCTCTGGAGATCCAGGCGAGCCCCGACACGAGCAGGGTCCCCTCGAGCCCAGGCACCGGCCAGTCTGGGCAGTGGGAGCATCTCCCGAGGCAGCGGCTCCGCAGCCCCCGCGCGCCCTGCTCCAGGCTGCGGCTCCCTGTGGCTGAGAGGGCTCCCCTCATGTTCCCGGGAGCTTCCTGGGGTGCAGCTCCCCATGACCAAGAGGGCTCCCCTTGTGTTCCCAGGAGTGTCCTGGGCAGCAGCTCGCCCATGACCAAGAGGACTCTCCTCGTGTTCCTGGGAGCTTCCTGAGCTGCGGCTCCACCATGACCAAGAGGGCTCCCCTTGTGTTCCCAGGAGTGTCCTGGGCAGCAGCTCGCCCATGACCAAGAGGACTCCCCTTGTGTTCCTGGGAGCTTACTGGGCTGCGGCTCCCCCATGACCATGAGCTGAGGGCTGTGCTGCCATCCAGAGGGACCTGGACAGACTGGAGGACTGGGTGGTGAGAAACCTCATGRGGTTCAACAGGGGCAAGTGCAGGGTCCTGTACTTGGGGAGGAATAACCCTGGACACCAGTACAGATTAGGGGTGGACCTGCTGGAGAGCAGTCCCGCAGAGAGGGACCTGGGTGT
>NW_020455737.1:39539-61471 GCF_003342845.1 Nothoprocta perdicaria
TGACCTCTGAGGTCCCTTCCAACCTTGGGCATTCTATGATTCTATGATTCTATGACCAAGAGGACTCCCCTTGTGTTCGGGGGGAGCTTCCTGGGCTGCAGCTCCCCATGACCAAGAGGGCTCCCCTYGTGTTCCCGGTGGTGTTCTGGGCTGCAGCTCCCCATGACCAAGAGGGCTCCTGTCGTGTTCACTGGGCTGCGCTTCGTGCCTGGTGCCTCCTGTCCTGGCACTGTCCTTCGCTGGCAGGAGTCTGGCCCCATCCTTGTGGAGCCCCCACCCGCCTCCTGTCTGGTGACCAGGCCCTGCTCCCTGAGCGGGTGGCTCTGATCCAAGTGAAGGGACTCTGCGTGGGTGGCCAGGGATGGGGCTTTGTTATATTTGGCGATTTATAATTAAGCAAGTAAATCCTGCCCACTGTCTTCTCTGCTCTCAGTGTATGCTTTGAGGTAGAAATGCCCTCAAATCACAGCATATTGCCAGTACAGTGGAACTTCAGCCGGGACGATGACTTGGGCCTCTGAAATGGCACGGAAAGGTGTTGCAGAGGGTGCTGTGGATGCAGAACCATGAACGTCGCTGCATGCTGCTAGGAGTGGGGCTCGTCCTAGCCCTGCCCAGCTTTCCTGGCGCTGAAGGGCCTGCGCTGCCCTGGCATCTTCATTCCAGGTTTCACCTGTTAAGCTCCTTGTGGCCGGGCCCCTTCCGCTCTCTCGGGCGGCGGGTGTTGTGTACACACGTGTGCGGTGGTTGTTGTTGTAGGGGTGGCTGTGCTTGTGCTGGACTGACTCTTGAATTGATTGACTTGAGAAGCTGTTATAGCAGTTTAAATTGTGCAGTCCAATCCCAAAACACTTGCAGTTTTGGCTTTGTTTCTCTGTGCTTGGTTTGATTTCCTTTCTCTCATGTTTATCAGCACATTTCTGCAGGTTCCCACAGAAAGTTATGTCCAAGTTTCTGAACATTTTTTGCATCTCTTTGGTTTGTTTAGGAGTTCCTATGGTAAAATGAACTGTAATTATGATTTAAAAAAAATAATAAAAAAAAAAAGCAGATCTGCTGTATAAAAGCCAAAAGGCAGCTTTTATTACGAGGTGGGGTTTGTGCGACGGAGCTTTGCCTCAGCTCTCGTGGTGTGTCCTGCAGTGATTCCCCTGTGGTTGTGCCCGCTTCTTGAAATAGATGCGGACAGTGTAGCCTGGGACGTGTGGACAATCTAGTTTGGGAATGTGCATTTCTTTAAAAGTTCATAATAGTCAAGTGAATGGCACATAAAATGTGATCAGCATAAAACCAATCGTGTCTTGCTGACTGGATCTTACCTCTGTTTCCAGGTGAATCAGCGCAATGTCCCAGGCATCGATAATGCCTACTTGGCCATGGACACGGAGGAAGGTGTGGAAGTTGTTTGGAATGAGGTTCAGTTCTCTGAACGGAAGAACTTTAAGCTTCAAGAGGTAAGCGGAGGGTCTTGGGCCAGAGCAGGATTTACAGGTGTCCAAGCCCTCTCCTGTGGGTTATTGTCCGGACTCACAACTTGCCTGACAGGAGTGCTGTGCTGCTGAGATGTAGGAAATGCAACTTGAGCCCGACCTCTGCAGAAAACGTGATAAAAAGCCCTTGCTCTGCTATTTCCATGAGCTCTTGTGTTGCTTTCTCCTTGTGACTGAGCAGTGCTAAGTTGGGATGCAGGATGTGACGGAATCGGGTGCTGTTCTTGGCACAGCGGCTTGACTTGTATCGTGTTGTACGTGGGTGCCCTGACCCAAGAGAAAGTAAGCTGTGGCCTGGGGAAGGTTGGTGTAGCTCTGTCTTTGTCTTTCTGATGTTACAGGAGAAAGTTAAAGCAGTGTTTGACAACTTAATTCAGCTGGAACATTTGAACATTGTGAAATTTCACAAATACTGGGCGGATGTAAAGGAGAATAAGGCCAGGGTAAGTGAAGTGAACGGCCCTTTGGACTTTCGTGCTGTCTGTATCCTGTGCGTAACTAGTGGAGCAGAGGGTGATGTCTCACTGCCACCACAGGTGATCTTCATCACTGAATATATGTCCTCGGGGAGCTTGAAACAGTTCCTGAAGAAGACAAAGAAAAACCACAAGACTATGAATGAAAAGGTAACTTCTGTTTCRTACACAGCTGATTCGGGCCCATCAGCCTCTGGGACACCCCTTATGAGGGGAGCTCCTTATGAGCTGTTTGGGGCAGCTGCTCGATCTGCTTGCCTGGCTTTCTGGTCCTGTGCAGCTTCTGGTGTGTGGTGCGATGGGCATGTCCCATTCTGTGTGTGCACATGGGAAGATGGAAGGGGTCTGTGCATAGCACAAGTTGGGAGGGAAGGTGTGTTTCTTGATTTACACAAGTGTGTGCAAACTGACTCGAGCACGGCAGTGTTGATCCCATGGGTCCTCACCTTCCTACACTCTGGTGCTGGAGGTGAGAGAGGCCAGGCAACACCCAGTGGAGGGTATGTTCCTTCCCGTGAGTGGGCTGTGGTTTGGTTCTTCTCCCATGACTCCTTTTTCTGATCCTTGCTCTTGTCTGTAGGCCTGGAAGCGCTGGTGTACCCAGATCCTCTCTGCTCTCAGGTACGTGAGGTACAGGTGTTGGGGTCTAGCTGTGCTCCCTGTGCCTGTCTCCATGCTGTGGAGCGCTCACAGCTGTGAACACGTGCTGCTGCTCGTGGGCAAGCCTTGTGGAGTGGAACCTGATGGGACTGTCACTCGCACAGCCCGTTTCCTGCCCCAGTGGTGTAGTCTGCAGCCTATTGCTGTAGTCTGCACCAACCGCACGCTCTCCAGTTAAACAACCCTGAAGGACTCTAAGAGGGTCCCAGTGGTCACTTAGACCGTAATGAGGATGTGAGTTGGGTATTAGCGAGCATGCTCTGGCATCACCGTATCCAGCATTATAACTTGACTAACCATGGCTGAGAAGACTTGTGCCTGTGGAACTTGGAAGAAGTTTCAAGCCAAGTTCTGGGCGAGTGGAGTGAGGAAGTTTTCTTGACCTTTGCTGGCTGCAGCCTTGCAGCATGTGCCCCACTCATAGTTGTAGTGTGGTGGTATTAGTGGTATACATGGAGCTAGGAAAATACCAATGCCTGCATGGTATTCTGCGTGGCATGCAGAAGCTGTGGGGCTGGATATCTCTTGATATAGATGATGTGCAGGTGTCTTAGTGCACCCAGCAAAGTAGGATTAAGTTGACTGTTTAAGTCTATTCTAAATCTCAGACAGAGTTAGTGTGTAGTTGATATCAGTCTTGGGAAAACAAGCCAGACATCAGAGCAAGATTCCCATTCTGTGGAAGAAAAATGTTCCCGTGTTACTAAATAGAGCTGTCCAGGCTTAGTTAGGGTTCCAACAAGCCTGTTGGGGTTGACAGTCTGTATTTGTGCTGGCTGCTAATATAAAACCAAGCAGAGCGGGGTGTAAAAACAGCTGTCTCAAATGTACCTGGGACCGCAGCACTGAAAAGATTTACTCATGCAAATGGCAAACATGAGAAGACATTAATGCCTTTTGATGCTGTACAGCGGAGGCAGAGTAAGGCTCTGAGTTCTTTGCTGTAATGTTCGAGGACTTTCAGCATCCTCCTGGCAGTGTCTCTCCAGTATCGGGGCAGATGAAGTCCTTCCTTTTTCCCCTGGCGCTCTGGGTTTCCTGATGGTTGGCCAGAGAAGGCTTCTTTTCTCCCGAGTTCTGGAGGGCGGCTGCTTGGTTGTCCTCAGTGCTGCCCAGGGTACCGGTTGGTCACTTCATTCCCCCGCTGTGGTGTATCCCTGGTGCACAACCTTGGCCCTCCTGCTCCCTCCTGATGTTTCTGTGATGTGGAGGGAGGGTGTCCTGCCTGCCCTGGGCACTGTCCTTACCAGGGCTCTGTTCTCCATCTCCAGCTACCTCCACTCCTGTGATCCTCCAATCATCCATGGCAACCTGACCTGTGACACGATCTTCATTCAGCACAACGGACTGATCAAAATTGGATCAGGTAAGGCTGGGCACACCTGACCCTTGCCTGGGGGAAAGAAATGCTTAGCCAGGATGGAACTGCTCATTTCTTCCTAGGCTCTCTGGCATGATAGGCATGAATGTACATGTATCCCTCCAGCACCATATCAGTTGCACTAGAGCTTGGCAGAAGAATTCACTGTTGGTTGGACCACCTTCAGGCACAGAAGGGATTGTTCCTGCTACACTAGATCCCCTTTAACTCCTTTCTCAGCTTTTGTTCTAAAATGATTGATCGGAGAAATGGTGCTGAAGCTTTCTGGTTTCATACGCACCCTGTCCTTGGATTCATCGCTCTGCCTTTTCCTCACAAGCAGTCTTGCAGCTCCATACACATGGAGTTAGCTCTGCAGATGTGAGGAGGTTTGAGAGCTGTCTGGATAGTGGTGTCCACTGAGGTGACCTGCATGCTGCCTGTAACTGTGACTGCTGCCTCTGTGACTCCCATCCAGCACCACTCACATTCACTTGGACCTCAACCTGTTGCCCTGTGCAGGCAGCCACCTGTGCTGAAACACTTGTTCCATAAACAGGAGAGGATTTTTCTAGTGGTGCATCCTTGGATGCTCTCTGCTTTTGTTTCCTCTGTTTCTGTTCTTAYGCCTCTCCAAATCTATCTGCAATCAGGATGTATTATCTGGCACTCGGCTTCCCCTTCCACCTGCAGCTTTGCTACCAGCTTTCTGGCTGCTGCAGGGACCCTCAAACAAGAGGAGCACGTCCATGCTGACCTGTAGGCTCTTCTGTACATGAGTGCCTGGCTTGATGCTGACATGGGAAAGAATGCCAAGCTTTATCTGTCATCTAAAAATAATTATTCTTCATAARCCACAGACCTCTGTGGCTTTCCTGCCACCAGAGAGCTCTTGTGCTGTCTCTTCATCCTGGGGCAGGGTCTCTTATCTATAAAAGACTCTTATTTCTGCCTGTGTGAGGCAGGAGGAATGCAGAGCTCTGCATGTGTCTGAACTTGCTGCCCTTTGTACGGGTTGCTGCATCCCAGGGCTCACTTTATCAGCTTTGAGTTGGTCCTGATGGGAGGATGTCCAAGAGCTGCATCCCTCTGATCCCTCTCTGCTGGCCAACACAGCTGGCCCAAGGGCCTTTAGTTGGGGCCACTTGTGGGAAGTGCTGTGCATCCCACTGGACGAGTGCATAGGAGCCCCTTGCCTTTCTAGTTCAGTTTAAACATATTAGACTGCTGTGGTTTTTTGGACTGGTAGCTAAGACTCTCCTTGCAAAAAAGAATCCATTCCTGCCTTTGTCGCCAGGGTTGAGGCCTGGAAGGAGAGGCCAGGTCGGTGTATGGGCAAAGAGGGTGTTCGTGGGAGCGCTCGGCCTGTCATTCTAAGCCTGTCTCAAAGAAGGGTGGTTCCTCGCTGGTTCTGGCTCATAAGCAGCTGCCTTAACATAGTTCTTTGTTTGCCTACACCTCTTCATTAGAGCTTTGCCCCTCTTCATCATGCTGTAAGGAGCGGAGGTGATCAGACTGCTTCTTGCAGAGAGTACTGACTGTCTGTGCACTCCAGCAGCTGTATCCTCAGCAAGACTCTTAGTCCTGAAGAGGACATGCTCAGGAGCACCAGTGTGCAGGAGTTAATCCTGATTGCTTAATCCTGGTTGCTCCTGGGCAGAGTTTCTCCCGCTTCACTTTTATACTGCCTTGCTCGCCTCGTATTCAGAAGTGAAGCGACTGGGAGATCCTGATCACTGCTTGAGGAAAAAGGAAGAGGGTACAAGCGGAGCCATTGGAAGTTCTCCGAGCTGCACAGCTCCGGCTGCGGCCCAGGATGGGGCTAGTGCTGTGCCAGCATTGCAGGGTGCATCTCTGTTCCTGTAGTGCCGACCCGGCTGGGAGAGACAGAGCTTTGTCATCGGAATTGCTGCCTGTGCCCTGGCTTGAGATTCTCCAGTGCTGCTGACTGTGCAAGAAGCAGGCTGTTTTCGTGTTTGGTCCTAGGGAGTCACGCCCAGGTCACTGGAAATGTTGGATTTGGGTTTATTGCTCTATGTAGCTGGTTTTCAGAGGTGGCAGACATCTGAAAATTCTTCCACGTGTATTTAAAAGGAGTAGGCAGTAATTCCAGTGGATTTAAGTGGAGCAGTGATTGCGCACGCCATGATCAGGTCTGTCTGTTTCCAGTACCATTCARGATCAGGCTCTAGAAAGCTGCTCTCTTCCCTGGTCCAAGCAAGGCGGATACACACAGCATGCGAGGCAGAAACAGGGGGAAGGAGACCACAGCACCTCCCTGCTGGAGGAGGCAGTGAAGAGCAGCGCGTCCGAGTGCGCGTCCCTGCTCGCCCGCACGGCCACGGGCTCCTGCGGCACCCGATGGACGTGGGGCAGCCTGTCCAGCGCCTCCTGCCGCCTCTTCACTTGCTTGTGGAACCACTAGCAAGACTCCTCCCTTGTTTCTTTGCTCCATGTGCAGTTCTGGAATAGTCCTTTGTCTTTTCCAGGGACGTTTGTGCACTGCGGAGTAAAAAGATTAATTGAGTAGTAAGGCTGTTAGTGTTGCACTGGGTTTGGGGGAGAGTTGGAAGTGATACGCAGCTGGGATGTGGAAGGAACTGTTAGGTGYGGAAGGTCATCTGGAAGAAAAGGAGTGAGGAGGGAGGATGTCTCATACTGCTGAGCAGCGTGGAAGTCAGTCTTAATCCATTCTTTTTTCCAACTTTTTCTTTGCTGCATAAAGTAGATGGTTAATAGATTTAAAGAGAATCAAATGGGAGGGAGCTTTGGGGAGTTTGTGGGAATAGGAAAGACACCTGCAACTTCTAGACTTGCTCTTGGTGCCTAGGAGATGGGAATATTCCATTCCCATGGAGTTGTGCTCACATTAAGGTATTTGCTGTGAGAATTCAGCTCTGTTTCTCTGCAAGTTCTTCTGCAAGTTCTTAGCACCCATTTCTCTGTCACGAGGGCAAGTGAGTCCTCTGTGCTGAAAGCTGATTTCCCTGGGACTGGTCCTGGAATCTGAAAGGGAACTTTCTCCTGGAGCTGGATGCTTTGCTGCCCTCATTRCGGGGTGGGAGGCGGGTGTCTGGGTCTGTGCCTGCCTGTTCCGTTGAGCGAGTGGGCTGTGAAGGGAGCGAGCGGCAAGGTGACGTTCACTGGGACAGCTGCTCCGAGTGCCAAGGAAGAGCAGCGTTCGGGTAAGGTGTTCGGTCTCCGTGAAGCACAGCAGGGAGTTGCTCCTTGCTGCTCTTCAGTGCTGCCGTGAGACATTTCCTGTAATTCACACTGGGGATGTGAGGACCAAACACGGATGGAAAGAGGTGGTGGATTAGAATAAAAGCAACAAAAACAGTTATAACAGCTCTTAATGGCTTTAGGTACCCCATGAGCTCTGACCGTGGATTAAATGTAAAGGTGTATAGAAGGTGCCACTCCTTATTGCTTGCCCAGCTAGAGCTTTAGTAGCTGAGTGACGTGTCCTCCAGGTGGGTGGGAGCCCAGTGTTATGCTGGAATATTTCCAGAGAGCGGCAGGCATTGGCCTGGAAATGCTTTCCTGTTTCCTGATCATACGGCACCTGCAAGGGTGGTAGGAGACCTGGCTGCTGCAGTTGAATCCTGGGTGCCAGCCGACCTGGCCTTACCTGGTCTTAGCTCTAATATTAAACCATGCAGCCAGGCATGTAAGCACAGTTGCTGCTGCAAAGATCCAAGCTGCTGGGATGTTGGAGGTCAGTGTCTGCTGAGGTGGGGTGGAAATGGGCTGTAGAGAACCCGCAGAAATAGCAGGATTTGCAGCAGCTTTTGGCCTCAGTTTCCTGTGGCCTCTTCCGGGTCAGGGGCCGCTTCCCGGGCAGAAGTGCTGATGTTTCTCAGTTAGGCCGGCTTAGAGGCGCTTGGAGGCAGGGCTGGGCACCCAGGCTTGTCGGCGTTGCTCTCTGCCCAGCAGTCTGTAACAATATGAAGTGCTTGCTGTTTCATCAACTCATTGACTTCTGTCTTGTTTTACTTTCCGCTTACGGGCTGCTCTGTTACCAACAGTCTTTCATAGGATTTTTGCTAATGGTGAGCAAACTTCTCCACTCCTGTGGTGTGACTGTACTGCTATATGTGTATATATATATATATTTTAAATGTATATATATAATGTGTATATATGTAATGTACGTTTTATATATATATACACACACGTGCCTTGCTACACACATGCACACTCTAATGATACAGCGTTCCCTTGCTATAAGGCTGGTGTCAAACCCTTCGGCCTGGGACGCCTGTCCTTGCCGGATGCGATCGGCTGCCTTGCGCGCAGCCAGAGCCTTACAGAGAGGGAGCGCTGCCCGTCTTGGAGTCCCGGCTGTTAGTTCCCCCTCTCCTCGTGCTCAGTGTGCTGCTCCATGGACCCTAGTGCATGCCGGCTTCTGCATGTCGAGCCATCAGGTGCATCGCTCCGAGCTGTTCCCAAGTGAACGTCCATGTACGTTTAGACTCTTCCCTGCTACTGTTCTGCTAGACTTGGCTGAACACCAGATCTGGAATAGTCTTTGCTTTGTGCTTAGATATCCAACTGCTTGCTTGTAGTTTTAACTCCTTAGACGTTTTCTTTCTAAGATGAATGTTTCGGTGAAATCTGTCCTGCTCCTGATGGCCAGAAAGATCTCCTCCCCCCAAAGCCCCTGGTTGTGAAGCTGGGCTTGTTGTTGTTCTCCACCCAAAGCTCCGTTTTGGGGAAACCTTGGGCGCTCATGTACGTATTTATTACCCATGAGGGTTGTTCCCCATGGTCGGACACTGTTTCAGCCCTGCCGCTCGGGAGCCGCCAGCGGTCGGGTGGCAGTGGTGCCGGGAGCAGGAGGTGTCTGGGCGCCCGCGCAGCCACAGCACGCGGCGGCACCGGGCATGGGGGCCTGGCACGTGCGGCCCGTTTGGGCCGGTGCTCCGGGGAGCCCCGTGGCCTCAGGGCTGTGCCCGCAACACCAGAGCCTCGGCGTCAGGCGGCCGCTGCTTGTACTCGAGCGGCGCCAGCCGGCACGGCTGTTTCTCGGCACTGAAGGCACCGCGCCGTACTGGAACGGAGCAAACCGGTCTAGAGCACGAAGCTGCCGCTCCAGTAAGGCAAGAAGAGGCTGTCAGCCAGGGCCTCCAGGCCTGAGAAATGGAATTCCTGCCTGCTCTGTGCTTAGGCAGCGTCAGGTAACCTTGGAATCCTGAGCGTGCTCAGCGGAGTCCTAGGACTGGGTTTAGCTGTGTTGGGCCATCGCTGTGTCTGTGGAGATGAGCTGGCAGGCTGTGAAATCTCTGCCTCTTCAGAAGTGACTTGGGGTTTGAGAGCACTTCCCAACGAGCTCCCTTGAGCTAGTGAGGCTGTGACTGACAGCTTTTCATAACTAGTCTTATTTTATTCATTTCTTCATGCTTTCTATTTTGTCACCTGGTGTTTAAAGACTTGTCATGATGTTTTCAAATATTTCAGAGATACCTGAGACACTTCACAGGTGATAGA
Organism: Nothoprocta perdicaria; assembly: GCF_003342845.1. Lineage (NCBI taxonomy): Eukaryota > Metazoa > Chordata > Aves > Tinamiformes > Tinamidae > Nothoprocta > Nothoprocta perdicaria. The sequence goes on from NW_020455737.1 coordinate 49,016, forward strand.
TTATGTGGGCAGAGATATCTGAGACACTTCCTAGGTGATGCAGAAATCGTGTGGGGTTCATTAGGATATCTTAGATCTGGCTTGTTTTTTCTCCTTGAACTAGGTCAAGTGAGTTTGAAACAAAAATATTGAACATTTAAAACTGGACATAAAAAAATCTACCACAAAAGTAGGAAAGGGTTTAAAAATATTTTATTTGATCCTGTGTACTTTTAGCTTCTAGCCGTTCAGTTTTATGTGCAGTCAAGCACGTTACCGACAGAACCAAATATTTTCAGTGTTTAAAAGCTTGGCCAAACCAAGGCAGACTTTGCTAGCAGAGGGCAAAGCTTTGTGTCTGCTCCAGATACTTCTGGGAATGGAACCTGATAGATGAGTAGTTTTGAGTGGGACTTGTGCCTGGAATGATGCAGAAGGCCAAAGCCACGTGCGTACCCCGTGCTGCTCCTCAAATACGTTGCTCTATGGGAAAGTGTTCTCTCTTTGTCCTGCCTCGCTTTGTGCTGTCTTGGAGACTCCCTGATGGAGGAGCCTGCTGTGAAATGAAGGCTCTTCACAGGAGGTCTCTTCTTGCAGAACTCTTGAGCAAACTGGATGCAAACAGTTTGGGGTGGGTGGTTAATGGTTTTTAATGGAATTCTGTATGATTAGGGCCGAAAGGCATGTGAGACGAGTTGTGTTTTGATTCCATCTTCTACATTTAGGGGATGTGCTTTTATTTACCTATTTAAGTCTTCTAATATTGTTTGGTTGTGCAGCTTCACTGCGTTGTAAAAACAATGCTCATCACAGGAACATGAAATTTAGAGTTGAACTTAATGTACAGGGCTATTCAGAACATAAAACAATTCTAGTAATGACCCATTCAGGGAGTCTCCTTTTCAGTGTGCATCTGTCTTCTGGATGTGTCAGTAGATTCCCCCAGAGTAGGTTGGTCCATAGCAATTCGGTGAATTTCTTTTTGTGTTTTTTTTTTCTGATTCCAGATAATTCTTGTGCAGTTATGTGGGTCTACTATAGTTAAGTAGATCCCTGCTATTTCCATTGTAGATGAATTAAGCAAGAATAGCAATCTTGCTTCTGTTAGCTGCCCTTGGTTGTTTAATAAATATAAATACTTATAAATTTTTATAAATACTTACCTCATAGGTGCCGTGTACCTGTTCTTGTGGCTGTGCTTGTGTTCTGCCTCTGTTATGAACACGCTCAAACGCAGTGTAGTTGAGGTTGGCAGGGACTCCAGAGACGATCTGGTCCAACCCCCTGCTCCAGCAGGGCCAGTGGGAGCCAAGTGCCCAGGACCGTTCCTGGAGGTTTGGAATATCTCCGGGGATGGAGACCCCGCAGCATCCCTGGGCATCCTGCTGCAGCGTTTAGCCGCTGTCGCAGTGAGGAAGGGTTGTCTTGTGCCCAGGCAGGAACGCGTCAGTTAAACTAGGAATGAGGTATTGAACGTGTAAGTGTCATCTGTTCCTGCACAGAAGGTTTGTCAGAGCATGGTGCTTCTGCCCTTTCCTTTCACTGCCAGTTTATATGCCCGTGTGTTAATTGGTGTGGGGAGGCTGCCTCTCGAGCTCCGCTATTCCGTGTGTGCTCTCGGCTCCCCGAGGCAAGTGCTGCGGCCTCTGCCTTTGCTCTGAGATTGTTTAGGCAGCTGTTGGGCTGTTCAGATGCAGGGCCAGTGGATGTGACAGGATAAACACAGATATAAGTAGTTGGGGGTCTAGAGTAAAATGCAAATAATTAGTTTTAAACTCCTGGATCTGCAGGGCTGTATGTTGCTTAAACTCTGCTCGGTTTGTATCTGCAACTGCATTTTCTTTTTCATTTCATGTTTTTGGCCGTGAGCTTCAGTTTTACAGCTTCCTAATTGCTTATTCTCTAGGCTGTGTTCCCCCTAATGAAAATGCACACATCACGTCGGCGTGCAAATGAAATGAATTGTGAGGTACCTTGGTTTGGTGCAGCCAGAATGTAACCAAAGGGCTTAACTTCCGTAGTGGTGAAAGGTTTGTCTGGAACGTTTGAGTGTGAGCGTGGTGATGTTTATAGTAATGGCATAAAGTGTATTGTGGCTCTATGGCCGTCCCTGGGGAGTCACGACCAAGCGGTCTCGCAGTCAGGTCATAGTTGTGGTGGAGCAGAGCAGCAAAACTGGGACAGTTCTTGGTCACCAGCTGCTGGAATACTGACCAGCCTGAGGTGGACCTTAAGGCCACTTGTTGGCTCTCATCCCTCTTCCTCTGCCTTCTAAACCCGCTGGGATCTGGAGCTCAATGCACTTCCACTTTTCTCTTTACTGGAAGAGTGGGATAACGTGGTCCTGTTTCAGAGGATGCACTGGCATTTGTGAGAGGTCCCCTCAGTGGCTGCTTTAACCCTGGGTTATTTGAGTGCAAAGGGAGGATGCTGAACACATTGGCTTGCCTGTTTGAAGGAGAAGTGGTGAGTGCACAGCAGAGGTAGGTGACAACTGGGTTCATGACGAGGGGAAAATGTCTTCTGCAGCACGTAGTGTTTAACACTGCAAGTCCATGTCATTAAACATCTCTTCTAAAATTTGCCATTGGTGGCAGTTGGGAAGGTAACACCACCAACGAAGTTCTTAGTTGATGCTCCTAATGACTGACTAGCTTTTAGATAAGCTCTCTATTTACTCTGCTGAGATCTCTTTGCAGTAGCACGTCCTTGAGAGTTTGAGAGGTCTAAGCAAGCTCCGTGTGCTCCTGTAAATAATACTTATCTTCCTTTTTTAATGCTTTTATTGTCAGCTTGTTTGCCAAAGGCAAGTTGCTTGCCTTCCCTTCTGCTTTGCTTCACGCCCCTGCCTATCGTCTGCCTTGCGTGGGTGCCAGATTTGACTGAAGCCTTCTCCAAAACCCACCTTCCCCCTGCTAGTTCAGTCCTGTAGCACTCTGTCTTTTTGTAGACTGCCCCGTGCTGTCCTCCCCTTCTCTGTGTCTGAGAGGCGCATTCATTGTGAATGGTGCCCTTGTAGCCTTCTAGCAGTCTGCCCTTCCAGCCTTCACTACTGGGGACGTGATCTCGTGCAATGTCCTCAAGGKGACCATGCTCATATAGGGGGTTGTCCTACATGATCTCCAGAGGTCCCTTCCAACCTGAATCATTCTGTAATTCTGTGACTTTCCTGCACCTGATCCTGCACTGTATTAAGAGCCATCCCGAGGTTCATCATCTCCTGTGTTTGTCTGGTTAAACAATTTCCTGGTGTCATTGTACACACCCCAGGTCCTCACCATGTGCTTCTGCCTGGGCTGGCAGTGTCAATGCCAGACCCTAGTCTCATTGCTGTAGGTATGTCTTGACGTGTCAGTAATTAACGGACAGATGAGTGTCCCAAAAGCCCATCTCTGCTTAGCTCTGTAAGGCATTTGGAGAAGGCTCTGGTAATCTTTAAGCCTTTGCTCTTATTCTACTGGTTTAGCCTCGCAGTAGTAGAGCAAGTGTATGCGTGTGACAGGGCCAAGCCACATGGGAGCTGTGATGCAAACTCCTGGAATGGAAGAACACTCTCAAGCGTGGCAGACCCTGGTCCCTGCAGCAAGGACCCACGGAGGAGCTCGGTGGGATGCTGCGAGCTTGGAGACACAAGGACAAGGCATCAGAGAGGACAGGTCCCTGGGTAACCTGTGACGGCGAGTACAGACCTGCTGCTCGTGTGTCTGAGCAGGATGTTCCCCTGTGCAGGGCAAGCGCAGCTCTTCATGGAGCTGCTGGTGCCAGCCGGTCTGTTGCAGAGTGTCACCAGGATCCTGGCAGAGCAGATAAGCCCCCATGCACCCTCAGAAACCCCGGAACGGTGCAGAGTCATTATCAGTACAGCACTGGACTAGGACTGTGCTGTAACTTGCGCTGTGGGAGTGTCTGCATCGCGCCGCTGGCTGAGGTCAACGTGGGTATAGCCTCGTTAGTGACTGGTCTCCCTCTTTCCCTTTCTTAAAGGAGCTCGGGAGCAAAGGTTGGAATGGGGCATGGGGAATAGCTACTGCCATTCAACAGGCACCTCGGAGGGGCTCTGTTAAGTCTTCTAAAGACCTCTCAGAAAATGAAGCAAATGAAATCGTGATGTGGAGCACGACTCTGCTGGGCAGAAGCTGTTGTGCATTTAGCAAATGTGGTGCCCTGGGGGGACCCTCCGTGAGAACCCTGGTCCAACAGGAGGTGGGACCTGCTGAGTCCCTGATCCCTCCTGACTCCTGGTCCCAGGGTGGCCCTGGTACCTGCAGCCTTCCYGGGTCTGGTGCTTCCCCGAGAGCAGCTCCGCAACACGCGAGGTCTCGGCGTGGTGCTTCCCAGAGCGCTCACTGCACAGAGCTGCGTCATTCAAGGTTGATTTGAAGAGGATTCCCACCTGCTCTTATCCCTTGCACTGATGAGAAATACAGAGGGGAGGAGCGGGTGGTGGAGAGAAACACACACATAAAACCCCATCAAAGTTAATAGTACAGCCGGGATGTTGAGTCGGGTCCCTGTAGTCAGAGGCTGTCGTGGGTGCAATGGATGTTGAGGTCATCAGAGCACCCCCTGTCCCCCAACGCCTACTTCGTATTTCATGTGTGCTATTGTGCATGTGTGCCCACTGCACAAAAGTGTGCTATTCCATGATTTTTATTTTCACTTTAGAACAAAAAGTCTTCCTAAAAAGTCTTAAATAACCTGTTTTACAGAAACTGTGGAAAAKAGAGACGTATTGTACAGAGAACATGTTAGATGAAACACATCAGGCTGATCTTGAGACTGAGTTATAGTCCAGGCCCCAGGAAGGCTGAAAAGTCAATATGGGGCCATCTGAAACAGTCGAGAAAAGAAAGACCCTGTTTGAGTAGGGTGGCTAGACTGGATCTCTAGAAGTCCCTTCCATGCTCTACTGTGCTGTGATTCTGTTCTGTGATTGCAGCATATCCAAAACATGAACAACGTGTTACTAAGTAGTTTGTACAGTGCTCTTGAGTGCAAGGGGGTGGGAAGGTAGAAGGAAGGCAGTGCTGTTTACCCCATCTTGATTCCTCAGCCAAAACAGCAGAGAGGAGAGGGTGAACAGTAGTAGTTCTGCAGAAGTCCTGGCTTAGCCCTTCTCTCTTAGTAGCCACTGATAGACTAGGCCTCTGCATGTCAGCAGTGGGCTTCTAAAGCTAGATATCGCTCTTAATTGAGCCCAGACAGAAGCAAGTTATGAGGACCCTAGGTTGAACCTTTGGGACGCTCTTTAGGAGGCCCAAAGAAAGAAGCTGCAGTGCTGGAGACGACCGGCATCGCTGGCCGTGTGYGCAGAGGGAGCACTGGCCTGAGGAGCACGGGGGTGGCTGCTGGTCAGCAAGGAGGTCCCCACCAAAGGGGGACCATTGATTCCAGTGCTGTTAATGGAAACAGGGAGCACGTGGTGTTGAGGTGGCCAGGAGCAAAGGAGGATGTAGAAGGACTGGAATAACCACAGTGTGACCTAATTCAGTGGTGGGAAATAGAGCGCTGTGAAAGTCCGGAGCTCCTCAGCTGGGACGAGGGGAGGATCCGGCCCAGGCTGGCTCATCGTGGGAGCGACATGACTCACCTGCGTTGCTCTCATGGGAGGGTAAGGGGTGCTGAGACCGAGACTGCAGCACAGGCCGCTGCTGTGACTGGGCCTGGGCAGGCCACKTCTAAACCTGTCCTGGGGACACCTTTACAGTGCTAACACTAAACTCTAAACTAAATGGGGAGCTAACACTACGAGCAAGAGGGAGAATTTGGCACAGTTTGCTTAGTGTGGTGGATCTGAGAGGACCTGGTGGTATCAGCGAACAGGTAATAAAGTAGTCTTGATGAAGGACCACGGTAGAGCGGAACAGAAAGGAGCAAGCTGCCCGTGAGCAGTGTTTTGAGAAGGTGGATGAAGGCCAGAGGAGCAAGCTGTGTTTCCAATGTTAGGAGGAATGTATATGATGTGATGTGATGTGTGTCCTACTTGTKTGGCTAAGGAAGATCCATTGTGTCTGAGTGGAGCCCAGACAACCCTTCCCCAAGGCAGGCCGCTCGTTCCAGCTCCCTGTGGAGCTGGGAATGCCCCTTGGTGTGTCCTGTCCAACAAAGGGGCACCTGGATAAACACACCTGGAGTCTGGCGTGTCCCAGGAGGTGCCGTGCAGCTGCGGGGCCGGCTGCTAGGGAGGGTGACGCGCGGGAGCCGGGCCTGGCACAGCAGGAGCTGCCCCAGGGGCGCAGCCAAGCTTTGGCCGGGACCTGCCTGCACGGCCCCTGCCGCCCTGGGCGTCTGTCCCGGCTGGCGCTCATGCTTGGCCTCTGCAAAGGGCTCTGCGGTGGCAGGAGGCAGGTGTGGCGGGGCATTACTGGCCAGAGCTTGCACTGGGGACARGGATGGAGACAGGCCCTCCGCGCGGCTCCCGGAGCCGAGGACAGGCTCTGCGGGGCCGGCTGGCCCTCCCGCTGAGCGAGGCCGCTCTGCTCCGCCTCGTCCCGGGCCGCTCTGGCTCCAGGCCCTGCCCACAGGAGCTGCCCCTGCCCCTCGCGGGCGGCCYGCGGCTCCGGCTGCTCCGGAACAGCCTGGGCCACAACGTGCCGGGCTCCCGGGCGCTGGGCTGGGCGCTGATGAGGGCCGGTCTGACCCACCGCTGTGTCCCTGCATGGGCCCAGCACCGCTGCACGGCGAGCGCTCACCTCCCCTTGCTTCTCCTGATTTTTATTTTTGGTTTTCCCTCTCTCCTCTCCAGTGGCACCGGACACAATTAACAACCACGTGAAGACATGTCGGGAGGAGCAGAAGAACCTGCACTTCTTTGCCCCGGAGTACGGAGGTAACGTGTGGCAGCAGCCCCAAGCCCGGGTTTTGCTGGCCTGACTCGCCAGTGCCACTGGGCCATCCTTGTGTGTTGTTCCCAGCTGCATGCTCAGGGGAGACTTGCCTTGCCTTAACAGTTTGGTTTGGGTGTTAGCTGCTTCTTGAAGTGCTCCAGCTCCGCTGTGTTTAGAACCACAGAGGAGGAGGGGAAGGCTGATGGCTTGTCAGGATGCTCTGGCCGCTGGGTGCGGGGATGGACTGACAGCAGAGCTTTGTTTCTGTGTTGCAGAAGTTGCCAATGTCACCACCGCCGTGGACATCTACTCCTTTGGGATGTGCGCGCTGGAGGTGAGTGTGGAGCGCGGGGCTGTTGGAGGGAGCGGGGCCCTGTGCTGTCTTTGCGCCCGGGTTGGCCGGGTGGGCAGTGCCCTTGAGCCAAGGCTCCTCGCCCGAGGGCTCCCTGCCTGCYTCGCTAGGAAGCAGACAGTTCCTTCTGAAATTCCCAACGTGTAGTTCACTGCCCTGTGAGGGGTGTTACCTGGAATGAGCTGTCAGGAGGAGCCAGCATAAAAACTTCTGAACCTCTGCTGTGCGTCCCGTGGGGGAAGTAGGAAGAGGGCTGTGCAGAGACACAACTCTCGGGAAGCAAAGCTTGAGCCGAATCTTGTGGACATTCCCTGGAATGCTGAGAGCCTTCCCTAGCTAGGAAGTGGTGTGTGTGTGGCTAGAGCCCTTCCTGTGTACGCACATCGTGTGCTCACCCAGAGCTGCTCTGCTTGTTCCTGCAGCTAGGAGAGACACGCTCACATCCTGGAGGTGATCCGGCTGCTGCTCCAGTAGGGGATGGGAATTCCCACCCAAATGGCCAGGGGATCATGAGATTCCAAACAGAGATATCACCTCTCTGAGGAGCTGTTGGCGTAGGTTGCCTGGGAAACCTGCGATCTGCTAGGGTGCTGGGAACAAACCATTCCAGTGAAACAGCTGGAATGCCGGGACCTGTGCGCTTGGACAGCAAGGCTTGGCCGTGGTCTCCTGGGCTGTGCCCAGGGCGCTGCTGGTTTTCAGCGTGGGCTGATGAGGCGCTTTGTGTTTGCAGATGGCAGTCCTGGAAATCCAGGGTAACGGAGAATCGTCCTACGTGCCCCAGGAGGCCATCAACAGTGCCATCCAGCTGCTGGAGGACCCGCTGCAGAGGGTGAGTGCGGGATCGGTGCTCCACACGCCGCTCKCCCCAAGCCTGCTCCAATGCTGTTTTGGCCTTGCAGGAGTTCATTCAGAAGTGTCTGGAACTGGACCCCGGCAAGCGTCCCACTGCCCGCGAGCTCCTCTTCCACCAGGCGTTGTTTGAGGTGCCGTCGCTGAAGCTCCTGGCAGCTCACTGTATCGTTGGGCATCAGCGTGAGTACCGCATCCCTGTGTCCCGCAGAGCAGCCATAAGCTCCAGCTTTCCATCCTGGGAAGCGAGACATCCCTGCTGGTCTCTGCATGCTGGGGCCGTGCAAAATAGACCTGCAGTTGATGCAAGGGCCTGCAGCTTGCTCTCCTTAGCATCGAAAAGGAGCTGCAGTAGCTCAAGTCTCTCTCTTGTGTTTTGGTTTGTTTTTTTAATAGACATGATTCCTGAAAACGCCTTAGAGGAAATGACCAAAAACCTTGATATGAGTGCAGTGCTGGCTGAGATTAACCATCCCGAAAGAGAAGGAATCAAGATGATGTGAGTACTCTGTAGCTTGTTGGGAGGGGACCCCAGGACAGTGGGGAGAACACTGAAGGATCCCCAGTCTGTCTGGGACTGTCCCCTTCTGTCATTCCTTTCCCAAGAACTGGGTGGGGAGGAAGAAGCCGGCAGTGCTGTTGGTAAAAGTGAGCTTTGCCGTGGAGGAATGCTGTGCACTGATGCTGCGTGAACAGGTTCCAGGCATTTGAGAGGTGAAACACTCCCAGCACAGAGGGCAGGGCTGTTGGGCTGTACCACACTGTGAACATCTTCAGCAAAACGTGGCAGAATGTTTGAGGAGAGGTCCAAGGGCCTTCCCCAAAACGGAGTTTGACACATTAGGTAAAGATTTCRTGAGCTTAAGAGCAGCTCGCTTTACTACATGCAATGGGAGAGACTGCAGTGGGAGAGTCCAGCATCTGAACTGGCTCTTTAGAAAAGCGATCATAACACAGAGGAGAAGCAAGCAAAGTGATCCTGCGTTTCGGATCCTGACACCTCGACTAGCTGGGAGGTTTTCTGGAAAGACTGTGACGTTGTGGGTATCATTCCCAAATGGGGCAGGATGCGTCCAGGGTAGGCCAGTATTCCGGGATGCACAAGGCGACGAGCAAAAGAAATCTGGAAGGCAAAGAGGAAGCCATTACTGACCYGAGAGGCTGTTTGAGCCACAGAGATATCTTCTAAAAACTAGCATTCTGTTCTTCTTAGAGACAGTAATTGATGGTATTGAATTCTCTTTGGGATGGGCTTTTAATTACACGTTCAAAATGGAGGACAAAGAGTGAACAGCCAGAGCTGCAGAGAAGAGTTTCTGTTATCCCAGACTCTGGGGAAATGGTCACCTGGCACCTGCCAGCCGAGCAGGGATCACCTCAGTGCTGGAGGGTGAAATAGGAAGCAGAGCAATAACTTCAAACGTGAAAGGACCTGATTTCCAGATGATTCATCAGAACCCACAGCGTCTGAACGCCTGGCAAAATTGTAAAATCCTGTCTAAAATGTACTGTACTGGAGGATGGGAAGCAAGAGATTTTTTGTGTTTTAAAAGGGGCTGCAGAGCAGTCTGAGGGGTTGAGGTCCATGTGCAGCCTCCACCTGCTGTGCTGGAGCAGTGAAGCTGTCACAAACGTGGCAGGATTTGTGCCATTTTCAGCCTCCTGCTCCTCCCTGAAATTCCTCACAACCTGTGAGACAGTGGTAGAGACGCTCAGCACTCTTGTTGCAACCAGTCTGAACTCAGCTGTGGTCAAGCGGGTGCTGAGCAGCCGCACTTGAGTGTTGACGAGCGGAGGGCTCTGCAGGGCAGCAGTGGGGTCGGGTGGCCGTGGCTCCGCGGGAGGGATGCATCTGCTCCAGCGCTGCCCTTCCCCAACGAGGGGTGCCAAGTAAGGGGAGAAGGGGTAGTGCTGGCCACAAAATGGTGCATTCCCAGCGGGTATCCCCACTGAGCCGGGAGCAGGCAGGTGTGGAGCAGAGCAGACCACTGACCTGAGCGTTTTCACCGCACGGAGAAACCCTTTCCTTGGAAAGGAGAAATAGGAAATAGCGCGTGACAAGTTATGGCAGAGGAGAGAGGGCCAGTGGCTGTTACCCCTCTCGAGCAGCAACAGAGGAGGCGGTTGGTGGAATTACACTGAGAAGCCACAAAGACTCAGCAGACAACATGTAAAGGGAATTACAGGGAGAACAAGAGTGCCCAGAACAGAGTCCCTTGGGCAGGGCATTGAATTCTGAGCTGTTGGTTTTGCAGTTTGTCCAAGGTGAGATGCCTGGACCGCGGTGCCATCTCTGGGGTGCTGCAGAAACTCCTGCCTCTGCAGTGCGCAGGGCCCGCTCTCCTCGCTGGATTCAGTCTAATGATATCCGCAGGTCGCACACTAGGATCCGCTTCCCAAATAGTTGTTTGAATTGAACAACGCTCCCCAGGGGGTGATAGCTGTTTCTGCCATAATAAAAAATGCTCCCTCGCTCCTTAGTGCTGGGAGCAGCTGCTGCTGCATAGGAGGCACGAGCCCATCTCGCTGTGGCTGCCTGCCCCCTCTGTACCCRTGTCCGGAGCCGGCGCAGCCAGTCTCGGACACGGGCTGTGTCCTGTGTGAAATGCAGCCTCCCAGAAGACGCAAGTGCATCGCTGCACGAGCCTATTTCTCACTTCAGTGTTTTCTTTCTTGTAGCTTCTCCCAGTCACCAGCATTGGAGCTGGACAAGTTCCTAGAGGATGTAAGGTAAGAGGCTCTTCTAATGAGCATCCTTGCTGCGTGTGAGAGGGGGGTGACTGAGGAGAGGGTAACTCGAGGGCTCCCCTTTTCCACAGGAACGGCATCTACCCGCTCACGGCTTTTGGGATGCCGCGGCCCCAGCAGCCCCAGCAGGTGGTCGTGAAGTCGCCCATCGTCCCCCCGTCAGTGAAAACCCCAACTCCGGAGCCGGCCGAGGTGGAGACCCGCAAGGTGAGGGGCGGCCGCGGGGCTCCCCACCGCGGCCGAGCGGCCCCGCGGCCCCGCTCACGGGCCTTTCCTCTGCACAGGTGGTGCTGATGCAGTGCAACATCGAGTCGGTGGAGGAGGGAGTCAAGCACCACGTACGTTCCCATGTGCGGGGGTCGGGGGGGGGCTGGGCTCTGCTGCGTCCCTGTCAGGGCCACGGGGTTGGTAGTCCCGAGCTGGCCCCACGGGGCACCCACGCCCAGGGGCCCTTCCTCACCCAGCGCTGCCACTGGCCCCTGTTGGGAGCTGTGGCCTGTGCTCTGGGATGGGGCTCAGGAGGGCGGGCCTCCTGCTGTGACGGAGTTGGGGGCTGCCCCGGTGGCCTGCGCTGCCTGCAGGGCTGCGGCCGCTCACGAGCGCTCCTGTGCTTCCAGTTGACGCTGCTGCTGAAACTGGAAGACAAGTTGAATCGACACTTGAGCTGCGACCTGCAGCCCAGTAAGTAGCCATCCTTGTCCCCTTGCCCTGGGCTGGGCAGCGCTTGCACTTGGCCTTACGCCCTTCCCTGTGTTGCAGATGACAATATCCAGGAGCTGGCAGCCGAGCTGGTCCAGCTTGGCTTCATCAGTGAGGTGAGTGGGGCTGGGGCTGGGTAGGGCTCTGCATTCCTGTTCCCAGGGGCCTCTTCACCCCCGCTAATCCTGTTCTCCCTGCTGAGGGAACTGGAATCGCACGTCCTGCACGGTGGCAGCCTCACAGTGCCGTGTTCTCCGCAGGCTGACCAGAGCAGACTCACCTGTTTACTTGAAGAGGCTTTCAGCAAGTTCTACTACACCCGCAACGGGGCCCTGACGGCCGTCACAGTGTCGTCTTAGCAGCCCTGGGCTCCTGGGCGGCCAGCGCGGCTTTGTTGCCTCTGCCCCCTCCGTGTCTGTCCATCACCGTAGGGCATCCGCAAGCCCCGGCTGCAGCGCTTGGAAGCTCGTCCTGCATGTGCCGTGGCTGGGCCCAGCGACAATCCTCCCTGCCCGCCTATTAAAGGGGACTTTGCGCGTCAGTATTATTTCCAGCCCTGTTTCTGTTGGGTTTCTGCCAGGTGGTGCCGGGGAGCCGGGTCCTGGCGGGGGCTGTTCTGTAGCCCTGTTCATGTGCATGGAGTTTGTTTTGTTTGAATTGTACAAAGTGTCTTTTGCACAGCACATTCTTTTTTTTTTTTATTAAAAGGTAAGCGGGGGGAGGTCGCTAGGCCCCGCCCCCCTGCGCCCCACTCTGCAACGGCCTTGGGCCCCTCACTGTCTCCCCCCACCCCGGGCCGGCGGGCGGGGGGCTGGGCTCGCCCCTGCCCGGAGCTTCGCCCGCCCCCCGCCCCCTGCGCCCGCACTTTGTTTACTGGTTTGCACAGCCCGAGCGCGCGGGCGGGCGCGGCCCGCGGGGCGGCAGCGCGGGGGCCCGTGCGCCCCAGCCCCCGCCCCGCGGACCCCCGGCCCCGCCCGGGGCGCTGCGCGGGGCCCGTCC
>NW_020455737.1:61747-97320 GCF_003342845.1 Nothoprocta perdicaria
CGGTGGCGCCCGGGGCCGGGGACGTCGCGGCGGCTGCGGCGTGCGGGGCTGGCACTGCTCGTGCTCGGCCACGGCAACCTGGTGCTGGGCGCCATCGTGCACGGCTCCGTGCTGCGGCACGTGGCCGGCACCGACCGCGCCGGCACCCCCGAGTACGCGGTGGCCAACGTGGTGTCCGTGGTGTCGGGGCTGCTGGTGAGAGCGGCGGGGCCGGGGGGCCATGCGGGCGGAGCGGGGCCGGCGCTGCCCGCGGTGAGCGCCGGTCTCTCCCTGCAGAGCGTCGCCGCGGGCATCGTCGCCATCCTGGTGTCCAACGACCTGTCCCGGGAGCCTCTGGTGAGTGTGGGGCCGGGGCCGGGGCCGGGGCCGGGGCCGAGAGGAGCCGAGCGCAGGGGCCGTTGCCGCCCAGGCCCGGCCGCCTGCCGCTCCCTTGGACCTTGTCCCCGGCAGCTCCTTCCGCCTCCGGCGCCTCGCAGGTGGCAGGTGCYTCCCGGGCTGCGCGGGGTGCTGGGGTGGCAAAAGGGGCAGTGACTTCGGCAGCTGCCTGGGGCCGGCCCTGCCCACGACTGCTGCAGAGCTGGGTCCGCAGCCCTGGAGCAGCCCGGGGGAGGGGGCTGCCCAGCAGTGCTGAGGGCACCAGAGAGGCAGAGGGTGCAAGAGCTTGTGGGAGCCAGGGCAAAGAGGCGCAGGGGACACGGGGTTGCTGTGTTTGTCGCACAGGCCTCAGCCAGCCCCGTTTCCCTGCACTGTGGCCAGAGGGCAGGTGTGCCCGGCCCAGAGCAGTGGCGGGACAGGCTCTGGCTGCGCGCGCTCTTGTTTGCCCTGGCTCTGTGCTGATGTGTCTCCTTGCCGCCTGCAGCACTGGGCCCTGCTGAGTGTGTCCCTCCTGAACAGCTTGCTGTCCACTGCATGCAGCGTGGGCCTGGCGCTGGCCATTGCCCTCACCGTTCGCAGCCGGGGAATGCGGCTGGTCATGGGCTGCAACAGCCCTGCACTGCCCGCTGATGCTCGTGCAGCCATTGCGACCAATGACTGCCCTTTCAACACCACGCGCATCTACGTGAGTCTGCGGGGTGGTGGGTGCCTGTATTGGCTCTGCCCGCTCCTGCTGCCCACGGCCCGTGGGACCCCTGGCCTCTGCTCTGCAGGACACGGCCCTGGCACTCTGGTCCCTCTCCCTGGTGCTGGCGACCGCGGAGGCCGTGCTGTCCGGCAGGTGCTCTTGGATGGCTTTGACAGTGCAGGGCATCAGGCCGTGCACACGCAGCTCCCTCAGCAAGCAGGTACATCGGGCGCAGCATCTGCCCCCCTCCCCTCTTTGCTTTCCCTCAGCTGCAGCTTGAAGGTGCTGGGTTCGCTGGGCCGCTTGTTCTGCACAGGTGGCTCAGCTGCCAGTGAGGATGCTGGCAGTGCTGCTCGGTTTCAAGGGGCCCGTGGCCCTCCTGGCAGTGCCGCTGCACTTGCTGTGCCCCTGCTGCACAGCCCCAGCCGGGCGCTGGCACCCTTTGGCTTGGTCACAGCGGGCCCCGCTCTGYCTGTGTCCCAGGGGCCTAGTCTGTTCAGTGCCGCTACCCTGGACGGCCCTCCAGCCCCTCCTCAAGCCGTTTGCATACCCAGTGCACGTGTTGATGGAGTTGCTTTCTCCACTAGCTGCCTAAGCCAGGTGCAACGGAGGCGGCGCCACCACGTGAGACGCGGCAGCTCCTGGGGGGACTTGCTGATTCCGGGATGTAGCTGGACGGGTGAGTGCAGTGTGTGGGCTGTGCTCAGGGCTCGGTCCCGGTGAGGAGGTCCTGCGGGCCAGGCCAGCCCTGCGCTCACATGTGGTGGCCTCACAGGTGCTGCTGCAGGAGCGCCAGCCCCAGAAGGGGAGGCTGCCGCCGCGGATACCGCACGGGCTGGAGGCCGCAGGAGCAGCGCGCGGCCCTGCGCAGCCCGGCCAAGCTGCCCGGCAGCACCGGGCACTGGCCCCTTCCTCGGCTGCAGCCGCAAGGACCTGCGCAGGGCACGGAGGCTCTGGGGTGGGGGGGTCCTTCCTGCAGGGGTGGCCGGTGGCCGGCAGAGACGCCCCCGGGAGACTGGCCCAGCTGCACAACAGCTGATGCCTCTGCTGGTTCCTCGGGCAAATAAAGATTTAATTCCCACACTGGCTGTGTGTGTGACTGCCCCGCGGTGGATGCTGGAAGGAAGGACACGAAGCCAGCAGCCAAGCCCATCTTCCTGCTTGTTCCCACTGGGAGCCAGGGTCCCACTGCAACCACCACCCAGCAAGGTGGAGGCCACATATTTGGCTCGGGAGAAGCAGCACCATGAAGGCCGTAGCCCTGTGCCCTGGGAGCCACGGACAGGAGCTGAGCAGGGTCGAGATGTCTTTATTGAGGGAGCTGTGAAGGGCTGAGTGCTGCCACCAGCACCGTGCAGCTGCCACCCCGCTCACTGGAAGGAGAAGCTGGTGCTCGGGAGCCCCCCGCACCACTGGCTGAGGAACTTGAGCACGTCCTGACATGCAGGGCTGTGCGATGTCTGCAGGGTGAGAGAGGCGGCCTGGTGCTGGGGCAGCACAGCCGCCTCCAAGGCACCCGCCGCCACCCTGCGCCCGGAGGAGCTGCACGCACATGCCCGGGCCTGTCCCAGCCCTGCTGATCCCTGCCCATCCCTGCCTGGCAGCAGGCCCCACTCATCCCTGCCGGGCAGCAGSATGGGACAACCCATGGCCGGCATCTCCCCCGAGATGGGCAGTACCTTGTGCCCAGCACGTGGGAGAAGCCGCCAGGCCTGACGGAGGCGGCAGGGGGACAGGGTGAGTGACACATACACACACACCTCACCACCGAACAGCCAGCTCACCTTGACAGCCATGAGGAACTTGTTCCACGTGTCTTTGTTGGCTTCTCGGCCCAGCCGCTTGAACTCCATCTTGTTCCTTAGCACAGGGTACCCTGGACATAGCAGCACCCCCACGGGGCAGGGGCGTCATGATCTGCCACCAGCAGCAGCTGCAAGCTCCACGTGTGCACCAAAGCAGCCCTGGCTTGCAGACTCCATGGAGCCGTGAGCCAGAAGAGCCCTGGTCCTGGTGGGTGCGTGCGTGCACGCACATGTGTATGTGTGCGCACACATATGTGTGTGCATGCAGATGCATGTGCGTGTGCACTTGCACACACGCATTTCACACTGAGCCACATGTCCCAGGCTGTGCCGCGGGATGCTGCACAGGGCCAATGGTCCCGCAGCATTCCCAGCTCCCTGCCGCTCCCTGCGTGCACTCACCTGTAAGCACACAGGGCAGGGAGCGCACTCCCGTGCTTGCAGCCACGAGTGAAGCTTCGTACGTGTCGCGCTCATCCTGCGGGAGCACCTGCTCCAGTCGCTGGTCCATGGACATGGTGAGCACCCAGTCCCTGACCTCCTCCCGCTTCTCCTCCTGCGGGACAGAGCCAGGGCACCCCCTGAGCTGGCCCTGCCCAGCGCCCGCTCCTCAGCATGGGTGGACAGGCACAGAGCTGACACTGCCCTCCTATAGCCCCCTCAGAGAGGGCCTTGAGGCCGCAGCACTGCTTGCTGTGCTGCCGGTGGGGGATACTCACAGGCACATGCTGATGTGCTGGAAGGGGCACCTCAAAGGGAATGTCCGTCCTCTGGAAATCCGAGTGGTCCAGGGAATCTGGGTTCCCCTCTTCGATGGCCTGCGGGAGAAGACGACCTTGCACTGGGCACTGGGCATGTGCTGTGCCGCACACTGCCCCCTTACTGGAGGATCYGGCAGGGGCTCGCAGGGCCGTTGGGCTGCTCGGACACCGACCACCTGGTCAGCGCGAGGCCCGAGCACTGGTCAGTGAGCGGAGCTGGGTGCCTCTGCCTGCACAATCTGCAGGGAGAGCCACCAAGCAGGACCATGTGGCAGGAGGGCCAACCAGGGTATTGCCTGGGTCCCTGGCCACGTGTAAAGACCTCAGGCGGCATCACGGCTCCCTGGCCTCTCCCCGTGGGCTGCAGCGCCCCGGGCTTTGCTCTGGGGCCACAGTTGGGCTTGCTGAGCCCAGTGCTGCTCTGTGCTCCAGGACGGGGGTAACCCCTGCTCACCTGGACCTGCTAGGTGAGCCTGTCTCCCAGGGCCCACTTTACCAGCAACTTTTACTGTGCCCCCTTTTTTTTCTCTCCCTTTTAGCTAATTGCAAAATCCCAAAGACACATTTGTAACCACCTCTGCTGCGCAACACCATTTAAAACAAAGAATGCTATTCAAGAGTGACTACCAATTATAAATAATCACATAGAAATAATGTGGATGCGTGTGGATGGCTGAGCACACTGCACCACCACTTTCAGCAGTTAGATCCATTACCTGGTAAATGAAGAGTGGGACTCATCCCCTCTAGCTGTAGTTGTTGGTCTCACAGATGTCAGCTAAAGACTCCTGTGTTTGTGCTGGGCCATCCTGGGCTCCTTTCATCAAGGATGGAGCACTAGGCAATACCAGTCTTAGTGTTCACAGCACAATCCACACTGTGGGGCTGGCATTACTGAGGTCCTGTCTATGAGTGTTGAGCTGGCTGGGCCCTCCTGGGTGCCAGGCAGCTATAGCCACCACTGCAGTGTCACACAGGTGCCCCTGAAACAGTCTGTTGCTCTAACTTGTCAGGTGACCTCAAGAAAGGAAAGATGAAATGGGGAACTTTTTTTCCAAGCAGCTGCTGACAGTGCTTGGAAGACTGGTACAATAATACCTGGCACCTTCCTAGGTTTCAGTGTTTTGTGGTGACCAACCACCKAAGAAGCACTCAAGGAAGGAGCTGACTGGCATGAGGATTCAACTCCTGACTCTTGTATCATAGTAGCTAAAGCATCAGGGAATGCCTTTCCCCCAGGAAAGTTTTCCTTCTCTTGCAACAACTTGGATAAGCTCATTCTGAAGGCTGTAATGGCACTTCCAGTTCTGAAGACCATAACCTCGCGTGGTCAAGGCAGCAACCAGAATGCACAGTGATGTGGTCACATGCCAGGTGACAGGATCAGAGCCTCCCGGACAGCCTGCATGGCAAGTCCTGCCAACAGCCAGTGCTGAGACTCTCGGGGCTCTGCACATACACAGCATTTCTCAGAGCCCTGAGTGCTGCCAGCACCAGCTCACACAGGGTCAGACACATCTGGGCCTCAGGAGTGCCCTGGCCAGCCAGGGCGTCTGTGCTGAACCCGCAGCACAATGCTATTTTAAGCATGATGTCCCTCCGTCTGGAAGATTACACTCACATCTGAAAGGTCCAGGAAGCGGTTCAGGAAGATGAATGCCATGTTCTCCCAGTGGACTGCCTGGTGCAGGGAAAAGCAAGTGAAAACAGGCAGCTGATGGTCACCTTCATGGCCACAACTCCCCGAGCATGATGTGGTTCTGCCTGGTGGCAACATCCTGCCTGCGACAGGTGAGTGTGGAGGGAGAGTGCGCAGCACCACTCACCACCCTGAGGACCACTCTGCGGGGGTCTGCCGGGACAAGCAGTCCCTCAGGCCACCGAGGGAACCTGCATGGAGCCTGGCACTACCACACGGCCAGCGCACGTCGACAGCAACGCGCTGCTGTCTGCCTTGTGTCACTGCATGGGGCCAGCGGGCAGTGCAGCCTCAGGAGTGTTAGTCAGGTACGAAGCCAGGTGGACTCCAGCTAAGTCCCCTGTATCTACAGTAGCAGAGAGAACATAATGTGGCCTCTACCCTATCCCTTGCAGTACATGTCCTCTTGCTGTCTCAGGTTTCCCCTTCCACTAGCTATGCCCATGCTATGAGGAAATGTAGGACTGGAAAGGCATTTGGAGGAAAGGCCTCCAAAGCCAGTACTTGGCTACTGGTGCATTAATGAGTCTGATGCAGAGCTGGGGGAAGATCAGAGAAAACAGTGTTCAGAAACCCCGAGCTCAGGCTCCACATTTGTGCTCTCTGCGGCAGACAGCTCTTACCTTGGCAGCTGTCCCAGCTTCATAGAAGGCTTTGTCTGCAGGAATAAGCTCAGTGTGGCGAAGCAGGGAGATGGACAGCTTGGCAGCCACAGCATCCTGCAGACACAGAGCACAGTAAAGCCACATCAGACACACAGAAAAATTGCCCGTTGGCCTAGAAGGGTCTCATGACATCATCCTGCCCCACGGCAGGAACTTTGCACCCACACATTCCTGGTGCATTTGTCTAACTTAAAAGCCTCCAAGGATTGAACTTTTAGAGTTCCCCTTCATGGCCATCCTAAGGTGAAGGGCCTCTGACAGAAAAATCTATTCTTCTGGCTAATCTGTGTTCCCCTTGTGGCAATTAATATACAAAGAGCTGGAAAACAGATGATATCTTTCCTGTTCCAGCAGTTATTTTCTCTTGTCATCTCTTCCTTCAGGCTATTCCCATAGGCTAGGTCCTCCAACCCAACTCTCTCTCCTATCTTTTCTGTTCTCTGGGCCCTTTCCGAGCAATTCCTATTTTCAGTCTGGACATTKGACCCTTTGAAGCCTCACTCATGTGGAGCTGAAGGACTAATTCCTGCTTCCTGTGTTCTCCTCTGGCTTATACTTCCTAATATAACAGCTGTCTTTGCAGGAACTGGACACTGCTGACACATTCAGCAATGATCCAATGTACTCTCACTCAATCCCTCTAACTATCCGCTTTCCATCTTGTGTCCGAATCCTTGGTTATTCCTGCTTGAAGGCACTTCTCSCAGTCTACTTCACAGGAATAGCACCCCACTTTTCTGATTAAGTCTCTCTATTCACCTTTTCTGTGCCAGTCGTCTTCTCCCCTTTTCAGAGCTAAGCATCCTAGATGACATTTATGGAATGTACACCAAAGAATCACAGAGTGACTAAGGTTGGAAGGGACGTCTGAAGATCATCTAGTCCAACTTCTCTGCACAAGCAGGGTCACCTCAAGCACAGCACAAAGGAACACGTTCAGGCAGGTTTTGAACATCTCCAGAGAAGGAAACTTCACAGCCTCTCTGGGCAACCTGTTCCAGTGCTGTCACCCTCGCAGCCGTTTTTTTTTTCTCAAATTCAGACAGATTTTTCTGTGTTACAATTTGTGTCTGTTGCCTCTTATCCTGATCCCCAGTTCCTCCCACTCATGGCGAGCTCTTATATCACCACAGTGCTATTCTCATGCATCCATGGTGCCAAGTGATCCATGAAGTGGAACTGTGAACTATGGATAGCCCTGAACCTGCACGTCCCCATAGGGCTCCATATTTTGGATGCTGATCAGACAAAGGAACTTTGAGACCTTACCAGCTGCTTCACACCCTGCGCAGCAGAGCGAGTGGCGTAGTAGTGCGCTATCAACAGCATGGTCTCAAACTCCTCGTGTGCTGGAGTGTTTGCTTCACTTGACTTTAACAAATTTTCACTCTGAGGAACAGAAAGGGGTAGTTATTGGGAACATGTGAGCACTGGGCACTTCATCCACTTGAGCATGCGGGAGAGAAGTCTGAGATATCTAGGCATCCCTTGGAGTCTGAAAATGCTCTGGGCCATGAGCGCTCTGGGCCCTACAGAGTGCTGGAGTAAGGAGTCTGCAGAAGGGGAGAGCTGGGGTACTGTGGAAGGACAACACTGGAAGCAACACTGAGTTTGGGGATTAGTGGCTTTTGTTTTTGCTAGAGGGAGAAATTTGTGGACAGAGACAGAGAAGAGGCAATCAGGGGCTCTAGCTGGAGGCAGGAGTGTTTGGGACAAGGAAGAAGGAGCAGAGGGCTTTGACAATCTCTGGGAAGATGAGAATTCTTAGTTTCTAGACTCTGTAGTTCTATGCTTTTACCCAGTTCCTGACCCACTTAAGTAGACACATACAGGTGTAAGAATCCCAGAATCCCAGAATGGTTGAGTTGGAAGGGACCTCTAGAGATCATCTGGTCCAACTCTCTGCTCCAGCAGGAACATCCAAAGCACGAGGCATTCGGTCACATCCAGGTGGGTTTTGAAGACCTCCAGAGAAGGAGACTCCACAGCCTCCCTGGACAGCCTGTTGCAGGGCTCTGGCACCCTCACAGTAAAGAAATTCTTCTTCACATGGAGATGGAAGAAAAGTGGGGACATACTGTGACCACTTCCCATGCACCACCAACACAGGGAGCTCTGCAAGTGCCAATGTCCACACCCCACCGCCACTCTATGACCTGCCCTGACCCACTTCTAGGATTTGGCCTTCAGTTCAGGGTCGTCATCTTCTCTGACTTGCCAGATCACGTCCGCTCCACAGGACCATTCTTGTCCTGTTGTCCCTCCTACCACTTCATTTCACCAGAAACTGTCTCTCTGCTCCCCTACAGGAGCTGCCTGAGATGTTGGTGTTTAATAGGGAGTGGCGGCCCAAGATCTTACTCACCAAATTGAAGAGAACATCACGCAGGTCAGCCCAGCTGGAGTAGGCCTCGGCACAGTTCATGCCAGATGCATTCACCATCTCCACAAAGAGACGTTTGTAAATGTTGAAATTCTGGAGAAAAAAAAAAAAAAAAAAAGGGAGAGAAATCTTGAGGCAGCCAGAAGGGGAATCAGCGAAAGTCTGGAGCACTTCTCTTGTCAAACACAGGCTGTGGGAAAGGCAGCTGGGTGCACAGGCTCCTGGAGGGGCACTGCTGCAGACTGCTCATTGCAAGGGGTGCTACAGCACAGGGCAGAGGATGCTCCCCCAGCTAGCACTCTGGTCCAGCAAACGTGATCACATTCTGGACTTGGTGGCTTAGGCATTTAAAATGAACATGAAGATTCAAAATCCTCCAGCTCCTTCTCAGTGGAGAACATTGCAGGAGAATTGAGGAGCCCCTGGAAGAAGCCACAGTAGGGTGGAAGTAACTTGGGCACCTTCTGCCTGACGGTGCCAACTCTGAATTGAAAATCTGATTCATGTAGCACATCACAGCACATGGCAAATCACACCAGGATGTCATGCTGTCTCCATTACCTGTGGATTGGCAGGCGCTCCATGGTGGACATACAGGCTCAGGGCTTTGTCCCAGCTGCCCTCCCGGATGAGGTGGGTTGCATATAGAGCTACATATTTGTGTAAGACTTTATAGTTCTGGAGAAGACACATAGAAAGCAGTGCATGGGATTACCATGAGGTTCATAGAACGAGATTCACAAACTGAATGCTTATGGAAGGGAGGCTTAAGATGTGTACACATAAACCCATACACATGAATGCCCGTGGTGAGCTGAGCACAACCGGACAAAATCACACTGCACACAGACGATGTGGCTTTTGGTTTGGGCCACACATGACATCCTGGTTAGTTGATGCTATACTGATCCTTCATCTGTGAAAAACAAAGCTTACCACTTGCCAAAGAAACACTGCCAAGTACTTAGAGGAAGCAGTACTTCCTCAAATGTGGCACCAGAGGTACCTATTCTAAACCAGCACTTGCTATCCTGTGCAAGAATGAACCCAAACACTTGCTGGACTGTAGACTTTCAGAACATGTGAGCTTACTATAGGACCTTTTGCAAAAGCTGACAGATCTCTGAGATGGCCAGACTCCCTGGAGCACTGTTCACGTACACTGCTCTCCCTTTACCAAGTGTTTTTGATGCTGGTAGATCTTGAAGAAATCCTAGCTTAGGAAGAATCTGTTTCACACAGGCCTAAATATGCCAATGAGGTGAGGAAGATGGTACAGAAGACGAGCAACGTCAGAAAGCACACCAGCAGAAACAAGGTTAAGCACATGAGAGAACTGAGCCATTATATTGCAGCTAAAAGTGACCACTTGGATCTGGGTGCTGATGAAACACAAGGTACAGGACAGACTGAGATAAAGATTTAGTCTGAATGTAACTTGTTTTGGTCAATATGACTTTTTATGGGACTGTATAATGACTCTGTAATAGCTGAGCAAAAGTCATGAAGTTCTGCACTGGCCATGAAGCAAAGTTGTGCTAACACCTTTTTTTAGAGGTAGATATATTCTTGGAGTAAGTGCGTTAGCGCTGTGCTTCTGACTGATAGTAAACTTGGCTGAGCATTTGTCATTCTTTACAGAAGAGATTTAACATTTCTTCTATAATTCAAACAGCAACATGGAGGTACACAACTACTACAGCAAACACCATTCATATCACTAGAGGAGCCTGATGCTCCCCCCCAAAAAAATAATAAAAAAAAGTATTAGAACCCAAATTCAGGTTACTGGTTACGATTACTTCATTAAAAACAAAGTTCTGAAAACACAGTATGACACATAATGAATGTTTGCCTTAGTTATCAGTGCTTGCCTGAAAGATTAGCTGCATCCTCTGCAGCTATTGCAGATTCTTCCCAGGGGTGACTCTGTTGTTTGCTCTGAAGCAGCTCTTCGCTTTAGAGGATCAACACCTGCCCTAAGCTTAGCTCCATTATCACTGAACACAAACAGGCTCTCAGAGCAAATCCCGGTACTCTAGAGCATTCTGCTCCTGTTACTGCACTGTAGCACTGCAAAACAGTTTCGTCTTATTTTTTTTTTTTTTTTTTTATTATTCTGTTGAGATCATTTTGTTATTTTTTAATTCAGTAAAAATGTAAAGTTGTCAAATTTGCTTTCATGATGAATCAATGACTCATTTCAAATAATCCCAGGTTTCTACCTGGTATCAGTTTCAACTGAAATCAGGTTTCTAAAGAACAAGAAGAAAGAAGGATTTCTTCTACAAAGGACTTCCGCGATGTCAATTTCTTTCAGCCTAAACTGGGGCCAAACTCTTCTCGGCAGTGGTCAGTGACACGGCAAGGGGTAATGGGTATAAATAAAACACAGTTTATACCTTTATAAAGGTATAAATAAAACACAGTTTAATCGCCACATGAGGAAGAACTGCTGGAGCAAGGGGGTTGGACTATATGTCTCTAGAGGTCCCTTCCAACCTCAACCATTCTGAGATTCTGTAAACATCTCATGTAGCTCATTACTGTGTTCTACTGACCA
This sequence comes from Nothoprocta perdicaria, assembly GCF_003342845.1. Taxonomy (NCBI): domain Eukaryota; kingdom Metazoa; phylum Chordata; class Aves; order Tinamiformes; family Tinamidae; genus Nothoprocta; species Nothoprocta perdicaria. The sequence goes on from NW_020455737.1 coordinate 72,687, forward strand.
CAGAATTTAATTCCAGAATGTTCTTGGGTTCTAACACTTCCCTGCTAGTGCAAATTGGTCAAGATGGAGACAGGGGAGCAGTGTTTTCCTAGTGACTCCCCATGCTCCTCACAGAAGTCTCTGCTCCATCCCTGCCCACTCGTCTCCACTAGTTCTGCTCCTCAGAGCCAGTCTCAGCTCTGTTTCTTGAAGGCTCACATGGGCACTCACCTGCTTAGCTGCAACCTCGAGGCACTTCTCCCATTGCTCCCGCTCTGCATACATGTCCAGAGCAGCCATGACGTCTACTCCCACCAGCTGTGGATAGAAACAACCATAAATGGCCTGTGCAGGCAAGATTTCCTACGAGCATCAAAGCGGGCACCAGCCCACCCAGGGCCAAGATGGACACATCCAATGTGACACATCCAGGACACAAAAGCCATGACTCAGAAGCACATATAGACTCCTAACCTATGGGCATATTTCAGTAAAAGCCCCTAACAAACACTCAAAGGACCTGGACTCCCCACTATAAGAGAGAAGTGGAGCTACTGGAGTGAGTTTAGGAAAGAACTTCTTAGTAGGGACTGGAGCATCTCTCACATGAGGAAAGGCTGAGAGAATTGGAACCCTGGAGAAAACTGAAAAGTTGTGTCTTAAATATTGTTGTGYCTTAAATACTCAAAGGGAGAGTATAAAGAGGATGGGGACAGACTCTTTTCAGTGGTGCTCAGAGATAGAACAAGAGTCAATAGGCACAATCTGAAACACAAGTTTTTCCGTCTGAACATAAGGAAAAAACTTCTTTATTGTGAGAGAGACAGAGCACTGGAACATGTTGGCCAAGAGAGGCTGTGGAGTCTCCATTCTTGAAGATTTCAAAAGCCGTCTGCACAGGCTTCTGGGCAATGTGCTCTGGGTGACCCTACTTGGGCAGGAGTGTTAAACTAGATGATCTCTAGATGATCAAGGAGGTTGTGGAGTCTCCCAAGGAGGCTGTGGAGTCTCCCTCTCTGGAAGTCTTCAAAACCTGCATGGACACCACCCTGTGCCCCGTGCTCTGGGTGTCCCGGCTGGAGCAGGGCGGGTCGACTAGATGATCTCTAGAGGTCCCCTACAATCTTAATGATTCTGTGATCTCCAGAGGTCCCTTTCAACCTCAGATTTTCTGTGATCTGCACAGATCCTGATGTTGCTCTCTGGGGCATCCCAAATACATACCGAATCTACCTTTCCTTGGTTCTTTAGATACTCCTTGTAACACTGGTCCACATATTCCTCTGACCTATTAAAAAGAAAACATCTTAATAGAAATACTAATATTGTCTTTCCTTAGTGCAGAGGCTGGATTCAACTTCATCTGCTCTGGCATAAAGTAGACTTACAGCCATGCCCATCTTTCTGGTCTGCTGCTAGGAGTATAGGTAGAAAGAAAAAGAAAGGGCCTGGACAGCTCCATGTAGTATTGTTTGTGAGGAGGGAAAGGGATCACAGGACCTTCAGGAACGAAACATGACTGTAGGAACATGACAAATGAAGGGGATATTAAGACAGGACAAAGAAAATGGGGGGATGATAACTCCTCTGGGATATATGGCAAATGGGCAATAGAAGAGTGTCAGGATTGTAAAGGGATGGAAGGCTTGGGAAGGGCAGTTGTGCAGGAAGTGCCCTGTGGAGACTGGGAAGGCTACAGTGTGGAGAATGCAGGGGACTTGGGGGAAGCAAAGCAGGAGAGGGCAAAGGATCACTAAGGAACTAGAGGGAGAGAAGGAAGAGCCTATTCGAGAAGGAAAGGACATACCTGGGATCTAATTCCTTGGCCACGCGTTTAGCCTTGTTCCATTCCTCCCCTTCAATGAAGGCATCAATTGCTTCTCGTATGAGGTCCAAGTTGAGGTAGAGCTCTGCTGCCTATAGGGCGAGAGAAATTCCTATGGGGCTGAAATACCACAGGCACCCTGCAGCCTAGGCTGGAGCTGGTGCTGGTGGAAGTGCCTAGCGCAGCAACAACACAAGGTCTCTTCCCCAAAGACTAACAAGAGTAACCCCCATCTGTTTCCTGGCTCCCTGCAAGACCTGGCTTTCTCACATTGCCCCCTTCCTCCTCCCCGAAGGCTCAGCACTGCTAGACTCTCAGACAGGGTAACCCACCCCTCGCCCCAGGATGTGACCTGGCCTCTTCCCCTTGTATATGGTTCTCCAAAGTCAGGAGCCAGCCCTTACCGCACTGTACTTCTTCATGGCCACCAGCTGAGGAGCCACTGTCTGTGTTACCTCAATGCTCTGTGATGGGCCCAAGAACTTAATGGCCAGCTCAGCTGCCTATGGAGAGAAGTTGTCAGCAGTGTAAGTGATAAGAGATGCCTAAGAGAGAGATGAAGCTGGAAAGAGCTCAGCTCCAACTTAAGACCTGAATTATGGGGGAAAGAGAAGGAGAAGTGACAGCTCACTTCAGAAATTTAGAAGAGCAAAGTCCAGCTACTTCTACACATGGGACATCAGATAAGGATACAAGTATTGCTGAAGTTGGCACAAGGGCCTAGTGATTAGTGTGAATTAGAACAAAATCCACAGACTGTTGGACTGGGTCATGAGGAGAGGGCGGTGGTCCAAATACCAGCCAAATCAGAGTCCAGCTCTTTGGTGCAGAGAGATATGGGCACAAGGACACTTGCACAGTGCTGGATGTAGTGCCTGAGCAAGAGTGCCAGCACAGTGAAGGCTAAGCACAGAGCCCATCATGGCTCAGAGAAGGATGATGAAGAGCTCTTAGACTCTGAGGCATTGGGCTCTGCAGCTCCTCTCTTGCGCACTGCACTAAACGCAGTATCTCTGGAATGCACTGCAGCTTGTGAGAGACCTAGAGCAGATAAGGGGACTCATAGGCCCTTACAGTACCTTCAGCAAGCACTTCTCCGTCAGGACGCTGTTGCTGGGATCCTGCACCTTCAGATAGCAGTCCACTGCCCTGGCGTACTCCCCAGCCTGCTCCCACTCCCGTGCCTGCTCCAGCAGCCCTTCCGTTCCTCTGTAGGGAGTAATGCAGCCTATGAGCAAGCCTGCTCTACTCCCAAAGACATCTTGCAGACAGCATGCAGGGAACGGGCCAGGAAGGCCCACAGCAGAGCTGAGTCAGAGAGGAATGAGCACAGGCAATTCTGAGGGGAGAACTGGTCAAGGACCCTGGAGGGACGAGCAGTGGGGGAGACCTGGGAGATCTGTAAGTAGCAAGAAGACTCTTGGGAGACCTCAGATGGCAACAAGCTTGGAGTACCTCTGAGCAGGCAGGCAGGAAGATGGGAAACCCATGCAGGAAGAAGTCAAGGGTTGTCAGGATGTCAAGGATCCAGTCAGGCTATCTCTGCAAACGTCAGTGCAATAGCCCAGGAGAAGAGCAAACTGTTGCCTGAAGCTTCACCCCAACATTTCTCACCTGGAGCCCTTCTTGGCAGCCTCCCTGCTGCATTCCTCCTGCAGTGCTTCCAGACGACCAGGCACATACTCCTTGCAGATCCGCAGAGCCTCACTCCACATGCCAGCCTCCTGCACAAGGACACCAGAGAGCAGAAACTTTCATCAGTTCATGAACATGATTCTATGATTCTACGATTCTATGAACATGCATCACACTCCTGGCACCACATAGTACATCTGTCCATTCAAGTCATCTTGGCACAGCACCCACAGGGAGAAGAAAACAAGGAAGAAGAATCTCACTCCTTTCTCTTGCAGAATGCCAACTGCATCCATCTATTCATCCAGGTTACCATAGGACTGGTTCACCTATTCCAGCTATCTCTGCAGAATAGGCACTTACAGTCTCCAAATGCAACCTATTTATGTTAACCCTTAGGACCCTCCACAGCCTCCTGGTAGGACAGTTACACAGCTGGGCAAGAGCCAAGGTATGCAGTGAAATCTATACCAATGCAGTCTTTTAAGGGCAGGCCAGAACAAAGATCTACTAGGAACCACCCGAGTAAATGATTTCTCTGTGCCTACTAAGCTGCCAGGGAGAGCTGGATTTCACTCCCTCTCCATCCAGACCTCGTTCTCAGAAAGCAAGGAACATAAGCCTATGTTTACCTTATAGTACTTAATTGCCAGTTCAGGTCTCTGTGCTCGTAGGAGGAAGGCCTCTGCTTTCTGGAAATCTCTCTGCTCATAGGCAAAACGGGCCTGTCCCACGAGCACATCAGCCACGCTGTCTGGGTCATGAGCCTCGGCCACACGCTGTGCAGCATCCCAGTTCTGGTTGTGCACAAACCTAGGGCAGTTGACATGAGATTTAACAGGCGCAGCAAAAAAGAGCACACCAGTGATGAAGCAGCAAGCAGGCTGGTAGGCATGAGGAGATGCAGCAGGCCAGATTGAGGAAGGATACCTACATCAGCACTGCCTCCTTGGGCTTCCCAGCTTTAATGAACTCCGCTTCAGCCTCTTCAAATTTGCCCTAGGAGAGAGGAAGGAGTTTCTTTGCATGTCTTCCTGCTCTGATACCAACACATGATTCTCTACACTTACCATGAGGCAAAACACATTTATGAAACAGATATGCGTATGGAAGCTCGGGGCTGCAACTCTGAAGCTTTTTTGGGTGAGCAGTTACTGCAGTTATATAAATGCCTCCTGAGGCAGCTTTTAAGGAAAGCTTTTCAATTACCTGTGTGACCAGGGAACTCCAATCTATTTCAGGAGTAAAATTACCTCATCTTCTAGGAACATGGCATACTTTAAGTGGATCTCTCGCATCTTCTGCTTCATGGAGAGGCGGGCCAGCTCAAAAGCAAATTCAAAAGTACTGCAGTAGAAGAGAGAGTGGGGTGAAAAAGGGGCTATGTGCTGTGAGGACATGTCTTTATTAAGATCAAGAAATCAAGTAGTGCACAAGACTGCCAGAGGAGAGAGAGGAAGACAGAGGGTCCCAAGTAAGTGATCATTGTCCCTTTCTCTTGATCAGAGAACAGGAGGTGTTACAGATCTCACTAAGGAGATTCAGCTCCTTCATGACTGCTCTTAGTGCCAGATGCCCTTAAGAGGTGGCCATGAGGCTCCCGGAAGCCTGGAGAAGTGGGAGAGAGGCAGGGATGCAGCAATGAATGGTACTGCAGACAGATGGCTGGGCAGGTGCAGAGTGGGACCAACTCTCTTCTGGTAGGCAGCTACTGATGGTGAGTACCTCATCTCAGTGTTCAGAGGCTCTTACAAGGCCTCCCTATATAAGTTAAAGAGCAACCTGCTTTTATCTGTCCAGATCAGATTTTATACAAGTGAGACTAACAAGTGGACAGGACTCTTCTGGTAACTCCTCTGTGCCAAAGAAACAGATTACCTGTTTCAGATAATAACAGATTTACCTGTGCAGATACAAAGGGATAACATGCTGTATGCTACACATGCAGTTTTCATGTGCATACACATATTTTGGGCTGTCTTTCTTTCTGAGGTTATTCGGATAGAACTGCTGGGCTTGTGAACTTGCTTACCCACTGTCTGCTGCATGGTCAATGGCCGTCTCCAGAAGTCCAAATTTACTGAGGAGTTTCACAGCTGCCTCTCCACCCAGACTCTTTGCCCACATATAGGCCACATGCTTATAGGAGTTCGCCCCACCATGTGCCTTGGCCACCTATTCAAAACAAAGAAAAATGAAGGGCTCAATGCAGGCTGAGCCATGACTCCCATTTCATATGACTCCTGTACTCCTGAGGGAGCATCAGAAATACTTGTTGTTTCCTGAAAAGCTAACTCTTCTGTAGCTACCCTGGAGTGAGGAGACTGTGACAAAGGCTTGTAAGGCAGAGCACAGGGAGAAGAGGCTGCTCTTTCACAGCAAGGCTTATGCTTGTTTAGGTCAGCAGAAATGATCCCTGGCCGGGAATCTGTCCACCCTGGAGGGAAGCAGTGCAGGGGAGCACTGCCACAACGTACTTCTGAGGCACAGTGCTGGGCAGGGGTCTGGAGCGCCAAGGGGTCTAGTGCAACTTTTGGGGCACAGTGCTGCAAAGCAGTTAGGAGCAAAGCAGTGGCAGAGGGTCTGCATCTTTGCCACCTGCTGAAGCTGAACAGTGCACTTCATATCTTGAAATTTTGGAGTGAATAGAAGCAGGGCAATTCCTACTGGCACTCTACAGTCAAATCCTGGCCTGTGCAGAGTGAGATAGCTGTTAAGTGCTTATTACCCTGTAAGCTTCATCCCACATGTCATTCATTCTGTACATGTTTACTGTGGCCTTCCAGTCCTTAGCTTCTAGGTAGTGGTACTCAGCCTCCTGTAAACGTCCCTCAGCCTCTAGCTCCTGCAATGAGAGACAACGAGTTAATGATGCTCTTGTCCCCACTCGGCCCAGGTGATCCCTTGCCATGACCTCTGCTCACCTTGCCCAGGTGCAGGTGAGTATCGCTCAGTAAATCCTTGTGATATTTGGCTACCAGGCAAACCATCTCATCATACATCTTACACTTCTTGTACATGGTGATGGCCAGATCAGGTTCATCGACAGTGATATACAGCCTGGGAACACAAGCACACTCACGTGGCTCAGCTGAAGATGTGAGCAGTTCAAGCAGTCCCGCTGCATCCTGCCCAGCTGTGACAGAGTCCTGGGGCATGTGGCCAAAAGGCAGGACTGTGTGTGCAGCCCGAGGAGCCCCTGGGCTTGTGACCTATTCATATCTTGGTCTCTAACCTGAGGCTGTCAGTCCAGTTGGGATGATAACTTGGCAACAGCAGCAAAACTTTCTCATATAGGCCATCAAAAAGACTACCTTCTGCACTAAGGTGTGGCCTTTCCACCTGCAGTGCCTCCTCTCATGTGCTGGCCATCCTTGAGATCAGGACCATGGCATCAGACACTCAGCTTCGTTTGCCCCTGCTCATGGTAACCTTATTACATTATTTAAATAACCTAATACTGACAACACTACTGACAACATCCATCTATATGGAAAACATTTTATGTTCCAGATCTGATTCTGAGCTGTCTGTGTCAGATCAGATCTGATACCCTGCAGCAGGGACAAGTCTTGCCACATTTCCACTGCTACACAGACAGCCGTGCCCCAACTAGATCTTCTTTGTATTCTGGTGGTCAGAGATCGTCACTCCTGCCACTCCAGGTCTTGCTGAAGAGAGCTGTTCCCTTCTGCCCCCCCCAATCCCACATAGCCTCTGGGGCTCCTCATGTGTGGTCCTCACACCTCTCCTGCCCCTGCAATGTCACATATCTCTCATGATGTATCCCTTTCCCAGTTCCTTGTTCTAACTCTGGCTTTATATCCCCTCAGATACAATAACAATGTGAGTTCTCTTAGAAATTTTGCTTCAAGTATCAGCTGGAGGTCTCTGAGTGTAGAGAGAATATTTCTGACCCTTTCAAACTCTAGCTCCAAACTCCACCCCCTTCCAGGAAAGGGCTCTTTGCTAGAGTAAGATTTTCAGGGTGCAATGTTGGACTAGCACCAAGGAAGATGCTTACCTCTCTGCTTCTTTGTACTTGCCCTGCTTCTCCATCTCCTGGGCCTGGGTTATGTAGAGCACTGACACATCTTCCTGACTCATACACTTGACTGCCAGCTGCCAAGAGGAACATACATGCAACAAGCTCCAGGACACTGCACAGAAATGTCCTGACACACAGTGACCTTTCTTACTGTACTGAAGACAGAAAAAGCAATCTCCATCCCACTATAAACACACATATATACCAAAATTTCTGCAGAGAATGGGCAGTCATTTGGTACTGCAACCAAAGCACGCAGATCCAAGGCCCCTGGAGCGCACTATTTGTGTCAAGAGGTGCACCCTCGGGGGTTGATGAAGTACAGGGGGACATAGCCAGGATGCAGGGGCTCATCTCTTGCTGGCTGCTAGATGTCCCTGCACTGATCCTTTGGGAAGAGGGCAAAAGACACCACCACCTCCTCGTGGAAGACAATACACCTCTTAGAAGTAGGGTGAGGTGTGCAGAACATTTTGCTTTTGTCACTACCTTGTGAGCCTGTTCCCAGAGCCCAGCCTGCGTGTACATGTCAATGGCCTCCTTGGTCTGGTCTCCTTTGATGTACAGCTCCTCTGCGACCTGTGGGGAGACAGCCATGGTCAGCAGTCCTCAGGGACCCAGAGAAGCAATGACTGTACTCTGTGGTCCCACCTGATACTCTTGCAAGGCTGCATAGTGTTGGGCGATCTTGAGATAATATTTGGCTGCTGTTTGTTTGTCCTGCAAGTCCAAAATGTAGATAGCCTTCTTCCACTGCCGGGCTCCCAAGGCTGCTTCAATGGCCTTAACAGAGCACCTAGCATAAGAAACACAGCTTTACAGCCAGCCAGCACCCATCTCCACTAGCTGAGCTAAGTCCTCAGGGAGTCTCAGGGAGACCAAAGTAGGCTGCTGCTTGAATCTTCTTCCTTCAGTTAGAGCAACAAGACAGACCTGAATAACTTCACAGTATCAGAAGAAGGCCAAGGTCAGGAGCATTGACAGAGCTAAAGGTACAGAATGAAGAACTAGGACAGCAGAGAACAGCAAAGCAGGACTGACACCCACTGACAAGGCTGTGGAGGGAAATCTATGTCTAGGCCAGCAGAGACCACACGTAAGTATTAGGGGTGCTGGCAAAGCTGGAATGGAATCAGCCATGCTGATTCAAACAAACTAGTGGACTTTGTGGCCTGCCAAATTATACTGCTGCTGATTATACAGCCACCACGTGCTCCCACCTGGCTTCAATATAATGGTTAATGGCAGCATCCAGCTGTTTCTGCTGCACCAAATGGTCTCCCCAGGTCTCCTCCAGCTTCACAACTTCTGCAGGAAACACCAGGCGAGCCAGCTCCACCGCTGTAAGAGGACAGGATAGCTGTTATGTTGAATCCAGCAAGGAAGCAGAGCTGAGCGGCATGCAGGCCCACTGGGAGGGCATGGGGGATGGAGGGCGTGTTGAAGCCACTCCATCTCCAGCAGAAAAACGCAGTGATCTGCACCCTGTGGGGAACCAGGCCAAACCCATGCGAGTGCAATAAGCACAATCAAGGCCTTTGGAAGAGGATCCTGTCCTGGGGCTTTGCCTACAGGCACAACTATGTGAGAACCCATACACTGAATAATAATGATAAATGGGCACTTCAGAGGAACTAGGCCACTCTAGGCTCCAGAGCAATAGCTCATGTTGCTAGCACGCCAGAGTACCAGGGCTCCTGATGGGGACAGGGGAGGAACATATTTAGTACAATACCTTTCAGGAAGGCGCTGCCCTTGCAATAGCACTCCAGAGCCTTCCGTGGGTTCCCAACCTTCTCAAACAGGTCTCCAGCCTAATGACAAATACAAGCTGCTCATTTCCAGATCCACTGTCTCTGCATAACAGCATGCCCCGCTTCCAGCTCCGTGTACAGCTTTCGCTCCTGTCAGACAATCCCTGCTCAGGAACTTACCCACCTGCTATGACTCCCCCAATAACCAACAGCATGCACACAGCGGTAACTTCTTGGAAAGACTGCATGTACTGAAACCATTGTCCTCTCTGCTGACCCACATACCCCAAGTGTTCTTCTGGACTCTTATGTTTTAGTAAGATAAACGCTTTGGAGACAGCCTCTCTTCTCTTTGCACAGAGAGTGGTGCAGTGACAGCCTGGTCTGTGACTGTGGCCACCAGGTGCTTGGTTATGCTGGAGCCCTGGCAATGAGCAGGGGATGGGAAGGCTCAGCAGCTTGCAGCAGGTTTTGACCTGATAGGAAAGGGCAACAGCCAACAGGGTGGGATGAGGCTCAAAACTTGTACCAACTAGAACACAGCATAAGAAAGGCCATCCTGGAAGACTAAAGATTCAGGTCTTTCAGTATTGTCATAGAGGCTAAAGCACATGTCTAGGGAAAGATTATAAGAACAGAGCCATCTCTTTCCCACTCTATCAATTTGTGATAATCTGCACTGCAGCGGCTTCCTGAGTTCATATCATGATGTCCCAGCAGCATCATTTTGAATGGTTTTTGGTAGACTACCTCCATGAGTTATCTGATCACTTTTGGATTTTGGTATCAAAACATCTTGAAGGAACGAGCAGCTGCCTATTTCTCGTGTTATTAGACACGGAGCAATCACCTCCCTTCTCTATGATATACATGGTTTTACAGATTGTGTTCATAACCTCCTGTTACTCTTCCTTACCTTTTCCACTTAGACCATCCTCATATGAAGGCTCTAGCATCATTTCTTATTCTGCTATGAAGAAGTGCTGTAGATTTGGTGCTGCAGAGCACCAAATTAGTGCTGTGGAGTCTCCTTCTCTGGAGGTCTTCAAAACCCACCTGGATGCCACCCTGTGCCACATGCTATAAGTGTCCCTGCTGGAACAGGGAGGTTGGACTAGATGATCTCTAGCGGCCCTTTCCAACCTTAACCATCCTGTGATTTCCACAGTGGCATGTTTTCTGTTTAATTAGCAGCTCCTTTCCTATTGGTTCCTRCCTTCCCAGGGGACTGCTTGACTATTGCTGAATGCTCAGCTGATGTGTCAAAGATTTATCACCAGTGACTTGTGATCTTTTCCCTGACTAGTAACGGCAATTCTAGAGCTCAGCTATGTATGACAGATGCAGTCATCATTTTCTCTCAATGTTATCTGTGAATTTATCAAGATAAAATTACATCTGCTGCTTTCCAGTCCCGTCCCCCTGTATACTGCAGAGGCAGAAGATGGGGTAAGAAGTTTGATGCCACTAAATAAGAACAAGGCCCAGCAGAGTGGTCCACTCACCTGTTCATATAATTCCCCTCTGACCAATGCTGTGGAGATCCTATTGATGACATCTCCATTGGTCAGGAGCTCATCCCTGCTCATGGCCAGCTGCGCTGCCTTGGCTGGCAGCCCAGCTCGCAGGTATAGGCTGATGGCAGCCAGGTAGTCTCCCTGTCCCTCCTGGACCTCCCCAGCCTTCTCCTCCTGCTGTGTATCCAGCAGCCACTGGTAGTAGCCTTTACGCAGCTTATCCAGCATCGGGTGTCCCTGCAGGGAAATGTAGCATTGGTCAGTCTGCACAAGGCAGGAAATGGTCCTGCTCCTCCTAAAGGCTCTGCACAGCACCTGGCACCAACCCCATTGCTGTCCAGTTAGATTAAGCAACTGGAGTTAGCAGAAACCACTGTGCAATACCAGACCATTCATTCTCTTCTGAAGCCCTGGCTGTTCTTAAGTGAACCTCAGTAGCTTTCTTCCTTGTTACTCACCCAGGTCTGTTCTTTCATCAAAAGCAACCTCCTTTTATTTTCCTTTGCATTGTCTTAGACTTTTCCAGACTATTCTCTGTTTTATTCCTTGGCTGTCAGATGCAAGAACCACTGATCTTTCTCTGCCTTGTCCATGCACAACTCTGGCTAAGGCAGTCCTGACTGGACCACAGCTCTGAGGCACCTTGGCCCGCGGTTCAAGCTACACTGCATTCTAGGAAATAAAAGCTCTAGGCTGGACTGAAGATCCATTTATTCCCTAAAGCCTCCTGCCATTCTAACAGCTGCCTTGTTGACCACAGCATTTGCTGTGTTTTAGGGGCATTGGGGGCATTTAGGGGCACATCCATCATACTTTCTTTTAAATCAGTTAAATTACTTGCATCCACGTCTCCATAACTGCCCCTTGTTCTCCCATTCCTATCACCTGCTCTGGACTCTGATTCCTCTTTCTGACAGCATGGCACCCTCACCCCTCCAGCAGCCAAGGCTCCTTCGTGCAAAAATCCCACCACCTGGAACTGAATTAGACGAGGGCCTTCGGGCCAGGCTCAGAATCCTTTTGGGAGCCCTCCAAGCATAAGTGAGGTGCTAATAGGGCAGATGAAGAACACTCAGACTATAACAGAACTCTCAGCTGAAACACTTATCAAGCAAGTCCAGCTCAAGGTCCAGCATAAGAGTATTCTGTACCTTGGCCTCAGCGACCACAAGACATTCATCCCACATGTGCAGCTCCTGGTACATGTCCATGGCCTCCTCTGTGGCGTTCTGTGTCAGGAAGCAAAGTGTTACCCGGGGCAAGTTTCTGTTCAGCAGACTTATTACCACGAGGCTCCTACAGCGGGCAGGGTTAGATGTGCAGAAAACACTCAAACAGTGAACCATCCCCTTTCACATGGATATACATCCTTCTCTTACCCGCTTCCCCATACCTCAACACATCCTACATTAGGAACAAGCAATCTCTCCTTCTACTCCAGGGCACAAAATCATCTCCTTGGAATAAGCAACCTATTCCCTCACTGTTCTATTCCACAGCAGGGCACAAATCTTACTCTCTACAAATAAATGAGACATAAGTTTCATCTCCATATGAGGAAGACCTTCCCTACTGTGAGGGTAACAAAGCACTGGAACAGGCTGTCCAGAAAGGTTGTGGATTACCCTTTTTTGGCAATATTCAAAACCTGTCTGGATGCAGTCCTGTGGCATGTGCTCTAGGTGTCCCCGCTCGAGCAGGGGGGTTGGACTAGGTGATCTCTGGAGGTCCTTTCCAACCTTAACCATTCTGTGATTCTGTGATTTCTGCTCCTGATCTCTTACTTACTTGTTCCAGGAATATCATCTCTGCCAGCTTGTAGTTCTTCTCTAGCATGGCCAAGCGGGCACGCACGAGGTAATGGTCTGTCCCATCCCCACCCTGCAAACAACGACAGGTAGTTTGACTGGTTTATATGGGTGAAAGAATGGGCTCTGGATTTGCTACAAGGGAAGTTATTGCTCCTGGAGCACATGTCATCACAGAAACTGAAGATAGATGAGAAGTGGCAAGACAGGAGTAACACCATAAAACAGACRGCCAGAAGAGGGATGTGGTGGGCCCAGATGAACTATGTCAGCAGTTCTTACAAGACAAGGCCCTGGTCTGTAGCAATAAGCTGGAGGATATAGACATAGAAGACAATATGTTTGCAAATGTTTGCAGGGAAGTGGCTGCCCTGTACAGCAGACAAAGTTTGACTCACATGTTCTCGAGCTGCCTGGTCTGCAATGGCGTTGGTTTCATGCAGAAATCGAGCTTTTGCCATGTTGCCCAAAGCTGCAAAGCACCTGGGAACAGCAAGGCAGTTAGTTGCTAGATAGACCTCATTGCCTACCTTTAGTCACAGAAAGGAAAATCAGAGCCTGAGCAGCAGTCCCAGCAGTGTGAGATGGAGAGGTGCAGTGCCACCACTTCACAAGAAGATTTTGCCAAGAGCCATGTTCTTATCCACCCTCTAGCCCTGCTCCATGGGAGAAGCCATAGACATGACCAATGTCCATGCTTCAGGCCTTTAGTCTTCAGAGCTCTTTTGACCATGCCTGTATCTGTTTGCTCCCTGCAGTCTTACTATTCACCACTTTGTACTGTCAGTAGAAAATTGAAACTGAAGTCTATCTGTGTCTAGTTCTATTGCTAGAGTCCAGGATGAAAGGACAAAGTCATTGCCTGGAAGAGAGCGTGCTCCATTCCTGAATGCAGTGAATCCTCCAGGCCACACAAAAAGTCACAGTTAGATCTGGTTTCTGTGAAGGCTCTAGAAAAGACACAGTTCAGCCTAGTAGAAAGAAGTTTTGACTCCTTCCTGTACCTCTCTGCAATGTGCAGCTGTCTAGCTTCCAAAGCCAGCCTGCTTAGTGTCTTCCACATGGCTTCAGTCTCCGTGGACATTTCCAGTGTCTCCAAAAATGCAGTAGCCCTTAAGATAGACAAAATTGCAGACTTTCAGTAACAGAAAAGAAGAGCTCTCTGAAGAAACAAAAATCTGAGAAAGGAACCTCCAGAGAAGAACTGAAAACAAATGATGGGATGACCAGCTCTGATTGTATAGCATGGGGCCTGCCGCATCAGGGAGAAATTCAGTTATGAGCATTCTATAAGCTTCCTATCTGGCCCAAGTTAGTTAGGAGTTAAGTGCTCACTAGGAGACTGTAGCAGTGTGGTGTAAGTCTAACRTGCTCAGTCTGAAGCAAGTCCCTGGTGCAGAAAAGTAACTCAAGACAGATTATTGCTAYGAGGACATGAAATTTTCTTCCCTGGTCAGTTTTAAAGCCAGGTAACAATGCCAACCCTGTTCAGGTGCCTGCCACGAGTGCTTCAGACAGCCAGCTTTTACTCTGTACTAGCAGGCCAGCTCCAGTTTCCACTCAGCTGTCATCATCCCTGGAGGGGCAGCAGCATGAGAGCATCAGAGAGCATCATTCCACATCTCGCTGCTACTGAAGACATACTTACCAACTGCACTGAGTGAAAATTGCCTGCAGGGAATTCCTATAAGTCTCAGCAGGACCAGACTGGCCAGACTCTTGTCTGAAACCCTGGAGCTCTGGGGATGACATTGCAGCGCATTTACTCTTGAAGGAATCTGCTGCACATTTCAGCCAGATTTAACATCAATGCCATGCTCAGAGCCTAAACTGCAGTTCTGCATGGAAACCCCTCCTGGTGTGACTGCTGGCCTCAGGCATCTGCTACATGAAGCAGGCTAGCTGCTTTCACGAGTGCTGTATCGAGCACTTACCTGTGGTAATCCCCATCATCAATGGCAGTGCCAAACTCTATAAGGCCTTCATCCAGAGTATAGGATACGGTGTTCACACCTTCAGTTACTATCACTTCAGTCTTCCCATCGTTCCTCTCCAAGTCTACAACATCCCCCTGCAAAGAGGACCAGCTGTCAGTTCTGCTAAGACAAAGTTCTGCTGAAGGAGCCTATGCCTTGCTGACATGATCCTTACCTCTGCAGAGGGAAGTAAAAAGTCTTGGAGTTGCTCCTTGCTACAGAACCTGTCTCCAAGTTCTGCCATAGATTTCTGCTATGGATTTGACAGATGGCCTCACATCCTGTCTAGGAGAAATTAATTTCCCTCCCTTCTCCTTTCCACAGTACCACTCTACCTAATCCCAAACCTGCATTCAAGAAGTAACAGAAAACACTGGCTGGAGAAACAGAAGTCTCCAGACTTTTACCTTCAGAGGGAACATGGTGACTCGCTCTGGGGCATCAATGTTGTACCAAATGCAGAGGCTATTTCTGTTCTGAGCCACCACCACATCACTGCCTGGAACCCACTGCACATAGGAGCAATAGTTCAAAATAGTAGTCTTGGTGCTTCTTTCAATGTCATAGAGCTGCAACTAGATAGGAAAATAGGAGAAAAAGACTCAGCTGGGCTCGAGACTGGGCTGCTTGCTCAAAGGAACACGACAGGAGTGTCTGAGCAAGAAACCTGTGAGCAGATATTACCTACCAGGAATCAAACTTCTTCAAGATGTAACATCTCAAGACTTAAGACTATTTTTTTTTACTCCAGCAGTATTCTAATCAGCATGCTCAGATCCTGAACCAAGCTTTCCTGAACCAAGCTTGATAACCTGGAAGATGTAATCTGACAGGTCATAACAAAGATGCATTATGTCTTGTGGCTTAAAAGTGCTAGGCTGTGTCTGCCCTCTGCCCCTTCTCATAATTGTCCTCACCTAGCAAAGAGGAGGAAAAAGAACATGAAAGAGAACTGTACTGAGGGAGGAGAGGACAAGCAAGTCCCTGTGCTGGTCTGTACTGAACCGGTTGGAAAATGATGTACAGACATAGCTTAGAAAGTCTTGTACTCTCTGATCTGGACTGGTGGCAATGTCTGGTGAAAGGGTGAGTGATGGATCTCTCCTGCAGATAGGTCTGAAAAGGAGCCTGAAGAGGGAAGAGAGATTCAGGCGATGTCACTGAAATTCTTCCTGAGCGAGTAAATTAAAGGAACCAAATGTAAACTGAGGAAGAATGCAGAAATAAATATTTAATTTTTATTAAATATTAATAAATATGCTGTTGGGAAAGTTCTCTCTTTTCATATGATAGGACAAATATAGCTTCGTGGTAATGTACAGATCACTCACAAACAGAATCTTGTTTCATCTGTTAGCAGCTGCAATCGCAGTTAGCACCTTCCTGAAGACAACTAGTGCAGCAAAGCTGAAACCACAGCCCTTGGAACTGGTATTGATCCAGTTGAGAAAGAAGAAGAAACTATTTCTTGCATGATGTTCTTTTGGATGTGTGAAAATTGTGTCCTACAGACCTGCACACCTGCAATAATTCTCCTTTTGAGAGTCAAGAGGATTGTGTTTAGAGATGCATGCTAATGAGGATGCAGGCACTCGGTTTCCTATAAACCCAGGCCAGGCTGTTCTTCCTACTTTTCTGTAACCACAGAGTTCATGAATAAGCCCCTGTTCTGTGCTGGCCTAGAACTGGAATTACAGCTTTTGTGCAAGAAACTCTACCTTTAACGCACTTTGTTAGAGAAGTGGGTGATAAGGAGTTTATGAGGCAGCATGTGTGTGAGTACACACAGCAAACAGTTATCTAAGGAGACATCTGTGATTTCCTGGTAACAGGCCGTCTTTGTATCCCTGAAATCTGTGGGTCTCTGACTCTTAAGGGTTGGGCTACCAAAAATGACATATGAGCAACTCAGCAAAGAAGCTCTTGCTGGAAACACGAGGGGTGAAGTTACAGTTTCTTGAGATTAGGACAGCCAAGTGGAAACATTCTACTGCAAAGTGTTTGGTCTCAACTAGATTCTGTCTTGACCAAGCTAAGTATGTTGTCCCTTACAAACATAGTGTCAGATGTACACTGTCCTGGCATTCTGGAAGAGCTCCACATGACAGAGGTGCGTATTTATGCGAAGTGTGAACAGCTGTAGCTATAGCTTAAAACTAAACATATAGTGCTGCCAGCTCATGCAATTGGAACAGGATCTGTCTTCCTCAAAGGAGTGATCAACGACTTACAGGTACTTCAGGATGACCCCCCTCTCCATGACATTACTGATTCCAGCATGGTATCAGGAATTGTGTATTCCTCATCTCCTTCTCTGCATTTGTGCATATCTACCCTCTACTCATGCATGCCAGCTCGTCCTCCTACATGTGTTTTACTCACTCTCATCTTCTTATCCCTGAAGAGTAGCTTATGGCCTGTTTCATTCAACTCCAGCCATTCAATCTTGCTGTCATGGCTGATGGTACCAGCATTGTAGCCACCAACAAGGTCAACTTGGAAACAAAAGAAAAGAAACTGTGTGAATACAGATGCTGTCCCATGCAGAGCCAACGTCTGGGACCTAATTGGGACAGGATCCTGTGGGAAACACACTGTGACATGAAAGGTAGAGTGCAATGACATTCTATTTTGCCACTTTAACAGCATGAATAACTGCCTCCTGCCTTCTGTGAGAATGCACAGAGCACAGGCAATGCAGGCAGCAATATCATCATGCCAAACTGCACAGGCTGAAGACACAGATACAAACACCTCACAGTTGAACCCACACCAGTCAATCTGTCATCAGTAGGGCAGCCTGGGCTGTAGTGATTTGCTGCCTGGCAGAATGAATGAAAAGGGGCCCTTGGGGATCTGCTGCTTGGCAGCGTGACTGCAAAGAGGGCCTTTAGGGATCTGCTGTTTGGCAGAGTGAACACAAAAGAGCCAGGCTGGGAAAGCACAGGAGGGGGATGTTTATATTCACCTGTTGCTATAGTCTTGATGTCTATCAGATACGCCAGCCTCTTGTTCGCCTCCACGCCTCTCTGCCGCCTTTCGTTGATACGAACACTATTATTTGAAAGGAATGAGGACTGTTAGCTTTACTACTCCCTAAATCCACAGGCCTGACTCCTGTCCTCTCCCCACAGAATTACCTGCAGCTTCCCTAAGCACATGGGGGTTTCTGTAGTTCTGGGAACCAGTACTTATGGCAGCCTCAGCCAAGAACAAAGCCTTCTGCTTCACAACTCTGACAGCTGCCTGAATGACCTGTGAAGTTTCCTCATCAGTGCAGCCCATGGTCCTCCCCTCCCTTCTCTTGAATTAGAAAATACCATTTCAGAGTTGAATGATATCTAGAGTCCCTGTTAATGCTGTACTAGGACCAGCAGGATGCACGGATGCCTGGATATGTGCACAGGAGGTCCCGCTTCAGTCAGTCGCCAAGTTGGGCTTCAAATAAGCACGTATCAGAGGAGAAAGGGCTCTGACCTTCTAAAACTTTACATCCTTTAAATATAACTGAGCAATTAAACCCCACTATCAGTCACTGCCAAAAGCAACTTGTTCAGAGAGCATTTGGTGCTTTGCTCTCAGGTCCCAGAGTCTGGGGGCTGTGTTCTAGAGGATGGACATTTCCAACTGATGTCCAAGGTCATTCCTAAAAAATGCTTGTACTGTTTCCACAGGCAGCCTTGACACTCACCTGACAAGATGAGGGTTCATGAACTCTGTGCGAACAGACCCCAGGATGTCATTGCTTCCATATTCCACCAGTGTCAGCTCCCCAGCATTAAAGATCATGCAGATCTGGAAGAGAGAGGGGATGGCATTCTTAACAAAGAGGAAGGAAAGCAGACACACCTACCAGCACAGTGTACAGAAAAGCATTCTGCTGCACATAAGTCTAAATTCACATCCTCTGGGATGAGCACGGAATTGTCCGTGCCTTCCTGTGGGGACTGCTAGCTTCTTTAGGGCTGGGGATTTTAGTGCTTATTGGTGCTGCAGAAGGAGCCAAGCTGTCACCCTGGCAGCTCTGAGCTGATTCTTCAGCTCCTCCAGATTTTTTGCCTTACCAGACAGTGCTCTGGACTTCATCCAGACAGCTAACATATCCGTTTTCTGTACCTCTGATACCCCCACTTTACTTCTCCTGTCTGCTATGGAGGCATGAGTCTTATATTAGGTTTGTTCGATATCTTGCCTTTGGAGAAAACAAGCATGGGGAGGAAGCACATCAGGATTTGCAAGGAGAGGATAAATTCAGGAAACACCCGAGGAACAGCAGTGTCCAAAAGCATGGCTGACACTTTCCCTCCCAGTACATACACTCACCATTAAGGGATAGCATCCTGTCCCATCCAACTTACATTTTCATTGTCAAAGAAGAACTTCTCATTCCCTCCAGATCCTTGCCACGGCACCTACAATGCAATGGCATGGAGGAAGCAAATGCAGAGGACCAGGTTGCAGGCATCATGGTCTACAGTCCAGCTAGTTATGGCTCACTGACTTCCTGCTAGTGCTCTGAGCAAGCAGGAGGAGTCCAATTCTTACCAAATCTCAGTTCTCAGGACTAAAATCTCAACACTACTTGCATAAATCTCATACCTAAAATCTCAGCCACTGCTTAAATAAAGCTCTCGTGAGACAACAAATGATAAATGAACCACTCACAACCCTATTTTTGTAGACAGTACATACAGCTGTGCAAGTGAAAGAAAAAGGTTTCTGTGCAGGATGGTTCAGAGAAACTTGTGATATTTAGTCTGTTTAGCCAAGATGGATTTCTGAGCAGCAGTATCCTCCAGCTTGAACGTGTAGGAGCACAGCTAGCTCCCAGCAGAATCTAGCTCCCAGACAGATCCATTAGCACACAGTCAGCCTCATTAAAAGTATATGCTACCTCTGTGAACAAAGCAAAAGCATCCTGAGACTCAGTTCATACTTTTGCCAGATCTACTGCCAACATTTCATGCAACTTCTGTGTGATTCTGTGACTTCGCATACAGCCTCAGCACTCAGTACACTGTAAGCTTCAGGATATTGTCAGCTCTGTATGGAAAGATCTGTACCAGAAATAGTATTGCAGTTATGGTTAGTTTTTTTTTTTTTAATACAAGAGTAGTCATACATTCACATATGGACTACACAGATCTACAAAATGAAGCTTTGAGACCTGCAGTACAAGAAAGGCATTGATAAAAAGAAGTGAATTCAGCAGAGAGCTACGGAGGTGGTTGGGGCTGGAAAACTTGCACTGTAAGCGGAGGCTGAAAGAACTGGGCTTCTTGAGGTTAGAGAAGTAAAGACTTACAAGAGGTGTAAAGAGACAGAGAGCAGCTTCTTTTGCAGAGCAGAAGGAGGATGAGAAAAATGGTTATAAACTCAAACAGGGGAGAGTTCAGCGTGACATAGGACAAAGGGTTTTCCCCATGATGACAATCAAGTATTGGAACAGGAGCCCGGAGACAGAGTGGGATTTCCATCCTTGGAGGTTTTCAAGACCTAGTTGGACAAATTCCTGCTTTGAACAGGAGGTTGGATATAYAAGACCTCCCAAGGTCAATTTGAACTCAATTTTGTCTATGATTCTTTGAAAAGAAATGTATAATTAACATGTAGAAAGCATATTGTTTGAGTTGCAAAGTTCAGCACTTGAAATTCAGGAAATGCCAGAGGTTTTCCAGTACCTCACTGAGCTTGTTGGAGCTGATGTCACCCAGCAGCAACGTGTCAGAAGTGTGGGCCACCAGATATCTCTCTTTCCCTAAGATCTTCACCTCATCGATCTCATAACCATAGTGGGATTTCAACACAACTCGAGTTCCTGTTGAGAGGTTCTTCACAATGACCTAGAGAAAGCAGGAAAAATACGATGCAGAGAGGAAGAACAGACTCCTTGTCCAATGGAAGATATATGCAACTGAGGATATTTGGGCATTTAGATGCCCTCTCCCAGCATTTAGTCCTCTTTCCTTTTCTTTCTCTTTCTTTTTTTTTTTTTTTTTTTTTTTTTTTTAAGAAATCTTATCACACTTTTTGTACAGGATGACATTGTACTAGAAGCGTGGGACTCCCCACTTCTGCCATTTAGAAGTTCCTAGCCTAATCTAAAGGACTACTCAGACACCCAGGGATGAGTCACTCTCTGGGAGTCCTGATCTCTCTCCACTACACAGAGTGCCTGGACCACTAGCTCACCCTTATTATTCAACAGTGAATCAGGGAAAGTTGGCTGAAATTAAGACACTTAAGCAGCCTGATTTTTGAATGACGGTGCCCAGACATATTTACAAAGTAGTTAATAAGTTCTATTTTCTCTGCTCCCAGTCAATTTCTGCCAAGACTTTACCCTATCTCTGAAATATTCCCTATACCCTTCCCAGTAGATTCATATAGACAAACTGCAGGTATTGATAGGAATCTAAAACATTTCCTCTGGTTTTCTGTTCTGTTCTGATTTTTGGACATATTTTCCAAGGCACTGTCACTGCTCTTGAGAGAGGAGAGAATGAAGTAAATGGATTTGGAGAAATACACCCTTACTCTTAACTCCTTTAAGTATAGTTTTATTGGGTCTGACACTAGCTAGTACAGAACTTACAAGGCTCCCCCAGTTGATTACAAAGAATTTGAACAACTGGATTAAGGACTGGAGACAGAGAAATGATGGATAGGAAAGAAGTTGATGGCAACAAAACCCCCAAACATGTCTAGTTTTAATGAAAATCCTATTTTAATCAAGAGACATCACTTTGTTGGATAGTCTCTTACCTGGCTTGGTCCCACGTATGTCATTTCAAATTTATTTTTGTAAATGCTTCTGCGAAGGCAGCAGTCAAATTGTTCAACTCCTCCGCAGAGAGTGCCCTGGGGAAACAAACACAAGCACCATCAGTGAACTCTGTCCAGGAGAGGTACCGCAGGCTCCACTTGCACAAAAGAGATCACAGGTAAGACAAGAACCAACAGATCCTGCCTCCTGTGGCAAACAAGGATCAAGGACCCCTCATGCACAGGGACCAGCCCCATCTTGACTTCCTTGACAGAAAAGGGAGAAAGATTCAGAGATACTCAGAGACACATTTTACCAAATACTGGCACATATGTGGTAGAGAAAGACGAGGAGTTAAAAAACATCTTCACTCTAATCTTCTCCATTATCCCATTCAGTTTGCCACTCCTCCCTCTTCCAACCTCCCAACTTCTTTTCCCTTCCATCTTTATCTTTATCATATCCCCCAAACCCTCTGGTCCCCTTGTAAATGGTAGTCTCTTTAAATAATTCTTTATCGGGACAAATGCAGAACTTTAAATTATTACTTAATTCAGAAAGGCAATCCAAGGTTCTCTGTCTGCAAGTAGAAGAAAAATAACTCTGAACTGAAAACATGGCTTGCAATCATGTCATATAAAGAATAGTTCAGTTTTTACACTGTTTCTCACAGATTCTTGGAGGAAAGAGTGCTAATGAGACTGCTCTAGATAAGCTACGCTGCACATTTTTATTATGCTTCTGAAAAAAAGGAGGACTGCTGCTTCCAGTATGCCATGATACAATGCTGCATGCTATTTTCCACTCATACTCTTCACATAGCACATCTGAATGAAGCAGTGTCTCCTGACCTACATCTTAGTCCACGCACGTGACCACTCTCACAGCCCTTCCCCATAGCCCTGTTTGTAGGAGCATGCATGAGACCGTCTGGCACAGGACTCAGCGGCTCAAGACTGATGATACGAACCACACAGATCCGTGAGCCATCCCTCTTCCACGCCAAAGCCGTGATGGTGTAGAGGTGAGCTATTTCTTTGGGTTTGGCTTCCTCCCAAGCACTGCGCCGTGGGCTCCAGTTCAACACTCTTAGCCTGTCAGGAGCACAGAAGAACTGTCCATGGTTGAAGGAGGAAGCAGTACAGCGAGAAGATGTTACCTGCAGGCATCATACCTGTCATAACTGCCAATGACGACAGCCTGGCCACCAGGACTCGTGGCTGCTGTGGTGAATTCCTTCTCTGAGGAGTCCCGGCTGTAGTCTAATGTTTGAATCACGTTACCTTCCTTCCCATAGGCCACTATCTTCTTGTCACAGCCTGCAGCCACAATGCTATTGGAAGCCCAGGCAAGCGCATAAGGAGGACAGGGATGCACCACCAATTTACCCTATGTCAGACAAGAAAGAACATTCTGAAAACAGCAGTGGTTCTATCCTGCAACTGGGCTCACAGTGAGATCGGTATGAGGCCCTTTGGTGAAGTCCAGCGCATGGGGGTTTGCTTTCTCAACCTGCTCCTGGCAGACAAACTTACAAACGCATGAACTATCCTCCTCAGTCATCCAGGAGAGAAGATTTCTCCTGCCAGTAAGATGAACAGTATTATTAACTAGACCATGATGCAATCTTAGCACAGCAGAATAATTCTGGGGCCTTCAGCATATCACAGTAGACATACAGATAGAAATACAAAATGCTTCACTTAGAAGGGAAAATCTGAGTGGAAATACACTCCTTTCACCACAGCTTAAAGTGCCTAGACTACTTGCAGAGACTGCTCCTTTTGGAGAGGAACAAGCAGCTCAGGAGAAATGTTGGGTGCCCAGAGCGCACAGTTATCAGAAACACAGAGAACTTAGGATGGGCACTATAATGATTTGCTCTTACCACACATTGGAAGGAATAGAAAGTAACTAAGGCATAATTTCCTTGTCTTTTTCCAAGACAGTATCATTCCAAAGCAGCTTTAAGTGATGGACAAAGTAAGTAGTAGTCTTCCTCACTCTATAGCTCTTGTCTAAGGGACCTTTCACTTTCTGGAGAAAAGGCCAACTCATGGATAATTTCGGAACTATCTTCTAAAATCTGTCAGGATAACTACACATTCCTTAGTGGAAGGCAGTGATTCTCATGCACTCGGAACCTACTCACTCAAGCAACATTCTCCTGAACGTGCTAATATCCTCAGATCCTTCTAGACATCCGAAAAGCTCCCTGTTTCACACACAGAGAGGTCTCTTCCGCTATTATCATCACACTTAGTGTAATCCAAAGCATCTAGTCACTGTTTTGTCTTCATCAATGCTTCATAAGCCCTGTGCTAGTAGGTACAGAGTGCAGCTCCTCTCCATACTCCTTCCACAGCTTGATCACTTTCCAAAGCTTGAGAACAGATTGCACAAAGACAAATTTTTCTCAGTAAAGGAGAATTTTTGATACCTGTGATTCCCCTGAGCCCTCATCGTCAAAGAAGAAGCGCACTATGGTTCCATCTGCATGGCCAGACAGGATGCCCTTCCCTGATACACTGCAAAGAAACAAAGACAGAATGATGCAAAGTGGCAGTAACGCTCACCCCTCAACTTCCCACCTCTGCCCAGAGAAGCCAGGCCCAGAGCCACCACTGATGTTCCTTGGAGCCAAAGGTAGGCTGGGTGATGTAAACAAGACCCAGTACCTGTACCAGCATCTGGAAAAATTGAGCAGACAGAATATGGACACAGAGGAGGAGAGTAGCCAGTTAAGTATCTTCATCAATCACAACAACAACTTGCTGCATTGTGAAAACACAGAAAGCGTAAGGAACTTTAAGTGTAATAATGACTACGCACACATTTATTTTTTTTTCTCCACAGCAGCCAGTATGAAAAAGCCCTTGCAATGCATCTATCCCAGAAACAGGGCTGGATACTGTGATGCCAGGAATCCCTAAAAGCAACAAAAGTTGGAGACAAGCTATCTGGACAAACAATCTAAGTCCATTATCTGTAGCATTAATGTCTTGTGTACTTCCCTGTGCAATTAGGGGGAAGAGAAGAAGGAAGAGCATCAGGAGGAGTGTTGCCAGCAGATCAAGGGAGGTGATTCTGCCCCTCTACTCAGCTCTGGTGAGGCCGCACCTGGAGTACTGTGTKCAGTTCTGGGCACCCCAGTATAGGAGGGACGTGGAGCTTCTAGAGAGGGTCCAGAGAAGGGCAACCAGGATGATTAAGGGAATGGAACATCTCTCGTATGGAGAGAGGCTGAGTGAGCTGGGCCTGTTTTCTCTGGAGAAGAGAAGGCTGAGAGGGGATATGATTAATATGTATAAGTTCAGGAAGGGAGA
>NW_020455737.1:97490-114238 GCF_003342845.1 Nothoprocta perdicaria
TCTGGAGGTCTTCAAAACCCGCCTGGATGCCACCCTGTGCCACATGCTGTAGGTGTGCCTGCTTGAGCAGGAAGGTAGGACTAGATGATCTGTAGAGGTCCCTTCCAACCTTAAATATTCTGTGAATCTGTGAAGAGGCTAATATAGGCTTTGTATAACATACACACAATTAATACTTTTTAATGATAATTCAAATGCAGAATACAAGTCCTTCAAGTGCTGTAACAACATAAGAATCACAGGTCTGTTTTCTCTCAGTTGCAATCTAAGGAAAGTCATTGACTATTAAATGTAGCATGAATTGTGTTTAGAAATGAGGAACAGAAAGGAGATAGACAGCGGAGGGAAGGAGAAAAGGAGAGGGTGGGAAGAAGGGAGAGAAAGGGGAAGAAAGGAGGGGAGGGGAGGGGAGGGGAGAGAGAATAGATTTTTCTTTCTGAAATAAAGAAAAAGAAAGACATCGGAGGGATCTCCTGATAGCAGGGAGTCAGAGCCATAGACTAGCTTTAAGTTTGGAATTCAGTTAGCACTCCAAAAACAGGATGATGGCAATTAGTGAAAATTCCACTAGTAAAACAATAACAAAGCTCACATTATTTTAGACATTCTTTCAGCTAAAAAGAAAAGCAGTTAGAATAATTTAAGACTGCACTTTACGGTTGTTTTTTCTAATCATTTTGTCAGTTTTGTCTGACAAGAATATTTTTATTTCTTTAGTCCTGTTCTAATGTTAGTAGTTAGCTAGAGGAAGTCGACAAATTTAATCTTTAAAAAATAAAAAGGATAAATCAATATATGCAAACTACCTCATGGGGACTCATCCCTGTCATGGTTTTGGGGATTCTGTCAAACTGTGTGGGCCAGTGTGACAGAATCATATAATCTCCACGAAGAATTGAGAGCAAAAAAGGTACTTCTGCAACCCCCTCAACCTGTCACAGGTTCCTGTAGTGCCGATGGCCGAGTCAGAGCAGTGCAGCCTACAGCAATACCATACTCACTTGGAAGTTAGCGAGACCACATAGGAGTCTGTCCCATAAATGGTGGAGGACTTGTTATTCTTTGTATTTGCTAAACGAACCTGAGAAAGAGAACCTGGTCAATGCTGCTTCTGTCCCCGTGTCAGAACATGTATTTCCCCCACTGCAATATCCCCAGCGCCATGAGCATCTCCTGGTCCATGAGCAGCACCAGAAACCACAGAAAGCTCTTTGCTTTCTTGTAGATAAGGGAGAAGTGGAAGAGTTGGTGCTGCAGTCACACTTCTGCATTCCTAGAAAGGCTCAGCAAAAGCATCAAAGGATCTAGTAGATCCTCCAAAGACTAACTGTGAGCCTGCACCAGAAAATTCAAGCAGTGGTGCTGAGTAGCGCCCTAAGCCCACACAGCGATGGCTTCTGTTCAGCAGCTCTGGATGGAACAGAGTATCAGGTAAATAACAAGTTTCTCTACCTTTCCTTCGGCGAGACCAAAGACAATGATATTCTCCGCTGGCCACAATAGGCAGGTCACGGCACTCTGACAAGGAGGAGGCAAAAAGAGAGATGAGAGATTCATCCTACTTAGAAAACTACTCACCCCATTGCTACACAAGACAGCTCATGAACAGTAAGAGCACTCARACCAAGTAAAAGAAGAGATGGGGGCACTGGGGTGGATATTAAATTGGGACTGAAGCTTGAATTCAAGCAAGGTGGGGGAGAATAACGAGGAGGGCATCAAGTTGTACTAGACGCTCTTCAGTACAGACACTCTTCTGAGAAGCTCTCTCATTGATCTCAGACTCTAGTATAAGTGTCTATACTAACTAGTATAAGACATTAAAACAATCTGATTCTGCTACTTTCTGTAATGGATATGAGAATGTTTGCACTTTGACCTTTCATTTGGTGTATTCACTAAAATCAAATCAAAATCCACATCAGCAAGCAGAGCTACAGACAGACACCAAAATGCTCCTGGATACTTCAGCTGCTCATAATTTACAAGTGCAGCTTTTTACTCAAAGCCCACTTTTTACTGCTCCAGCTTTCCAGGCGTCTGTATCTTTCCCTCATTATCTGCCAGACCTTATTTTCTGTCTTAGACAGCCACAAACAGCCTTGTGACAGCTTGGAAATGAGGTTCACTTAGTGGCAATGCGCTCAGCTGCTAGTGCAAGGGACTCAAACTTGTGCTACTTATCCTGGCCCTCCAGCAGGATGTCTTGTTCGCCAGCAGAGCAGAACAGGGTCACTGCACGCAGATGTACAAGAGCACGCAGCAAGTTTGGCAAATGGCACGGGAGGGAAAGGCCTCAATAAATGATGCTTAACAGTGACTCAATGAACCAAGAGTCTAAAAAATCAGTATTTATCTATAGAAGAAAATCTAGTCCATCAAGGACACATTAATAAAAAAAACCCAAAAATTAAACAACAAAAAAACCAAAACTAACCCCCCACAGACATCATCAGAAAAATAAAGGATTTATTACAATAGAAATGGTATAAAGGACATGCAAAAAGAGAAATGAATCATTAAAAATACAAAGAACAGTGTGCATGCATGGGGCATCCCAGAGGTGCAAGACACAAGCAGAGAGAGTACCACCTGTGGACCCAAAGAGGCAGCTGTGCCGAGAGGAAGGGGCAGCGGGTGCCCGCCAGGCCACTACCAGCCCACCAGCAAGCAGAGTCAGGGGGCTGCTCAGCAGCCTCATCCCCAGCAGCGCCTGCAGGCACCGAACAACAACTGCGGGTCTCTCCTCTGAGGCTACAGGCACCCACATGGGGGTGAGCCACGATGCTCAGGAAAGGCCTGAAATGGCCACGACCCAGAAACGTAGCCCTTCAGCTTGAGGGTTGAGGCTGTCCTTCACTCGATGGATGTCGTAAGGAGCAGCTTCAGCTGGGTTGTTTGGGGGTTTGGTCCAGGGGAGTGACTCTTCCTAAGAGGCAGTGGCTACTTCAGCAGTCTATACAGCAGGGAACTCATCTAGTCAGATGGAGAAAACGGGGGTCACAGGATGGTGGCACCTGGCTGGGGCACCTGCAGGGCTCATGGACATTTGCTCCCAGATGTAAAAGGATTAGGCACTGCATTGCACTTCCTCATACAGGTGGTTTTCTGTACAGGGAACTAGAATACCTGTGCCTTTTCCAGACATATCACCCTCAAGATAAACCTTGGCAGAGACCTATTGAGTGCACTCTCACACAAGTATGCAGAGATAGAGAAGCAGGAGAAGAYGAAGATGGCCAAGGAGATAACCCGACTGAAATTACAAACCAGGGGTCTTTGAATAYAGGGAAACTGCAATCTGGTTTAATTCCACACACTTTACATTTGGGCTATTATTGAACGTTGATGATGCCCAACAAGATAATGAACTGCAAGAAACGATAAAAATCTGGTTGAGTCTGCTTTCTCACTTGGCACATCTGGCTGGTAAGAAGGGAATTTGGCCCCCTGTGCCAGGATGTACCTGGACCGCAGCTACCAGGCACTTGCAGTGCAGCAGTTGTATSAGAAGTACAAACTGCCTGTAATGAGTTTGTGAATCTTGTGAACCCTTCTTGTTCTGCACTGGTTGCCTGAGAGCCCACAACTCCAGCACAAGCTACCAGTAGCCACCCCGCAATACCGTGCTGGAGAGCAGAATTAGCTACCAAGCAATCTCCTCCGCTCTCAGGTGGAGCACAAAAATGCTGCTTGTGGTGCAAGGAACTGCTAGGCAGACCCGCAACATCAATCACATATTGTACAGAAAAAGTACAGTACGGGCAGAAAAAAGTATCTGAGCCTTCTGAATTGTTCAACAGAAGCTGCAGGCTGCTGTCTGTCCTAAGCAGGTTCTAAGTCTTGCATTACAAGGGGATGAAGAAAAGCTCATGAGAAGCAGAGAAAGCATCCACCAAAAGAGCTTTATCCAAGAGTTTTGCCAAAAGGGAACCACAGCAACCATCATGGAATTAGCATACATGCAAGAGTAGGAAAAAGGCAGAGACTGGTGTGAAGCCATGAATATCCCAAAAGCCTGAACATGTGGGGATACAGAGACACACAGGTGACCCTGGGGGGAACACCAGTATTCAGGATGTAGAGCCAGTCGTCAGGAATGCATTGCACTGACAGGGCAATCAGACGACTGTGGAGCAAGGGGCTGCACTAAAACGCTCTGCACAGGGGCACTTCTAAGTCAAAGGGGGCGCTTCTAACCCAAACCCTGAAGTAGAGAAGTCTCAGTCATTGTGCCCAGAGTGTCTAACACTGTTAAAATACAGAGATTAGGGGGAAAACAAACAAACAAACACACACCCACTAGACTGGCTCCAGGACTGGAATATCTACTTTTGACCATGATGTCCACAGTCTCTAGTCACTTATAAAAGAAAAGGTCCACAGCTAACGGGAGAACAGTTGCTGCTTTTTTTAGCTTTAGAGCACCTTGGGGACTCCTGACATACATCTAGCCTCTCCTACAAACCTCGATCATCCGTTTTACATGGGCTTCCTTCAGTCGTTACCTTACCGAAAGCAGCAGAAAAGGTTAAGACAGGAGTCTGGGTCTCACCGTTTGGATGAACTTRTTGCAAATCACCTTCTTGTCACCCCTGAAAAGGAAAAAATGGGATCAAGCTGTTAATATTGCCCATCCTCGTTGCTGAGTGAGACAGGAGGAGCAGGAGTGGGACCCTCCGCTCCTTCCCTCTGAGAAGGGGGACAGCCAAGGTCTGCTCCGCCGGGGCTGCACCCATGGGGATTGGGTCCTAAATCCCACATCCTGGCCCCAGACCCTGACCCTGGCTCTAGGTGCTGGCTCCTAAGCCAGACTCCAGGCTCAGCCCAGTCCCAGTTGATGTCCTGGTGTCCCGTGACACTGCGGGTGCTATAGGGCAGCTCCCGGGCACCCTGCAGCACTGCGGGTGCCATAGGGCAGCTCCTAGGCACCCTGTGGCACTGCAGGCGCCCTGTAGCAGCTCCCAGGCACCCCACGGCACTGCGGGCGTCCCGTAGTAGCTCCTGGGCACCCTGTGGTGCTGCGGGTGCCCCGTAGCAGCTCCCGGGCACCCCACGGCACTGCGGGCAACCTGTAGCTGCTCCTAGGCACCCCGTGACACTGTGGGCGCCCCGTAGCAGTTCCCGGGCACCCTGTGACACTGCAGGTGTCCCATAGCTGCTCTCAGGCACCCCATGGCACTGTGGGTGCCCTGTAGCAGCTTCCGGCCACCCCGTGGCACTGCGGGCACCCCGCAGCAGCTCCTGGGTGCCTCATGGCACTGCGGGTGCCCCGTGGCAGCTCCCAGGTGCCCCACGACGCTGCAGGTGTCCTGTAACAGCTCCTGGGTGCCCCACAGCACTGCGGGCGCCCCACAGCAGCTCCCGGACGCCCCGGGCCGCGCTCACCACTCCTCGCCAATGCGGTACACGTAGACGATGTTGTCGGTCTGGCCCACGGCAATCTTGGTGGAGTCGGGCGAGAAGGCCATGGCCTTGACCACGTAGCTCTTCCTGCCAAACTGCGGTGCTGCCGTGAGTGCCGGGTAGCCCCGTGGCGCCGGCCCCACCACCTGCGCCCCTCACCTTGGCGTCCGCTGGCTTGGTGGAGAACTTGTCGCGCCGCTCGCCCTGTTCATCGTAGAGCAGCACCACGCGCTCCACGGTGCACACAGCGAAGCGGGCGCTGCTGCCCGACCAGGCCATGCAGGTCACGCGCGCTGCGCCGTCCTGCGGGGCACGCGGCGCGCGGGCTCACACCGACACCGGCACCGGGAGCGGGAGCCGGCCCCGCCGCCGCCGCGCTACCCGCCCGCCCCCACGCACCTGCGGCGGCAGCAGCGTCCGCACGTGCCGCAGCTGCATCGCGACCGGCACCGGGCACCAGGCGCCACCGGCTCTCCGGCCCGGCTAGGCCGCGACCGTTGCCCGGCAACCTCAGCGCCGCCGTGACGTCATTGCGCCGCCCCGCCCGGCCGCCCCCGCCGCACTCCGGCACATCTGGCGGCGGCACCAGCACCGGCATCGGCGCGGCCCGGTTCGGTTCGGCCCCAGCACCGGCCCGGCGAGGCTCGGCACCGGAGCCAGCAGCGGTCCAGCGCGGCTCCGCGTGGCTCGGCTCGGCCCAGCTCGGCACTAGCACCGGCCCGGTTCGGCTCGGCTCGGCGCGGTGCCGTCATGGAGGCGCTGCGCGCGGCGGGACGGGCCGTGCTGCGCAGCCCGCGCCTCGCCCGCCACGGCCTGGGGCTCCGCCGGCGGCGCAGTGAGTGCGGCCGGGACCGGGACTGGGGCCGGGGCGGCGACGGCGCCTCCCGCGGGGCCGCGGCCGCCTGGGCATCGGTCCCACCTGCCCGGCCCCGGCCTGGCCCTGGCCTTCGGCGTGGGGCCGGGGCGGGCTGTGGGACGGGCTGTGGGGCGGCTGTGGGGCTGGGGCGCAGCAGCAGGGCCGTGGGGCTGCCCCTGCTAGCAGCCTCTGCCCCACTTGCAGACTGGGTCTGTGCCCGTTGGGGCGGCAGCAGGGGCAGGGCTGCGCGCAGTGCTGCCCGCGGGGCTCGGCGGCACTCTGGGGCCGCCCCGCGCGGTGCCCGGTGCCCTGGTGCCCCCATCCCGGTCCCCGTGTCGAGCGCCCTGCTACCCGTGTGGCTCCGCGGCCCCGCTGGTGGCCGTGGGCAGCCGTGGGCGCAGCTGGCGCCGGGCGCTGCGGAACAAGGTCTCCGGCATCCCTGCGGGCTCGCGCTATCCCAGTTACCCRTCAGGGCTCTCTGCAAGTGTGCCACGAGTGCCCTGAGACTTAATTGCAGGGAGGAGGGGAAAAATAACCTGGAAATAGAGGGAAGGGCAGCTGCACTAGGCAATCCCGAGGGAAGCGTGCAAGCCTGGTGTTTGTGAGCGGCCACGTAACCGCTCCATCCTACTCGTCGGGCTGATACCCAGGGGATGGGCAGAGCTGCCCCACGGGGCCCCGCCGCTGCCCCACAGGACCCCCTGCTGCCCGGGGCTCTTGCGGCCGTAAAGAGGTGAGGGACGAGGCAGCTGCCACTTCGGGCAATGCGGCTGTTCCACTGCCCGGGAGGGTGGGCTGCAACTCCCTGCTCTGCCCTGCAGCCCATCCGCATCCTGCTTCCTGGGAAGCTGGTGTTGCTCACGGAGTTCATCCCTAGCACAGCGCCCATAGCCGCAGGTGCTTCCCRGCGGCCCCGCTCGGACTGAGCACCAGGCGGGCTGCCTCCCCTTCCTGGTAGTGGCAGGATGGGGCTGGCGGAGGCTTTGGATTTGGTTGCAGCCGGGCGCCTTGGGAGGTTGTTTTGAGTGAGCAGGGCAGTTTTGGAAGTGTAGGTGCCATGGGTCTAGATCAGAGCATGCGGTAGCAGGAGCGCTTGGTTCTGAGCACCATGCTGCTCCTGAGCCCCCTGCCCTACTCCTGGGGCTGCAGGAGCTGCACGGGGCCGCGCCGCCAGCCACTGCACATGGCTCACGCTGCCGCTGTGCTTCCTCCTTGCAGAGCTGCCAGAGAACTGGGCCGACATGCGGGAGCCGCTGCTCGAGGGCATGTGCTTCACGCTCAAGTACCTGGGCATGACGCTGGTGGAGAAGCCCAAAGGAGAGGACATGGCAGCTGCCGCTATCCGCCGGATTGTTGCCATGGTGAGTGCTGGTCGGGGCGGCTGCTCGGAGCGCACGTCCAGCCCCTCGAGCGCACGTCCAGCCCCCGGGCCCAGCAGCGTCCCAGCCATCCCAGCACTGCTGTCCAGCAGGGAGCTGCTGCTCCCGCCGGGAGCAGCGTTCCCGCCTCCACTCCATGGGGAAGGCCGTCCTTCCGCAGGACGGAGCTGTGCCTGTTGTGCCTGGAGGGGTGGCGCAGGTGCTGGTGAAATGGGGCCTCTCTCGTCCCGTGTGTGTGGCAGCTGCATGAAGGCAGCCCGAGACTGTTCTGTGCATGGTGTCCCTGAGCTCCAGGCTCTGCTCTGCTGCATCTGTGGCTGCAGTGCACATTGCTTTGCAGTGGGGCCCAAGTGCACAGAGCTTGGGCCCCTGTGCAGAGCTTGGGTGGCTGGTGCCCATGAAGGGTGAAGTCCCTCCCTGCGTGTGTAGAGGTGACATCTGTCTCCCGCTGCCAGGCTCGGGTGGGAGCTAGGAAGTTCCAGAAGGTGATTCTGACGGTGTCACCCAGGGGCATTTCACTGCAGGACGCGGAGACCAAAGAGCTGGTTGAGAACATTTCCATCTACAGGTGGGCATGGCGTGCAGGGCGGGCTAGGGCTGGCGGGGGAGCTCAGAGGGCTGGGCTGTTTGGGGTGCAGCTGCAGACTGGTGGGGTCTTGAGCAGCCAGCGCGAGCTGGGGCTTCAGTCAGTGGTGCCATCTACCTTGCACCTCCCTGGTGGCTCCTGAGGCTGATGCTCCCTCCCCTGCTGTGCCTGGTGATGCTGACTGGGGCTGATGCAGATGGGGCCTGGGCAGCCCTGTGCCAGCCTGCGTGCTTCCCTGGCGCTGCTGTGTCCCTGGGATATCGGAGCTGGTGGGTCCCTCGGTGGTGCAGATGGGACGAGGGTGCCCACTGCATTTGGCTGCAGGCGGTCACTGGGAGGGCTGGTATGCRAGAATGGTGTTACAGCTGGGCTGGGTGTCTGCGGGTGCTGTGTGCGAGCACGGATGCAGGCGGCTGCATGGGAAGCAGATGCAGGGCATCTCTTTGGGGCAAAATCTGGTTTCGGCACTAAAGAGGCTGTGTTAGGGCTGACCACCCTGCTGCCTTGCCTCCCCACTTGTCCTGGGAGGCAGCCACCTGCCCTACTGTGCTCCATATGTCAGTGCTTTAGTTCCCACCTCTGCTTGAAATGCTCATCAGAGGTCCCAGGAGCCCACTGGGACAGTGCAGGAGGGAATACATGTGGTTGCAGGAATCACAGAATCACAGAACAGCTGAGGTTGGAAGGGACCCCTAGAGATCATCTAGTGCAGCCCCTGCTTCAGCAGGGACAGCCAGAGCACGGGGCTCCTGGGCGCATCCAGGAGATCTCCAGAGAAGGAGCCTCCACAGCCTCCCCGGACAGCCTGTTCCATATCTCACCAGCGCTGGGGCTGGGCAGTTCTCTGGGCTCTCTGGTTAGGGGAAGCAGGTGAAAGCATTGCTTGGTGCTGTGTTGGGTCCTCTGCTCCCCTGAGCAGCTCCGCTCTGTCCACAGGATTTCCTACTGCACAACAGACAAGCTACAGAACAAGGTTTTTGCTTATGTTGCCCAGAGCCAAGAGAGTGGGGCCCTGGAGTGCCATGCCTTCCTCTCGCCCAAGAAGAAGATTGTAAGCACTTCCCTCTGCTTTTGTCCCTGTGAGGTAAGGGATGGAGCAAGGGCCCTACTTCTCCCCTCCTGGATATGTGGTGCTGAGTGCTGCCAGCATGGCTCTTGCCTCCCTGTGTCTCGGCTGGAAATGTAGCCAGGGAGCAYGTGTGTCCTCTGCAGGGGACACGGATGGTGAGTGGTGGGGAGGCTCCTCTTTCCTACCTCATTTGGCATTTCCTCCTGGGGGTGACTGGCCCAGGTTGGTTGATAGACCCAGCTCTGAGCTCTGGCCTCCCATGTGCTCTGCGGGGAAGGCGGCGAGGCCAGGGTGACCCTAGATCTCAGGAGGGGAAGGGAGGGCCTGGCTTGGGKACACAGCTGATAGCAAGATGCGTCTCTTCTTTCTTGCCTTCAGGCCCAGGCGGTGACTCTGACTGTGGCCCAGGCCTTCCAGATGGCACTGGATCTCTGGGAAGCAGCACATACAGGTAGGAGGAATTTTTTGGATGTCTCCCTCTGCCTATCCCTGGGATCAGTGCAGCTGATCAGTGCAGTGCAGGACCCTGCCTTGGAGGAGAGATGGCTCGCTGCCTGGCTGGTGGAACGGACTGAGCAGGAAGAAACATGTCCTGGTGTCCCTGCTGCTGTGCTTCCTGCTGCTGCCCCCAGGCGCCTGCCCTCCCTCTGCTGTGGGGGTCCCTGCTGAACACTTGCATTGCTGAGCTGCAGCACAACTTGGGCTGTCACGGACCTGCCCTGAGCAGGGATCCCTCAGCCTGGTCGGCACCCTCCGCAGAGCACAGCAGCAGTATCTGTCCCTTGCCCATGATCCTGCCCGTGCGTCTTCTGCTCTGCCTTTTCCAGATTCACAGGCACTAACTGCTGCTTTTGCCCTGTCCCAGGCTCTAGGCAGGAACAGCCCCTTCACCCTCCATGTGCTTTGGAGAACAGTGAGCCCGGCAGAGCAAGTGAGACAGCCCCCCCGGGGAGCCCTCCCTTCAGACACCACTTTGGGGTACAGTATGTGCAAGCCTGGCTCGTGCCCAGGCTCTCTCACACTGGGGCAGGGACAGAGCAGTCCCAATGCAGCCCCCTTCTCCCTGCCTGCCGAGCCCCTGTTGGTGTCTGCATGGTCTCCCTCGCCCACGGGGCCTGACACGGAGAGGGGCACTCCGTGCTCTGCCTGGCTCACGAGGCAGGAGCGGTTCCTCAGTGGTGTTTGCTCCAGGGGCCTCCTGTCAGGCCCAGCACTGCAGCAGCCCTCAGCCCTGCTCTGCTGGCACTGCATAGCGGGAGCTGGGACCTGTTCTGCACACTTGGTGCCCTAGCTTAAGGTGAGACAATGTCTCTGAAGGAGAAGGGCCTGAGTCTGGCTGATCTGGGCTGCACACATGGCACACACAGAGCTCACCGCGGCAGCGCAGTGTTGCTGGGCCTCGTACCCTGTCCCTAGCCAGGGGCTCCTGGATGTGCACTCCTTGGCCTCCTGCTTCCAGCTGTGGCCCAGACTGACAGTGCTTGGCTCATCCTTGCCTGCGGCCTGCTCCTGCGTGGTCTTGCGTGTGCTGGACCAGCTGCAAGATGCGCTCGCCCGGTGAGCGAAGCACCACAGTGCGCCATGCGCAGCAGCCGCCTCGGCTCCACGGCCCCTTCCCTGCTCACACCCTGCACCTGTTGCTCTGCTGGCTCCTCAGAGCAAGGAGACCTTTGCTCTGTCTCTTTCTGTGTCGCTGTGTGCCTGAGCCCTGAAGGCTTCAGCAGCCCAGCCCTGCAGGTGCCCTCTCTGCCCTGCTGCCAGTAGACGTCACCCGGCCGTCCCATGTATGGCAGGTCACTGTGTGTCACTGTGTCCTGTGGAGGTGCCTGGGGCTGCCCTGCCGCCCCAGGCCGGGCTTGGAGCAGTCCYGCCTGGCTCCTGGCAGGCGCCTGCTCAGGCTGTGAAGCATGTGTGTTGGTTTGCCAGGAGGAAGAGGAGGAGGAGGAGGAGGAAGATGACAACCTTGATGAAGCTTTATCTGGGTAGGTGTCAAGCTGCTCTTTGTCTCTGGATGTATTAAGCGTGTGATGCTGTGGCAGTTCTCTGCGCGCTGGCAGGCGCTGCCTCCTGACGCTGTCGGCACTGCAGGGCATCAGCAGGGGCTGGCACATGTAGGCTGGAGCAGTGCACGTGGCGCTGTGAAGGGCAGCCCTTCACAAGTCCTCAAGGGAGATGCGCTTGCGGGGTGGATGGACCTGGGAGGGGGCTTTGGTGGCACCTGGGTTGGGGCTTTTTGCAGCTGGAGGGCGCTGGGCTCCTGGGCGGGCGCAGGGCAGGAGATGCAGGCCCAGGGCTTGCTGTGGTGACGGGGGCTCTTCCTCTGCAGCTGCCTGGAGGAGCCATCGTGTGGAGTCCACAGCCCGACAGGTGAGCGCGGTCCCCGTGGCACGGCCATGCAGATGCGGGCGCAGGGCGGCAGCACTTGGCAGCCCGGCCTGTCTTGGCAGCTGTGCTCCCTTCTCCCGCCTTGCAGCGTCGCCCGCGCGCACGCTGAACCCTCCTGCCGCGCCACCGCTGCACTAGCCCCCCCTGGGCCGCCCCCCGGAGAGCCAGAGGCAGCCAGGAGGCCCTGCAGAAGCTCCTATCCCGGGCAGTGCCAGCCCCGCGGCCCTGCTGGGCTAGCCCGGCCGTGCGGGCCCCGGGGGACCAGCCCCTCAGCATTCACCCCGTGCCTGTGCCCGGCCCGCCAGCGCCCGCCGGCCTGCGGCCGCCCTCACCCCGCTCCCCGGCATGGTTCATGCTGYGGGACGCGGCTCTGCTCTGCTCCCAGCTGGGCGCCCAGCAGCCGCAGGCCCAGGCGCAGGGTCCCCTGGGGCTCCCTGGCGTGGGGTCCCCTGGGGCTCCCAGGCACGGGGCCTACTGCAGCTCCCAGGCAGGAGGACACCCGGCCTGCATGGAGAGCGGCGAGGGCCCTACCCATGCCCCTCAGCCCTGCACCCTCTCCTGTGTGCAACGACCTCGTTTTTAAAAGAAACCTCTGCCTTTGTAGTGAAATAAACTGGAGTTTTTTACTGTTGTCAGTGGGGGCAAAGCTCTGACTGGATGGTGAGGGCACTGGGTGCTGCTGCAGCCCAGGCGCAGGGAGGCCTCCTGGCCGTAGCTACCCTTGCACATAGAGCCTGCAGCTGCCCTGGCGCTGGGAGTCCTCGTTGGTGCCAGCCCTGGCCGCAGCTACCCCTGCACGGTGGATCCTGCAGCTGCCCTGGTGCTGGGAGTCCTTGTTGGTGCTAGCCCCAGGTACAGTTATCCCTGCACATAGAGCCTGCAGCTGCCCTGGTGCTGGGAGTCTTTGTTGGTGCTAGCCCCAGGTGCAGCTATCCCTGCACATAGAGCCTGCAGCTGCCCTGGTGCTGAGTGTCCTCGTTGGTGTCAGCCCTGGCCACAGCTACCCCTGCACGATGGAGCCTGCAGCTGCCCTGGTGCTGGGAGTCCTCGTTGGTGCCAGCCCTGCGGGCGTCCTTGCCCATTGCTGCTCTCCCCTGCCCTGCCCTGCTGCTTTGGGGCACCATCTCTCACTGTGCCCGGGACCTGCTCTGCCCTCGGCCTGGGGACAGCGCCTGCAGTGGCTCGGCGCTGTGACGGGGCAGCGCGTTGGGACRGGCAGAGGGCCGTGGCCCTGTGCTGAGGCTGTGACGGGGTGTAGACCAGGCAGCCATCAGCACGTGCTAGGGCAGTGTTGCTGCTTCAAGCGTTAGTCCTCGTCTAAACAATCTCTCTTTTACTTCTGGGGTAAGGGTGGGTAGCAGTGGTCTTGTGATGTGTCCCGGGGTCCCTCAGAGCAGCAGGGCTGCTTCCCAGCCTGGGGCATGTGCTGTGACAGCCCTTGAGCTGCTCTGTGGGCAGGACAGGGCCGCCACGTCCCTCTCACCCTGTCACAGCTGGTTTTTATATGTGCTGAGCTTGATTGTCCCTGTGCCCCACAGCCCCCGCTTGCTTTGCCCCCGGGCACGTGTTCTGTGAGCCCCCAGGCTGCCTCTGCCTGGCTTGGCTGCTGCATCCCCTGGCAGCACCCGCTCGGCAGCTCTGCCCTCTCCTTGCTGCGGAAAGGGCCATGGCTGGCTGCCCATTTTGCTACAGCTCCCAGAYGGGTTTTCATTTAACCTGCCAGACTTTTGTGCTCTTCTGTTTGGCCACAGCTCCTGCCTTGTGACATAGAGCCTGTCCTCCTTCCCCATGATGTTTTCACTCCCCCGTGTAGTTGCAGCACTTTGTTTCTGAGCGTGCACCTTTGGGCTGGTTGAAGGCCTCACGCTGGCAGGGATGCGTCTACACCACCCAGCGCTGGGGCTTCCCCCCACAAACAAAATCAAGAAGCTCTTTTTGTGTTGTGTTGCCCTGATATCCTTAACTCTTGAATGCACCTTTCTTACAAACAAAAGCTGTTAAAGCAAGAGGCCTTGACACAGTTATCCCCTGGATGGAGCTACAGCTGCTCCCTGTGGCCTGGGTCGCAGCAGGCCTTGCACTCCATCACGAAGCGGCTGTTGCGTCTCAAAGCCCCTGTGCTGCTCAGGACCCCTTGCCGCCCCTGCCTGCACAGTCCCCCCAGAGCAGCATGGTCCCCTCCTGCCAGCAGCCTGCTGCCGTCTGGCCTCATCATCCTCCCCAGCCTGCGGCACAGGGACGTCCCTGCTGCACAGGGACATTTCTGCTGCACGGGGACGTGTGCTCCCTGCAGCCTGCTCAGTGGAGAGCACTTGCGCTGTTCTCGATGGAAAAGGTCCATGCCTGCTCTGCACATACCAGCAGCTCAGCAGCAGCGCAATGTGGCCCAGCCGGTAGCACTGGCACTGTCCAAGGTCAGAGGGAGGTGTGAGGCCGCCCAGGAGACCTGCACTAGCAAAGCCCGTGCTGCTCTAACCCCCTGGCAAGTGTAGGTCTTGCAGCAGGGCCAGGCAGCCGCACGGCAAGTGCTGCTGGTGTGCGCTTCGGCACAGGCACCTGCACCTGCTGGTGCACACGACAACACTGCAGACGAAGCTGCCTCGAGCCAAGATGCTTTTATTGAAAAGACCTGCCACAGGGAGACGCTCCCTCCAACCCTTCCCACCTTGCTCTGCAGCAGGCGTTGAGCAGCACCCAGAAGGAAGAGTCCTGAAAGTGCTTTGCTGGGAGGTTTATTCCTGGAAGACGCTGGATCCTTGATGCTTGAATCTAGGGCTGCAGAGCCAGCAGTGAGGCTGCCATCGCTGCAGCAGAGGGGCCCTCATGCCATGTCCCCCAACACGGCTGGGCACCCCAGGCCCAGCCTGGCCTCTGGCACCAGCAGGGCAGGTCCCGCGGGATGAGTGCTGGGAGCTCACAAACACGGTCCCAACACTACCTCTTTGCAGCCCTGGGGTGGTCAGTGGCTCCCACTGTCCTGGCACAGAGCCAGAGGGCTACCAGCCTGGGCATGTCGGCCAGCCGCTTCCTGCAGGTCTGTGCTGCACCAGCCACCCTGGGGCGGCGCATGGAGCTGGCTCCAGGACAAAGCAGCGGCAGTGACCATGTGCCGGCAGGACAGATGGGGCCAGGAGCAGGGCTGATGCCATCAGAGCTGGAGCTGTCCCCAAAGCAGGGCCAGGCTCCACAGGCCTGTCCTGCTGAGCCACCCGGCCCCTCTGCACCTCTGAGCACCACCTGCAGGCAGTACAGGCATCACCTTCCTCGCAAGGGGCCCAGCGGCTTCCCCACAACCAGCTCCAGTGTGACGGGACTATTTTTCTCCTAGGCAAACAGCAACACCGCAGTTGTGCCCTTGTGCTACCTGCCCCATGGCACAGAGGGGCTCGGGGCAGCCCTAGGGCCTCCGGCACTGCCGGTCTGGCTGTGCTCTGCACCCTCGTCGCCTCCGCATCCTTGGGCACCCCGGCACTGTCATGGCTGGTGCAGAGCCCCATGCGCCAGCTGGGCCCAGCCCCACAGACAACCCTGGCCCCATCACTGCCCCTGTGCTGGCGGCACCGGCCGGGCCCCAAAGGGGAAACAGCTCCCCCATCACAGGCAGCCTCCGAGCCAGACAGCGGCTGAGGGCAGCAGCTGCAGGCTGCGCCTGGCCCTGCACTGAGCCCGTGCGCCCGCACGTGCCCCAGGCTGCCCCCCAGGCCGCCC
The DNA here is from genome assembly GCF_003342845.1 of Nothoprocta perdicaria. NCBI lineage: Eukaryota > Metazoa > Chordata > Aves > Tinamiformes > Tinamidae > Nothoprocta > Nothoprocta perdicaria. Next base: position 112,880 of record NW_020455737.1, read on the forward strand.
CCCGGCCGCCCCCCAGCGCCAGCCGCTCTGCTCCCCGCGTGGGCTGGCAGCTCCCACTCCTCGCCCGCCTCCATGCTCCAGGGCAGCAGGGCCGGGCAGGCGGCGTGGCCGGGCCCTGCGCCATGCACGGCTCGGAGCCGGCTCCATGCACGTCCCCACACCGCTGCCCGTGGGAAAGCGTCAGTTCTGATATGCAGATCTTCGCATGCAGAATGCCAGGCTGGGCACCCAATGCCGCCTCTTCTTCCCAGGCCTGTTTTCGGCTCTGGCGGGACCCCAGATGCCAAGCTGGTGCTGCACTTACACCTCAATAATATTGACAGAGGGGGACTTCTTCTATGAGAGAAAAATCTGCTTTAAGGCATTGCTTTGCTAAACCCTTGGGATGCAGGTGCTGCAGCAGCCCCTGCCAGCCTGGCAGGCGCCGAGGGCTCCGCCTGGGAGCTCTGCGGGCTGCGCTGGGCCCTCTGCCCTGCACAGGAGCTGGCTGCTGCTGCGGAAACCTTCAGCACCTCCCAATGGGACCAGTTCCGAACCAGCAGGACGTTGGGCCCTGTGCACAGTGCTGCCCTCCCAGGCAGCTCTGCCCCATCTCCGGGCCTCACCCCAGGGGAGCCCGTCAACCCCCGCACCCGCTGTCCTGCTCGCCCCAGCGCTCCCAGAGGACCCAGGCATCCTGCCCCACCTTCGCCGCACACCTCAGTCCTGTGCCACAAGCGATGACCTTTCACAGGAGAGAGGTGCAGAGCTTGGAGCAGCAACAGTAACTGGGAGGGTAGGAGGACATGGCCATGGGCAGAGAACCGATGGAGTGTGAGATGACAGGAGCAGAGGGACAGGAAAAGCTGAGCACGTGTTGTGAGGGCTCTGAAGTGCACAGAGCAAATTGAAGGCCGGAGGAGCAAATTGAAGGCAGCTCACATGCAGTGAGCTGGGGTTTCCCAAACACCGTCACAACACCTTTGCACTGAAAGGATCCCATTCGCTGATTAGAGCAGATCAGCAAACTCGGAGGAGCTGCAGGCAGGGGAAGGGAAGGAAAGGGAAGGGAAGGGAAGGCAAGGCAAGGCAAGGCAAGGCAAGGCAAGGGAATCACAGAATCACAGAATATTTAAGGTTGGAAGGGACCTCTACAGATCATCTAGTCTAACCTTCCTGCTCAAGCAGGCACACCTACAGCATGTGGCACAGGGTGGCATCCAGGCGGGTTTGGAAGACCTCCAGAGAAGGAGACTCCACAACCCCCCTGGGTAGCCTGTTCCACTGCTCTGTCACCCTCACAGTAAAGAAGTTCCTCCTCACCTGGAGATGGAACTTCCTGTGCTCCAGCTTGTGGCCATTACCCCTCGTCCTATCGCT
>NW_020455737.1:115100-124588 GCF_003342845.1 Nothoprocta perdicaria
AGGGAAGGGAAGGGAAGGGAAGGGAAGGGAAGGGAAGGGAAGGGAAGAGGTCCTGCCTGGCACATGTTCTGTAGCTCAGCCCAGACCCCCTGGAGCAGGTGCAGGAAGCGAGTCCTCCTGGCCCTGCTCTGCAAGGGGCTCAGCCCCACACCTGCATTCTTGTCTGCTACCCTGCAGCACCTTTGTCCTAAAGCCAGTAGGGGAAGGGGATACAGAGCATAATTATGTAACTGCTTTTTATTTGCTATGCCTTCTTTCCAGCTTTATAATCAAGGACTGCAAGGACAAACTTGCAGCTCTGTCACCTGCAAGAATGCCAGGAATCTGATGAAGGTAAAGAGACACACTGAGCTGCAACAGCCATGGGTAGGTCAAGATCTTAGGGAGCAGCAGGAAGGGGCTGCCCTTACAGACCAGTATGAGCAGTTTGGAGGACAGGATCCAGGAGGAGGGCAAGGAGTAATTGGGGAGCTGCAGCAGGTAGAAGAGACGGTACTGGGAGGCTGAGGTCCACACAAGGAAGTTTATGCCCCCAGCCTCTGCTGGGAGCAAACGAGACATGAAAGCAGAGGAGCAGGTGAGCAACACAGAAGGTGGAGCTGGCACCATCGACAAAGGAGGCAGATGAGATGCAAGGGCAAACCTAGTGCAAGGTCTCGTTACAACATGTGCACCAGGTGCACATGTCTTTGKCAGGCACCAAAGGGAGAAGAGATGGTGCCAAGGGAACAGACAGATGAATGAGGCCCTCTCACCCTTCCCAAAGCCTGTCACAGTCACTGCATTGCAGTGGGGAGAAGGCTCTGAGGTCTTTCCCAAGAATGACCTGTATGTTGATGGCCTAGAACAGGCCCTGGGGAAGGCTGGAAGCCATCAGAGATGGGCCAGTGCAGAAGCCACAGGAACAGAAGCCCAGCTTGGTTATCTCCTGCCTCAACAGGCCAAAGCTGGACCTGTCCATGGGATGAAGAAGAGGTGCAGCTTCGGAGGAGCATCGTGCCAGGGCCAGGCGCTGGCTGCTGCGTGGAGGATAAAGACCACCCTGCAACATGGGAGCTGCCCCAGTTGATGTGCCCTGGCCTCCCTTCTGCTGCTTCTTCTGCAGCCACCCGCAGGGCACACAGTGCCCGACAGTCCAAGGCTCACTGCACTCCTTGGTTTCGGGGGCAAGAGCACAAGCTGGAGCCTCTGTGTCTCCGGAGGGAGCCGGAGCCCGTCCAGCCAGCAGACACGGTTGCCCTCACCAACCCTCCCCACTGACCTTGCTTCGCAGCAGCCCCCCAGTAGGCCGCTCTGGCGTGCTGTGCTCTGAGGATGGCTTCGTCTTCTCCTTGTTGTTGTTGGAGTCGTTGTCCTTGATGATGTCGTACTGTCTGCAGAACAGGGCGATCACAGCTGCGGAGAGAAAGGCGGTGAAAGGCTCCCCGGGGGCCAGTCCCTGCCTCCCCTCCCAGGGCACCCCGGCTGGAGAGCAGGCAGGTCCTGGGAGCTGCTCACCCTCATCCTCCGTTCCAATGGGGGCGGCCAGGCGTCCCCTTCGGCAGGCAGGGCACAGAGGTGGCTGCAGCCACCAGGTCACGCATGAGGCGTGTGAGGGGCTCGGTGTCAACAAACCAATTTGCAGATGTTGAGGCACCCGGAGACAGACAGCGCTTGTGGTCAGCCCTTGGGCTGTGCTGAGCAGGTTTCTGAGCGTCTCTAGCAAGATACCAAACTTATGGCCCTAGTAGTGTGGCCTGGCACTTGGGGCTCTCAATAAAGGCAGCTCTTGGCTTTGTCCTGCCCTGCAAACTGCCCACTGGGGTCTCTCTGTTAGTTTTACTGGGCCTGTCTTGCACACAGTGTGCTCCACACCTTGTGACCCTGGACTTGGGACCCTGAAGCATGAATGCTCTGAACAGCACTAGGCATGTGGGACCCACTCAACCCACCCGTGTGTTAGGAGAGCCACCTGCAGCCTGGATCTCACTGCTCACATTGGCACTCATACACCAATCTGCATTGGGATTTTGTGGTTTCCTCCAGTGCTCTATAAACGCTCTCAAAGTCAAGACAAGGAAAAATTTCTGCAAGATATCACTTGGAAATCCTCATTTACTGGGCAGGAGAAAAGCAATTTCCCATTCGCAGCAGCTGGTGTGTAACCCAGCCAGGAGCTGCCAGCTATTCCTAAGCTTCCTGGCTCCCAGAGCAAGCTGCTGCTTCCCAGAGCACTGGCTGTAATCGGGTGCTGTACAGGAGGAGCTCACACATCTGACAACTTAAGCAGATATTGGCACAGCCGCTACAAGCCAGTAGCCCTGACACCAAAAAGACGTCAACCAGTTGAACTAAGGTCCTAGTTACACACTCATTAACGCCAGCTGTAGTGCTCCTACCCTGTAATTCTGTATTGCTTGTGTTCCATATTGTCCCTTGCTCTTCCCGCAGAGACCCCAGGCCAACCAGGCCACGTGCTCCAGGCTGTCACTGTGTGCAGCTGATCTTCACCGGCTGCAGATCTTCTTCACACCCTATTGGCTCAAGCTGCATTCCATTCCATTCCATTCCATTCCATTCCATTCCATTCCATTCCATCCCATCCAGGAGGATGCCAAGCCTGAATCTGTATTTCTCTGGACTTTCTGAGCCTCACCTGCTTTTGCAGACTGCACACCTTGCCCCTGCACCGACCTGTGAGACACTGCTCAGAGCGCTTACCTGCCCACATGAGCAGCACGGCCACAATGATGATAATCTCGCCTGTCTGCAGCTGCCTGTCCTTGTCCAGCCCTTCCATGGTGATGTCCCCTGTGGAGAAGAGGACACAGCAGGGCTGGCAGTGGTCACCTTCTCACCAAGATCTGCTCCATGCCAGATGGACAGAGTCTAGGTATTGTTTGTCTTGGCTTCGTGATCAGCTTAGGGGACTCTGAGGCAAGAGACACAACGTGGATACAAAGGGGAAGGGGGACAGTGGGGCTCTGGCGTCTGTCCTTTGGCAGCTTGCAGGACAGTAGATCTGAGATCCTATTCAATATTGGCTTTCTACAGACAGCAGTTTGGTGGTGCTGGCTACAGCCCGCTTAACTGGATGGGTTCATAAGACCTGAGATAGGAGGGTGATAAGTCAGGCTTTGGGGAGAACATCATGAGCATAGTGAACACAGCAGCAGCGTACAACCCTGTGGTACAACCACTGCACTCTGCTGCCCAGGGCAGCCCCTTCCTCACAGTCTGCCACATTCTCCATGTGGAGATCTCCAGGCACGGGGCCACTCTGGCACCGGGGTGGGGTGGCAGGAGCCGGCTCACCTTGGTTGGAGCTGTTGGAGGGGAGCCGGTCGGTCTCCTTCAGTGTTCGGAAGTGCACACGCTTGCTGGCCTGGCTCTCCCCATACAGGCCAATGCTCTGCACCTGGATGATGTAGTCGGCGTCCTCCGCCAGGTCCCACAGCACGCAGGCCCTGTTGGTGGTGTTCACCTCCCGGATGAAGCGCTGCATCTGCCCGTCCTGCCGCTGCCAGAGCGCAGAGCCATCAGCTCCTGCAGCCATCCATCCCCATGTGCGTCAGGCACGGCCCCGTGTGCAGGGCTGTGCTGGACGCACTGCCCACGGTCCTCCCTTCCCAGGGGCTCACCCGTCCCCGGGTGACACTGCTATGCTATGTCCCGGAGCATCTCCACGCAGAAGCTCCCCCCACCAGGAAACACGGAGGTGGAACGGGCAGGCAAGGAACAGTTACGTCCAGGTGGGAGTCTGCCCTTATGAAGGTAAAGCCCAGGAAGGCCTTGGCAGGACGGCCTCCCCACCGCAGGGCTCCCGGTGGCCACGCTGGCAAGGGCTGCCCAGCAGCAGCAGAGGCCTCAGGCAGGTCCGAGGGGCTCCAGGTGGCGGCAGAAGCCGGGGCAGCCGCCAGAGCCGCCAGCAATCCCTGAGGAGCTGCCCAAGCTGGGGGACAGGGCCCGGGTACCTGCTGTAAGATGGCGTAGCCGATGACCACGTCTCCTTCAGGGACGTCCCACGAGACAGTGGCAGAATTCGCCTTCAGCTGCGTCACAGTCACGTTGACAGGGGACGGCGGCCTGTCTGGGGGAGCCAGGGATGGACCAAAAGAGGGCACAGAGGAAAAGAGGCAAGGAAGGTCTCTCAGGACCCGCGCTCACCCCCGCACCTCACCATGCAGGACCCCCAGGAGCAGCTTTTCCAGGGCTACCCGAGCAGCTTTGGGGACAGGTCTGTCCCCAGAGAGATGTGGCACAGTAGGCCACTCCAGACGGCTGGCAGGGGCCAGTGCAGCCCCGTGCAGGTCAGGCGCGCTGTGCAGCAGCGCTACGCTCRTGCAGCAGTGCAGGTCCCTGCACACGAGGGGCCTGGCAGGCTCCTGCCGCCTTGCACACAGTGCACGGAGGACGCACAGAGGCCTGTGCTGAGCGGCAAAGCAGTAAGGGACCAGCAGGGCACTTTAATCAGCCCCTGCGGTTCACATCACACAGAGAAAAGCCCTCACAGGCAGTGTCAGGGCACCGCGGAGGCTCTGCCGCCGGAGCGCGGGCGACATCCACACAAGCTCTGCACCAGGGCAGCTGCTCGCAGGCCTGAGGCACCTGCGTGGTGCAGCAGGACACACTGCTCAGACGTCAGTCTGCTGGGAGCTTTGCTGAGCTTTGCTGCATGCAGCTCCAGCAGCAGCAGCAGCTGAGCTGCCTGACACGACCCGTGCCCGCGCAGCCCGGGCGGGCGCCCGGGGCCCTTCTGGGCAGGCAAGTCCCACGTTTTGCAGGGTCCATAGAGTCAAAAAACAAAACAAAGCAAAATCATAAACCTATATTTAAGCAACTCTATAATCAGGGCTGTGATGTAAAATCAGGCTCCTCCGAGCTCTGGTCTGCCCTGTGGATGCGCACATCACAGATGCCTGGCACACCACCCAGAACTGCGTAGGCAGCAGCACAGACACAGTATTTATATATCAGCTGTGACAGAAAAATGGGGCAGCTTGGAATAAACACACTCTGCAACTCAATCTGGCCACCTCATCTGCCTGGCATGGCTCTCTGCTCTGGAGCAGGGAGGGAAGCCCCACGGCGGGCAGTGCCATCCGCAGCCAGGCAKGAGGCAGCCCCGCAGGTTCTCGTCCTGGGACACCCTGGCCTGGTCACCCCACAGTTTGTGCCAGTGTCACCACGAGATTCACACAGTGCTAATGAGGACCATGGCAGCTCCTACCCAGGTGCCTGGACCTGCGCTCAAAGCCTTCTGGCTGAAAATTAGACACAGGAGCTCACAGAAAAGAGGCAGAGGCTGCCACCCCCATGTGCTCTCTCTCCGTAAACAAGGCAATGTCCTTTGACAGGCTGCAAGCATGGCACAGGCTCAGTGCTGTGATCTCTGCTGGGGAAACAGAGCCCTGGAGGGCAGTGGAGAACAGCAAAAAAAAAAAAAAAGACAGAAACCAAACTAAAAAAGAAATGATAACAGGGACAGGGAAAGGACACTTTTCCAGGTCAGCTGTTAAAATGTGTTCCTTTGTATTTGACTATATCCAGCTCGATAACAGATATATCTGTGAAAAGGCTGCAAGCTCCTCTCTGCCAGATGTAGGACTGCGGTCTGCAAGGATCACCAGGAAGGAAAGCAGGGTCGTTCAGGGAGCCCAAGAAGAAGGTCTCCGGGACAGCAGGGCCACATGCGTCCCCAGCCAGACTCCGCTGCACCACGCGGAGACGCTGACCTTGGGGACAGCGCCAGCAAGGAAACCACCGGGCACTCCGGTATTCCCGAGCACCAGTTCCCGGCTCCACGGCGGAGCGCTCCGGCTCCAGCACGGCCACGGTGACAGTCCCGCAGCCCCAGGCCGAGCTGCAGGCAGTGCCTGGGCAGGGACCCGCTCTCCTGCACTGCCCCGGCAGAAGAACTTGAAGGAAAGATGTGTTGCCTGCAACATATTTCCCTGCCTGCAGGAGCAAAGAGATGGTTGTCTAATGCTATTGCTATTCTTGTAAATGCAACGGGCGGGGCCAGGAACAGCCCAAGAACCCAGCGATCTCCACCACTGGTCCCCTTTGGATTAAAACTGTCCCTGGACTTCTTTGGCTGGAAGCAGCCAGCAGGCACCCAAAGYGCCCTGGGACCCGGCTCCAAGGCCAGCACAGACCTTCATGGGCAGCACCGACATGCTCCCCTCTCTGGCAGTCCAGAGTTTAGTGCTGTGGATGTAGTTTGACTTTGCCAGCTGGCCCCAGGCCAAGAACAAGATTTGGTGCTTCACAGGATGCATCTACACTAATAAATTAAGTAGCTTTTCACATCCAACTGAATGGAAAAGGGTCTGAGCATGTCCAAAGTGGGTGGTTTGGCTTCCCACACCTTTAAGTGAGCTTAGGAAGATTAAAGCTAGGGACTGAAACCTCTGCAATGTGAAAGTCAGTGGATGAAGCCAGCAGCAAACTCCCGGTCTGCCCAGGAATTTTCTGGGTTTCTGCAGGGAGCTTAGCCCAGTTCAACCCAGCTTTCCAGTGCGGGGATGCTGAGATACAGATTCACAGATTCACAGAATATTTAAGGTTGGAAGGGACCTCTACAGATCATCTAGTCCAACCTTCCTGCTCAAGCAGGCACACCTACAGCATGTGGCACAGGGTGGCATCCAGGCGGGTTTGGAAGACCTCCAGACAAGGAGACTCCACAACCTCCCTGGGCAGCCTGTTTCACTGCTCTGTCACCCTCACAGTAAAGAAGTTGCTCCTCACCTGGAGACGGAACTTCTTATGCTTCAGCTTGTGGCCATTACCCCTCGTCCTATCACTGGCCACCAGTGAAAACAGCTTGTCCCCTTCCTCCCTGCATTCTCCCTTCCTGAACTTATACATATTAATCATATCCCCCTGTGAATATTCCCTCTGAGCCGTCTCTTCTCCAGAGAAAACATGCCCAGCTCACTCAGCCTCTCTTCATACGAGAGATGTTCCATTCCCTTAATCATCCTGGTTGCCCTTCTCTGAACCCTCTCCAGAAGCTCCACGTCCCTCCTATACTGGGGAGCCCAGAACTGCACACAGTACTCCAGGTGCGGCCTCACCAGAGCTGAGTAGAGGGGCAGAATCACCTCCCTTGATCTGCTCGCAACACTCCTCCTGATGCAGGCCAGGATCCCATTGGCCTTCTTGGCCACAAGGGCACACTGCTCACTCATGGTTAACTTAGTGTCAACCAGGACTCCCAGGTCCCTCTCCGTGGAGGTGCTTTCCAGCAGGTCGACCCCTAATCTGTACTGATGCCTGGGGTTATTCCTCCCCAGGTGCAGGACCCTGCACTTGTCCTTATTGAACCTCATGAGGTTCCTCTCTGCCCAACTCTCCAGCCTGTCCAGGTCCATCTGGAGATATGGCTGCCCTGGGGCTGAGTCACTCCCTGGTTAGCGAGGATGATCCCCGGGCCACTGCTGCCGCCCCCCCAGGGCTGGCAGTATCGCTTGGACCACACGGCCATAGCTCCCACCAGCCCTTTGTACATAAGGACCCTTATCCAGACCTCTGCTCACGGGCAGCACCAGTGTGCCCAGGGAGGAACCACTCTCATAGGAAGGTGCAAAGAGGACAACAGAGCCACTGGGCTTTGCTCTCACACCCAGAGACAGTCCCCCAAGCTCCAGCTCAGCAGAGACGAGGGCGAGAGCACAGAGGGGCAGAGCTGGTCAGGCCTCACTCCTCTTGCAGGCTTGGGACAGATGCACCCAGACCTGGCAACGGCGACAGCTGAAGGCACCCTGGCTGCAACAGCTTACAGGGAAAACCAGTGTTACTCGGTCTGTTTTCAAGAGACACAGTGAGAACATTTACGAGCACGTAAATCCTACCTGCTAGCAGGAAGAGACCAAAAAAGATCTAATGGCAGGAATTGGAACTAGAGTTCACCACAGAAATCAGGTATAGCRTTTACCCCAAAGACGTGTGAGATGAGGCCGCACTGGTAGCTGTCAGGACAAGACCTGCAGAGCACAGCTGGCACCATACAAAGTTYCATGTACGATTCCTCAGCCAAGCCTAATGTTCTCCAGCCTGCTCTACAGTTGAGGTCAAAGCAGGCTTTTACCAGAACTGCTGCTGTACAGACCTGTGAATGCAGGAGCTCCAAAAATTTATAGGGCAAAAACAGCTATCAAAAGCATTCTTGTAAAGCCAAGATCCTCCAGTTCCTAACCAGGCTCTAAGAAAAGCGAGGACAAGCATGCCATAGTTAAGCCCTGCCCAGTGCATTAATCACCAATGATTCTGCATCATTTATAAGTTACCCTGCTTACGCTCTTGATTAAAGCCACGCTAATGAGCGGGCACTGCCAAAGGAAGAGCAAGCCCTTGGGCACCCTTTCCCAGCAGCAGTGCAGCAGTCCTCTGCCAGGCCTGCCGAGGGAGCGGGAGCAGCCGCCTCGGCCTGTAGGTTCGGCTGTACCATAGGCCGGGGCCGGTGGCAGGGAGGGCTGGCCTGGGGACAGCAGCTCTGGGCTACACCTGCCCCACAGCAGACCAGGCCAGCGGAGACGGGGCCCAGCAGATGCTGCTGGGGAGCAGCAGGAGCCAAGGCCGAGCCCCATGAGCGTCCCTGGTCCTATGGTGGCTGCAGGACACAGACCTCGACAGCCCCTAGGCACATGCCCTTGGGACAGCAGCACAAGGGCACACAGGTTTCTGTCCCACCTGTCCCCATGGCAGGGAGGAAGCCTCCAAAAAAGCTCTAAAAACAAGTGTCCCCTTTTCACATCCTGGCAGTGCCAGCTCCGCACTCCGAGCGCGACGCCATGCCAGGGAAGCAGCGGGGACGCGGGGCCCAGCTCGGCACGAAGCGGTTGCAGCGCAGCGGGGGGTGGCAGGGCCAACCTCGCGCCGAGCCCGCAGTCTGAGAGCCACAGCAGGGGGTGAGGAGCTGGGGAGGGGACTGCCCAGGGCTGCACCGGCACCCGCAAGCTGGGACCAAGGAAAGGAAGTCCATGAGTGAGGATATGCGGGCACCAGGAACACCAGCCACGGGCATCGGGATGGTGGCACTGCAAGACACAGAGACCACAATTCCTGAGGCACCAGACACATAACACAGCAGGCACTGAGATGACCACTCCATGGGGCACCAGGAGCACCGCGGGCTCCATGGGATGCCAGGAGCACATCAGGCATCAAGACTGCAGCTCCATGGGGCACCAGGAGCAGCGCGGGCACCAGGACTGCAGCTCTATGGGGAGCCGGTAGCACAGCACACTGGCCATCAGGACTGCAGCTCCACCGATCGCGGGGAGCGCCGTGGGCACCAGGACCGCAGCTTCACGGGGCGCCGGGAGCACCGTGGGCACCAGGACCGCAGCTCCACGGGGCGCCGGGAGCAGCGCGGGCGCCGGGATGGCGGCAGCGAGCCCGCCGGCTCCGCAGGATGGGCCCCTCGCACGGCGGCGGCGGCGGCTCTGCCGCGCTCGGGGACGCGGGGCCAGGGCGCCCGCTGTCCCGCAGTGGCCAGGGCC
>NW_020455737.1:125169-164287 GCF_003342845.1 Nothoprocta perdicaria
CGCGCCCCGCGCCCCGCGCTACCCACGGGGCTGCTCCGGGTCCCGCCGCCTCCCCGGCCGCACATCCAGCATGGGCTGCAGCCCGGAACCGCCGGCAGCACAGGGAGCAGCAGCACGTCCCAGCTCGCCGGGATGGCGCAGCACAGCGCGCTGTGCACGGCCCGGCACGGCCCGGCACCGCAGGGCACCGCAGGGCATCGCAGGGCATGGCAGGGCCCAGCCCAGCACGGCATGGCACGACAAGTCAGGGCAGGACATGTAAGGGTAGGACCTGTCAGAGTAGGACAGGACATGGCAGGGCAGGACATTGTGGAACTGTGTCACGGAGGGCAAAAATCAAAGACATACAGTGGCTGCTGGAGGGTGCGAGGGAAGGGCAGAGCCTCACCGTGATCCTTGGGGGATGATGGAGTGACCAGTCTGGGAAGTGTTTCCAGGCACATGACGGACAAGGAGGTGATCAGAAGTGGTCACCATGGATTCACCGAGGGAAATGATGCTGCAGCCACCTGATAGGCTCTGCAGTGGGAGGACGGCTGGGGAGATGAGCAGAGTTGTCTACCCTGACTTTCAATGCTGTCTCCCACAACACCCGCATAGGTGAGAGCAGAGCAGGGAGGACTGTGATCAGCAGCGCAGAGCTCAGCTGGAGGCCGTTCTCTAGGGGTGTCCCCTGGGGTCAGTGCTGGGACAAGGACAGCAGAACATTCCCATTAGTGGGCTGGGTGGAGGGATTGAGCCTCAGCAAGCTCACAGGCTGCAGGACACTGGGAGGAAAGGCTGGTGCCCTGAGAGCTGTGCAGCTACTCAGAGGTACCTGATCAGGCTGAGAGATGGGCAAAGAGGAACCTCGGGAGGTTCAGGAAAGGCAAGTGCACAGCTCAGCTGGGAGACTCGTGCTCTCATACGGTCACAGTTGGTGCATGACCGTGCTCAGCCCTCGCTGCTGCCTGGCTGGCATTCCTAGGCTGTGCGGCCCACGGCATCGGTTGTCCTGGACACGGAAAAGGACACGCTGTGCCGCCCAGGGCCGCCCTGGGAGCTTAGCAACCAGCTCCGCGCAGTGCCACGCTGGGCCCTCTGCACGCTGCACCGGAGCAGCCCTGGGACTGCGCGTGGGGCAGGCAGTGCCTGCTTGGGGCAGCGCCTGTGCAGTGCAAGCTCTTCATACATATCGTATTATCATTTGATTGTTTGGGGTTTTGGCCAGGCAAAATTCAACTTGCAATCACAAATTGGGAGCCAAGGCATGGAAATTGTGTCATATGCCTTGTGGTGCCACATGCTTGGAATTCACCGGGGAAATGCGTCAGCAGGCTGGCAATGCCATCCTTGCAGCAGCAGCCCCTGCCCCAGCCGTCCCTTCCCACCTGGCCGTGCTGGGTGCATGGGTCCCCAGTGCTCCCTCGAGCACAAGCTGTGCCTGGACAAGGAGCACAAGCACCATGTTTGGTTGCTGCGTGCCGTGTGTGACTGCAGTGCTCAACGTGGCAGGGCACACTGCTCCACTGCTGCTGCCCTCGCTCCTTCCCGTGCCCCATGCACTCTGCCTTGCATGCACCCAGGGTGTAGGAGGCTCTTCTAGAGGAAAGAGACTTCCCAGAGACTCCTTGGCTCTGGGATCCTCTATTCTCCATATCAGTCTTTAGTTTTGGCAGCAGTTGCTGAGGCAAATGTGAGGCTCTGGGAGAGATGCCAGCAGCAAGGGAATGCCCTGGCCCCAGTGCCGGGTTCCTGCACCCACAGCACACCTGCATCTTCCTCGACACAACTGCAAGGGTTTCCATTGCACCAGGAATTCACCTCTGTGTTGGTGGCACCTTAGGAAAGCCTTAGATTTATGATATAGCTATGCAGCTTTTTCATATGCTATCTATGAAATGGGCACATGCATTTTATGTCCCTAAAATCTGCATTACTTATCTTTAAGCTAGCATGAGGCAAGTTTGCAGCTTTATGAAAGGAATTACATGACATGGCCCGCAGTAGCTGGACGCTAACCTGTGGATCCTGGACCTCTCCAACTGTCCTCTTTTGGGTCACTGCACTTGTGTGTATTTTCCCCAAGAAATAACAAATTTGTGAACGCCTTTGCAGTCTCCATGCTCTCTGTCCTCTCTCTGACACAGCAGTTCTGTGCAGACCCTGTCCTGCCAGGGAGCAGCTGTGCGGCGCTGCCCATGTTGAAATGCTCCGTGGTCAGATCCCTGCGCCCCGGAGCACAGCGAGCCCTGACGCCCCCCACTCCCTCCCGCAGAGCCTCCACGAGCGCCCACAGCTTGTACACAGTTCACATCGGGCAGAATCACACCCTGAGCAAGCGCTGAGGTGCCCGGTGGCCGCGTCCTTCAGCGGGCGGCAGCCTGTGCGAGCGGGGCTGCGTGTGCAGTGCGGTGCAGCGCGTGTGCCTTGCCTCCCTGCTGYGCCCTGGCTGCCCCCGAGCACCCAGACCACCGGCCTGCCCACCGGCCTGCCCACATCGAAGGAGCACAATGTCCCAGAGGTATCTGAGGGTTCCGTACATCTACGTGCTGGCTGCARTACCTTATTTTCCATCTACAGGGATGGAAATAATGCATTTGTACCTCATGGTAACAGTGATGGAGAGCAGGCATGCACAGCAAATCACAGATATTTTCTGCAAAGCTACTACCTTCATACAAAGAAAGAGCTCAGCTCCATGGCCAGTTGTGGGCACAACCTTTGAGAAAAATCTTTGCTCCTGGGTAAATTACTAACAATTACTAACAATTTTCTTCATCTGGTGATTTCTTTTTTTTACTCTTGTGCTGCATAATGGATTTTGGAGAATTCACTGGCACCCAAGAACAGACATTTAAGCTTTTCATTACCATGGAGCTTTGTGAAGTCAAGAGTTCTGCTATGTAATTATGCACAATGTGCTAAATAATTTGTTCAGTCAGTTTTAGACCAAGCTCCTCAATTATTCCTTGTGGTACTTCTTAATTTCTATTATGAGAAATAGTTAATAATTGTTTGTAATTCTTATGCACTGCAGATTCTTATCATCTTTCTTAGCTCAATAGAGAGGCCATAAATCTAAAAAGAGGAGCTGATTATGGATATCAGTAGTCTGCAGTGTTGTACTGGCCATCGAGCCCACAAATGATGAGAGTTACTGAGCCTCTTGACTCAGTAAAATCAGACTTTAATTGTGATGGCACCTCCAGAGCAGAAGTTATTTGTTGTTACTGATTCTCCCACACTGGTGAATTGGAGATGGGATCTCTGAACCGAGGTGCAGATCAGCAGAGCTCTGTTGCAAAGCTCTGCAGCTGGGCAGGAAAGTTCCGTAAGGAGCTCCAGTGCATGCTGTGTGCCAGCTGCATGCCACTCCGCACGGACCAGCTGCCAGTCCCCCTTGCTGGCAGTGCTGGAGAAGGATGTAGATGAGGTGCTTAGTGCCATGGTTTAGCAATTACAATGTTGAAGGGTCGATGGTTGGACTTAATCTTGAAGGTTTTTTCCAACCATAATGAGTCTATGATGTATTATGAACAGAAGTGTGAGTCTGGCACCTAATAAGTATCAGTGCAACAAGCACATTGCAAGCTGCAAGTCTTTAAGTCAGGTCGTAATGCAAGCCCGTGTGTCTGGAGGTGGGTCCCTCTGGGAGGCTGCAGGCTGACGAATAGCTGTGCAGGACTGACGGGCAGGAATGGCAGCACAGCAAAAGACTTTCTCAAGGCTTCCAGCTCCAGACAAACCTCAGTAGAACTACACTTGCACTCTCACAAATGCTGGGAACTGCTCAGGGTTGCTGATGCAGGAAGTTTTCAGAATTACTGAATATAAAAAAAAGAAGGGGATTTCAGCCTTTGGAGTGGACCTGAGAATACATCATTTACAAGCACGGATGCTCTCACAGCTTCCCATGAGCAGGACTGAAGGGCACTGGGAGCAGGGGAGAGTAGTCCCAGCAGCTGGGCCTTCCCAGATGTGAGTGACCAGCTCCTGGGGAGATATGGAGGTAGCTCTGAAAGCTCAAGCTTGGATATATTTTAAGTTTTTCATTTCTTTCTTTCTTTACAGTTTTCTTCTATGGTTACCATAGCTGTGCATGGGCTCTTTCAGCCTTGCTGTGTCCAGCTGGTCCCCACATGTCCCTGATTGGAGGCCAGTACGTTCTTGCTGTGATATGTGGCTTGCTGGTTGCCTTGGCTGCTTGCTGCTTGTGTGGCAGCATGACGTAGGTAGTGCCCTTGTCCTGATGGAGCTGGGAGGCCATGCCCATAGCTAGAGACCCAGGGGGATAAGCTGGGGTAGCTCAATGCGGCAGCAGCACGCATGTAGAGAGCAACAGCTTGATCTTTAACTGTCTGGATTAATGATTACAGTGAAGGGCTGGTGATGGTAGGACGAAGCAAGCTGCAGTGAGTCCCAGCCCTTGCTGGACCCAGACGCATCTGGACAGCTGTGCTGGGCCCCAGGGACGCTGCCTGAGCGGCTCTGTCCTCTCAGGGCCACAACAATGCGAAGGACGAAGAAATACAGACACTTCATTGAGACGCCAGATGCCAGCAGATGGGAGGTGAGCACCCGGCGTGGTGTGGGTTGGTGCACTTTGCTGGGGAGAGATGCACGGTCAGGCACTGGCTATGCGCTGCACCAGAACCGAGTGCCTGCATCATCCAGCACAGCAGCTCTGGGCCAACGCAGTCTGCACCAGAACTGAGTGCCTGCAGCATGCAGCAAAGTAGCTCTGGGCCAAAGCAGCCTGCACCAGAACCCAGTGCCTGCAGCATCCAGCAAAGCAGCTCTGGGCCAACGCAGCCTGCACTGATCAGAGAGATCGGCGTGCCCAGCAGCTGCGGAACCACCGCTCTGAGTTTGTAGGGATGTAACAACAGTTTTCCTACTTCAGTGAACGGGTCTGTCTAAATGGGCCAAAAATAGTGTCAGATGAGGCACCTCTGTGCCCCCACTGTGGGTTCAAGGGTACATTGCAATCTCCGTTACTTTTAGCAAGGAGGGTAGGAGCTGCAAGCAGAGCCCTGCAGAGGAGCCCCTGGCAGATGTACTGGTGCACAGGGAAGCCAGCCTCATCATTGTCAAGAATCCCTTTTTCTTCAGTGCATCTCAGTGGGAGCCTGTCTCAAAAATTGGACCCTTCTGCTCTGCTAGAACAAACCTTTTAGGTTTTCCTAATGCTTGCTTTTTTTGTTTTTTTGTTTCAAAGCAGTCTCAAATAAACCTGGGAGCCAGTCAGCATTCTGCTTTCTCCTAGCTCAATGCAGCTACTTAAGTTAGCATTTCAGACTTAATCGTGGTGTCTCCAACACAAGTTTGGAGACTTCAGAGACTGAAGTGAATTTTTCTGTTTAGATAAAGAAGTCAGATGGCTTTTTCTGTACTTGTTGCTAACTAGATTCAAAGACAGAACTTTCCTCAGACCAGTATTTCCCACTTTGCTCTGGCAAGAGCGAGCAAAGATGCAGAGCTTAAAACTATGGGAGCATATCTTTGGTCTGTCCTTGGAATTCTGTGTCTGGGGACTAGAATAGGGCACTTAGTATTGGAAAAAAAACATCTGGGAAGTATACATCATAAGAGTTTTCGTTAGCATGAGAGACTGCAGAATAATTTTGAAGGAAATGTGAACACAAGTTTAAAAACTACCAACATGTTTTTTCAACTTTTTTTTTTTTCTTTTTTAACACTGATTATGGTAGATTAATATGGTGGCTTTCCTTGATAAGATAAAAAAATTGTTTTTGTTCGTTTGTTTGTTTCCAGTGATGTAAGTCCATTCAATCTTGCCTACTTGGACTTCAGCTGTGTTTTCCTAACAGTGCAATGGAGATGGCAGGGCTGGGGACAAGGATGGTCAGTAGGATAAGGCCTGGTTCAAGGACAGCTGGCAGCCAGCACTGCTGGAAGTGTCTGTGTGGCTTGAGCAGGCTGCACCGGAGACGTTAGCTCGGCTGAGCATTTCCATGAGGAGTTTTCACACCAAGCAGTGAACTGATGGAGCCGGCAGTGGCCTGGAATTAGGAGATTCCCTGAAGGCAAGGAGGGCTGGGATACTGCACAAGAACGGTGCAGCTGTGAAGGCTGGAGCACTAGGAGTGTAAGGACATCTCCAGGGTGCGCATGTCAGAAGGAATGCAAACATGGGAGGTCTGGGTCCATGGGTGCAGTGGGAAAAGCACCTCTGGGAAAAGCTGTTTGGCAGCAAACGCTGGTGGGGAAGGGCCGCTCTGCAGGTGCACGGGTTGGTGGGGATGATTTCCCATCCTACTCAACAGCCATGTCCACAGCAGCAGTGCCGATGCGCGTCCCGAAGCTTGCTGGTGACGTTCAGCCTGTCTGAAGCTGTCGGGGCCCCAGCAGAGCAGCTAGGGCTGGGCAGTGTTGTCCCTGTGTCTCTCTAGCCCCAGGCTCACCCTTGCTGGCCGCCTTGCAGCTGGCGGGCTACGAGGCCATGTTACCCATCAGTGAGAAGTCCAACCCCATCACACGAGAGTTAGACCAGGCTGACCCGGTGCAGATCGTGCAGCTACTGAAGGAGTGCGACGCGGAGATCTTCCAGGAGGAGGAGGAAGCCTTGCTCAACTACAAGGTACCAGAGGGCTGCAGCCTAGCATATCCCGCCTTCTTGAAGCTCCCTTTCCTTGCTCTGTGGAAGGGGCCCTTACTGGGACAGGGTGTCCCAGTGGGCAGCAACGTTGGTGGTGCATGGCAAGCACTACCTCATGAAGTACCCTGCCCTTGCCCTGTCCCCAGCCCTGGCATGGCTGCCGTGAGGAGGGGATAGCCCAGGGCTGCCTATGCCGTGCTGAGCCCTCTGGTCCCTGCATGTGGGTGTGGGACCATCTTGGCTTTGCACCTGGGGTGACACCTGGAGAAAAGCAGCCTCAGGTGGCCCCAGTACCCCTGATCTCAGGCAGCGTCTGGCTCAGGCGAGGTCCGTGTGTTCCCCAGCCCTGCTCTCCTCCTCAGAGGCTGTACAGTGAGGAAGTGCTGAAGACCATGATGGACATCATCAGCAAGGTGCAGGAGGTGCTGAAGGTGAGGGGCTGCAGCACTGTGCAGGGCTGCCTGCATGGTGCAGGGCCACCGACACGGCGCGGGACACAGTGTGGGGGCTGCCAATGTAGAGCAGGGCTGGGCTCAGCACAGAGTGGCTGGTGGGTAGGGAGCCTTTCTGTGAGCCCGTGGAGGTCCCAGGCGCAGCCACAGGGCCAGCACCAGGCCACACGTTTCACGCTGCAATTGGAGTGCGGGCCACGCAGCACCAGCCACTCGTCCTGCTCCTTCTCCTCTGCAGGATCCAGACAATGGTCTTATTGTCCTGAGCGGTGGCGGCACATCCGGAAGACTGGCCTTCCTCATTGCTGTGAGTAGCTCCTCTGCTCTGCGCATCTGCTGAGTGCGGGCGTTGCACTGGAGTCCAGAGCAAGACCAACCTGCAGTCGCCTTCCCTGACAATGCTTAGTCCCGGGCACTCAGGAACCGCAAGGCAGATTCTCCTATCAGCTGTGGAACTGTTTATCCCCTCCCATCCCGGCATTTATGACTGCTGCTCCTACCAGGCACTCAGTCCCAGCAGAGCCCTTGCAAAACTCTCCTGCCAAAGCAAGGTGGGAACCTCCTGTCTCTGAAGAGGCTCTAGCCAGAGTCAGCATCTTCTAGAGAGGTCTCCAGCAGCCAAGACACTCTTGTCTCTGAGCGCACTCCACCCCCTTTCCCATGCTCATAAAGACCACCCCATCCAGAGAAACACTGCTCAGGGATGTCCACTGCCCCAAACTGGCAGCACACCCTGCTCCCACTACCTGAGCTCTGCTGGAGTGGCCATTGAGCTACAGCAGTGGTCAAAGGAGTCAAGTTTTGCCCCACACTTGAAGTGAATGGGGGAGAGGGGGCACAGAATATTCTGAGGGCTCAAGGCTCTGCAGGTGAACTGGAGCTGTCCTCGGGTGTCAGTAGAATGCCCACAGGTAGCTGGGAGGGTGGGCTGGAGGCCAAGGCACCCTATGACAGCACTGGGGGACACTACTGATTTGCAGTTCCTATTTCTAGTCCCTGTTTCTGTTTATTAGGGGGCAAATCATGTGGCTCATATGGAAAGCAGGAAGAGCTTCCCATATCAGAAGACTCATCAGTAGTTTTTACCAGAACTGGAAACTGTGATGTAGATGGAACTGCCTGGCTCTGGAGATCTCTTGGGCCTGACACTTTGGTGTCTGCTTCATCTGGCCGTCACAAGAGATCTGACCTTCTACATTGCTCTGGCCAGGGTGTTCCCAAGGAGGGGCAGTCCGTAGTTTTGTTGCTTATATCCCTTTTTTTTTTTTTTCCCCAGTATAATACTTCGCTCTCTATCAACAGATTTCCTTTAATAAGATGCTAAAAGGCCTAGGTCAACTGCCCTGTTACACGTACATCATTGCTGGAGGAGATCGGTAAGGGCACTGAGTTTGCTTTCAGTTCTGCAAGTTGTGCTGTGGTTTGGGCAAGCAGGTGATTAGTGCATGGCATTCAAGCCTGGGAGCAGCAGATTACCTTTCTTGCTGGGCTGCCAGGTACAAGCAGACCTGGTATACTTCAGTCTGGGTATCCTAAGCTGCAGCAATTAGGGAGCAGAATGCCATTCCCACTGGACCCTGTATGTTCTTGCAGAGAGAAGCTTCATGTGAGATTTATCAGGGAGCACTATTAGCCCCAGATGTGTTCAGTGACCCACAGTAAATCCAGCAGCTGCATTCACAGCAGCTGTGGGTAACTGGCACATGGTAAGTAATCCTCATGCCAGGACAGTCCTGCAAAGCTCTTTGAGAACTCTACCCATTTGGATGAAATGGATGTGCTCAGTAACGTTTTCAGGTTCTGAGGCCAGGTGCCACAGGGTTGTCCATATCACTACTGCTCAGCTCTGCAAAACAAGATATATGCATTAAGATTACTTATCAGGAATGGTCCGTGAGCCATGTTAACATCCAAAAATTTCTTGGAGATAGTTTGGGAAGTGTTAATTGTCCTAGGCTGTTCTAATAATAATGAAACAGCATGGATAATCATGCTTCAGTGCCCAGGAATGGTGCCTGGCCTTTAATTTACTTGTGCAGACGTAGCCACTGTGTTTAATATGGCCAAATGCAGCTATCCAGCAGGAAGGAGCACAGGCTGGACCTGCAGATGGGTCTGCATCCTGCAGAGGATCAGAGGCTGGTAAGGATTTGGGAGTAGCATGGACAAGTGTCCTTTCTGGCTATAAACAGGAGAACAGTGAGGAAGATCATTCTTTTGTCTGGGGCTGAGGATAACAGACTCTTCTCCTGACAAGAACGTTAACACTTGGGCAATACAGAGAAGACAAAGACAATAGTTTGAGAATTGGGAAATGTCTTCAAGATAGACACAGAAAGAGTAATTTGTTAATCTGCCCCAGAGTAACTGCGGCTGGGCTCTGTTTTCCTTCTAGATCATTGGTGATGTCTCAGGAGGGGCTGGAAGACAGTGCTTTGCTGGGGATTGAGGAGCTAAGGAAGGTAAGAAAGGATGGGAAAGATGGAAAGAAGTCTGGCTGGCTCGTGGAGTGTGCATGGACCAGAGTGCATGATGAAGTCATGAAGGAATTGGTGCGGTGTGGTTAGGTGGGACAACATACTGGACAGCAAGAAAGTGCACAGACCAATTGCTGTGTGCTGTGTGCCTCCGGTGCGCTCCTTCCTCTCCCAGCGCTGGGGCAGAGTGTGGTGCAAAGGTCCTTCATCCACCTCTCCCAGTGAGAATGGTGTTTCTCTTCCAGCCAGCACCATGAGGAGTCTCTTTTCTACAGTCCTGGATGCACTGTCCCTTATTCAGCAGATTGATTCAGGGTCCCTTGCCAATATAGGGAGGAATGTTTTTTTCCAAATAAACTACAGTCTTTCCTTTTTTTTTTTTTTTTTCCTCCAAACTCAGGTCTGTGATGGGAAAAAGAGAGTGGTTTTTGTTGGCATCTCCTGTGGCTTATCTGTAAGTGCTTTGCTGGTGATGGCAGGTTGGCTGGGAGCGAGACTGATTCATAATTGCTGGCATGTTGAGTGGCAGTCACACTCAGGATGTACGAGATCCGTGGCAATCAGCCACGGTGGAAGCAGTCGGCCGCTCTCTTGGGTGGGTCTGTGGACATCTGGGTACCTGCGCTGGGGGTTCATCACTTTTGCCTGTTCCTGAAGGATGGATACTCCCTGCCACAGGTTAGTAGCTAGTATGAGACAGACAGAAATCCCCAAGGGTCTTTAAAAAGTGTTTTCAGATACTGGTCTGCAGTATCTGCACTCTCAGAATCACTGAGGTTGGATGGAACCTTCAGAAATCATCTAATCCAATCTGCTTTACAAGCAGGGTCACCTAGAGCACATTGCACAGATTTTCCATCCATATTCTGCCTCACAGGAGACACCACATCCTTTGCACAGCAGTTTCAATGTAATTCATAATGTAGTTAAGCTAAAGCACTTTGAGAGATATCACAGACATCCTGAAATCCTTCAGAAGTTTATAAACGCCACCAATGACATGTCATCAGAGATTACATTGCTAATACAGTCTGCTAAATATTAAGAACCACAGATTCGTCTTTTAACAAAAAACAAAGTTTGGTCTTTAGAAACATAGTGAGAAAGTATTGGTACATGCATATCTCTGAGAGCAAATTAGGCCCTCCTGTACCTGGATGGTCCCTGGCTTAGAGGATCTTAGTCTGACCTTAGGATTCCTTTTTAGTTGCATGTGTATAAGACATGTGGTGGCAGTAAGCATTTGGGAGCACCTCTGGTGTGCTCCAAGCAGTGCACAGATGGCAGAGGGGTTACGGCTTTGCTTTGTTCCAGGCTCCATTTGTGGCAGGACAGCTGGATTTCTGCATGAATAATCTGGATATCTTCCTGCCAGTCCTGGTGGGATTCAACCCTGTCAGCATGGCCAGGTAATACCTGCACCAGTTCAAGGGGGGTCAGAGGAGGGTGCAGCCATCCCACACGAGCCTGGAATAGATCCCTACCAGACAGCAAAGCTCCCATCCAGGTTGGCCTTCCAAGCCTGTTTCCGCTGAGATCTGAGTGTATGTCTCGTGCCAAGGGGGGTGTCATTTTGTGGGCAGCCTGGTAGAGCAGAGCGTAGCTGGCAGAAGTGGGAAAGAAAGCTCAGGACTGACAGGGCAGATGCCAGGACTCTGCTGGGAAGCCAGATTGCCCTGGGTGTACAGCTCCCAAAAGCCATGGCGGGCTGAGGGGTGTCTAGAGCCTTTGGAGGCAGGCAAGGGCCACAGCTGCTTAATCCTGTGTCACTGAAGCTGCGTGGGAGCAGGGTAAGGTTTTAGGTCAGGATCCCATTTCTCTAGCAGGGATGTGAACGTAAGGGTCATAGAATGAGGCTGAGTCAGTACGGTCTCAGGCTCGCCACAGATATGCCATAGAGCACAGAAAGCCCTGCCAGTGGATGGGCAGCCTTGAGCAGAGATGCCAGCTTCTCTCCCTCCAGGGCACAGCCTCACAGGGACCTGAGGCTCGGGAAGGGGAGGTATCTTCTGTTACGCTGCGTGTCTTCCACAGGAATGACAGGATCGAGGGCTGGCACTCCACCTTCCGCCAGGTTGCTGAACGGATGCAGAAGCTCCAAGAACTGCACAAAGCCTTCATCCTCAACCCTGTGGTAGGGGTGGGTAGTGCTCCCCTGCACAGTCCTGCCCTCCTCGGGAATGACCCTTTGCCTCTTTGCTGTGGTCTCCCCAATAGCCAAGGCTGTTTCTCATTATCCACAGGGTGTTACAATGAGGAAAGGCCCAGAGATCATGGAAGACAAGGGGAACTTAGAGGGGGAAGGCAGCTGAACTTGAAGGGGAAGGCAGCTGAACTACGAGACCCTTCTCTGGGTTGCAGTGTCAGGACTTGACTCAATTACAAAGAATGTTTGATGGACAATATCCCTATACAACTCTTTTTTTCTCTCCCACAGCCTGAAGGCATCTGTGGCGCTTCACGGATGAAAGGTGGGAGTGCCACCAAGATCCTGCTAGAGACCCTGCTGCT
This sequence comes from Nothoprocta perdicaria, assembly GCF_003342845.1. Lineage (NCBI taxonomy): Eukaryota > Metazoa > Chordata > Aves > Tinamiformes > Tinamidae > Nothoprocta > Nothoprocta perdicaria. Next base: position 137,211 of record NW_020455737.1, read on the forward strand.
GGCAGCACATAAGAGCATCTCCAGGATGACTGAGATCTCAGACAAGTGAGTGTTGGGTTGCTGAATTCTGGCAAGCAAGCAGCCTCCCTGTGATGTATGGCTGTTGTTACAGGTGGTGCTGGTCTCTGAAAAGAGAAAGCTGCTGCTTGGTATGAGTGGCACCTGGGCTGGCCTCTGTCTTGAGAGGATGCAGCACCTGGGCCTGTTTGACTGGGTGCATGGGCTTCTTAGAGCCTCAGCTACACCCAACCTCTTCCTAGGTGCCTTGTGGAGATCCTGAGAACATACGAACGGGCACACAAAGTCACCTACGCTCAGAGCAGAAAGATAGCTGCCTTACTGAATCAAGCAGGTACCAGGTGAGGTGTGCTGTCAGCCCTCTCCTACCTGGAGCTGCAAGGCTGGCTCTGGGTGTGGAGGAAGGGGTTCGGTCGCAGTGGGCACAGCTTCGGGCAAAAGCCAGTGAAGTGCCTGCTTCAGCACCTGCCCAAACGAGAAAATGCAGCTTGAGCAAAAGCAGGAGGCAAGCTCCACCATAGCCTGTTCACCTCAAATGCTACCACATATTGATTGCAGCTTCCCTCCTGTGTTCACCAGCTGCATCCCCTGAGGATGTCAATGGTGGCAGCTCCCACATGTTCCACGGGCTCTGCTCTTCTGCCTGCATCTTGCAGTCTCCCCGTTCTCAGCTTTCCCTACCCCAGCACTCTCCTTACTCATCACCCTCTGCTGAGCTGCTCCCACATCCAGCTCTTTTGGCATCTTACCCTGGGCTATTCCTGCACCCCACAGAGCTGATTGCCCTGTGCTGGGCTGTTCCTGCACCAGTGCTGCTGACAGCTCTTCTGGCTGCACAAGAACCCATGCATATCCTGCGCTGTGCTGGGCTCTCCAAAGCTCTCAGCACTGCCACTCAGTGATCACCTCTTGCTGTACCTTCTCCAGCCTGCAGAGGAAGGCCTGTGTGTACATGGTGGGCTGGCACACACTTGGTCTTATTGCGATCATGGATGGTGTGGACTGCATCCCAACCTTTGGGGCAGGTAAGGAATGATGCTGTGTTGCAGAGATAGGGGATCCCACACTCTGCCTGTGGGATGTGCTGTGTCCTTCACAAGGCCAAGGCAGGGGCTCCCTGATAGCTGCGAATCACTCAAGGAGGGTCCTGGGATTGCACCTGGTCCGGTGAGTGGCTGTCATGGAGTCCAGCCCCACTCCCACCCTCTCTTCTGCGTTTGTGCTCCAAGCCCTGAACTACTGCCTTGGCTTGCTTGCCTGTTTCCCTGTAATTTTCTCCACAGACACCAAGGATGTGCGAGGCTTCCTAATTGGGGACCACAGTGAGCTCTTTAACCAAGAGACAGAGCTACTAGCACAGGTAAGATCTGTCTACGCAAGAGCAGCAGGAAGGCCCAGTCTGCTGGAGTTACTGGGACAGTGTCTCTCTGCCTGGGGGCTCCTGTAGATCACCCAACAATATCAGGCGCCTGATTGTGCAGGATTGTGCACTGAGGTGATTGTGCAGGATTGTGCACTGAGATCAATCCAATGCACTGAGAACCCTGAGTGAAACAGAAACAGAGCGCTGTTTCTCCACGCAGTGAGATGCCAGCTGGCTGCCTCCTGCTTGGGCTCCCTAGTGCCTGGCAGACACGGGTACCCTGAGACAAGACCAGGGAATGACCTGACTGGGGCTTGAGCACAAAATGCACTCAGCAAGAGCACTCCCACTCCTGATGGGAGAGTGGGGAAGGCAAAGACAGGGTGTTCTTGCGAGGCTTAGGGACAAGTTGAGAGGAAATGGCACCAGTTGGAAAACAGGAAAATCCTGTTAGATACAAGGAAAACTGAGGTGGCAGGTGGTGTCTGGCTTGTGCTGCCTCTTGACGCCCACCCCATCCCCTGCACTGAGCCTAGTGCAGGCTGGTGTGAAGGATCCTCTTGGCAAAAGGAGTCTGTGGAAGCACTGGTGTTGAAGGAGCAGGGGTGCAGCAGAGCAGAGGAGCCTGCAGCAGAGCTGAGGCCATTGTAAGCAGCACCTTTTCTTGCAGAGCCCACGGCTCGCATTCTCTCAGGAGGACTTTGTGAAGACTATTCTGCCCTCCCTGACCGAGCTCGACACAGTCCTCTTCCTCTTCACCCTGGATGGTGAGACGAGACTGCAGGCAGCTGGCAGTGCTGGGGACGCTGTGAACCAGGGGGCAGCTGTTGAGGCTACTGGGGACGTGGGGGTGGCCGAGAGCAGAGCTTAGCAGGCAGAGAGCTGGGGGCAGGTGCCTCAGGCCAGCACGCACCCAAGGAGGGGGAGGCGGTGTGGGAGAGGAGGGATATTTGCAGGCAAGAGGCACATGCATGGAGGGGAGGTCCATGGGCACACACCACACCAGGGCACACATGTGTGCATGTGAGCATGCATGAATGGCTGCGTGCCTGTGTGTGAAGGACATGTATTCCAGTGCGTACATGTGTGAGGAAGGCCATGTCCACTGGTGTGCATGCGTGTGAATGTGAGTGTTCAGGCAAGGGTGTTTGTGTATGACACCCGTGTAAGGGCATGCACCAAGGGCGGTTTGCACACTCATATACATGCTTGGGAATCACATGCATGTGCGGCGCAAGGGCTTGGGGTGAGGAGCGTGTGTGTTGGGCACTGTGTGTATGTCTCGGCCATATAGGGGCATGTGTGTGAGTGTGCAAGCTTATTTCTGTTTGTGTATGGACTGTGTTTGTGTACATTACGGGCACGTTTGTGTGTGTGAGTCACTGCGGGGGTGAGGGAAGGGCACCAGTGCATGGAGCAGGAGCTCATGTTCTCYGGGACGTGTGAATGCTGGGCACAGGGACCTGTGTGCACATGAGGGCGCTCAGGTGAGTCTCTGTATTTAGATCTTCAACATGAGTGGGGATGTGGGTGCAGGTGCGACAGTGACACTTGGTGTGTATGTGAGGGGCTTTGGCATGTAGATCCCGTGTGGATGTGTGTAAGGGTGTGTGTACATGTTTAGAAGCTGTGTTCACATACACAGACATGCAGGCCGCTTTGGCTGGGTCTCCTGGAAAGGGGCTTTTTTCCTCTTCCTGGTGTGTTTTTCCTGGTAGCTAATTCTGGGCTCTGTCTGCATCTCCTTCCTTGTCCCAAGATGACCTTGCTGAAGTGGAGGAGCTTGTGGTCCAGGTGAAGGAGAAGACATCAAACATCCAGGCACTGTCTCATGCCACAGTTGGCCAAAACCTTCCAGTAAGAGAAAGGAAGACCTTGCCTCATTGCAGCCTGTAAGGACAGCGGCACAGGGTGTAATCAGACCATGACTAACAAAGCTGCTTTAGATGCCTTCATATTAGCAAGCCAAAGAGAGGTTCTTGCCGCAGGTGCCCTGGCCCTGCTCTGACTTCATTTACAGTCTCATGGGGACAAAAGTGACCATGTGCTGGTATGCCTCTTTGGTGTTTGTTTTTCATTTGGGATGTGTTGGTTGCCCCGGTGCATGAGCATCCAACCCACTTCCTACAGCTGTCAGCAACCTTAGGCATCCCCAAGGTCCCATTGTTCCCCTTGCCCACATGCTCCTGGCTCCGGGATGTGCAGATGAGAAGCTGGGTGGTCCCTGCTATAGGAGCAGACTTTTTTCCTTTTCTCCACCAGGCCTCCCTCAAGAAGTTGTTCCCAGCCATCATCAGCATTGTGTGGCCCATACTGTTCCTGGAGTACGAAGGGAATTTTATCCAGGTACCAGCCTCTGCCTGCTTCCCTCTGAAGGAGGCTGCATTTGTGTGCTGGTCTTGGGTCACTTCCCCTGGGCAAAGGCTGCAGGTAGCTCCTTCCCATGCCAAAGGGCTAACACGACCCTCCAGCCTAGGCAAGGCCGTCCCATGCCTGGAAGCAGCCAGCACGGGCGGCAAGAGCACTGCCGGGGGGCCCCTGTGACGGGCGGATGAGCAGAACCACGCTGCTCCTGTGTGCAGGATGCTGACTCTTTGGCTCTGCAGCTGTTCCTGGGCTAGATCAAGCTGAGGTGTCCAAACCATTGCCACCAGTGCTGCTGGCCATGATCTGGTGAATCTCCGAAGCCCTGTGCTGTCCAATGGCCCTGGGCTGTATCCAAGAAGAGTGTTGGCCACAGAGGTGGTATAAGTCCTTGTTGGTGGCCCTGCTCCTTCAGATCATGTCTCTGTGTTTTGCACAGAAGTTCCAGCGGGAACTAAGCACCAAGTGGATCCTCAACACGGTCAGCACTGGGGCCCATGTTCTGAAGGGCAACATCCTACACAACTATATGGTAGACTTGCGGATCAGCAACTCCAAGCTCTTCTGGAGGGCAGTGTCCATCCTACAGGTATTACACTCCTGGGCAACAGCTCAGGGAAAGGTAGGGAGTCTCCATGTCAGGTCCCTGAAGCCAGGATCAGATGGACCTCTGAACTGAGGAGAGAAGAGACCAAGCTCACTGTGAGAAAAGGAGGCCAGGCTCTTCTTGGGAAGTTCAGTGCTCCTGGCAAAGCCCTTTGCTGATTACTGGTGTTGCTTCTGTACAGACTGGCACTACACAGAAAACAGCCAACCCTTGTTTTCTGGCAATTTCCATATCTAGTGACATGGTGAGGATCCAGATTGATCCCAGGAGAGGTCTGTGGACCTCCAGGCAGCTCAGTGTCTGGAACCCTATGAAGCTGGAAGTTGAGGAGGCCTCCAGAGGAAAGTGGGAAGTGTGCATAGCTAGAAACTTCCGTCAGAGTTCACCGCTCACTTTATCAGAGCTCTGAGGGTTGCTGAGGCAGGTTTGCACAAGGCCCCTGAGGAAAGTTTCTGAGGGTCTGGGGGCTCCTAAGGCAGACTGAACCCAGAGCCAGAGAGACTGTGGGATCTGCGTGACTGGAGATACTGAGGCTTGTCAGCACATGGTCCTGAGCAACCTGCTCTAGGACCTGCTTTGATCTGGGGGTCAAACTAAGACCTCTAGAAATCTTTTCCTGCCTGAGTTATTCTATGACTTAAATGAGATGCCACTGTCTGATGCTGCACTATCCAGACAATGAGAATCATTAAAAGAGCCCAGAGAACTGTCAGACTGGTTATTGGCCAGCACGCACCTTCTCTGTACTGTCTTGTTCGTAGACGTGCATGGACACATATGGGCATTTGCACAGACATAGGTATTACTGTCTGTAGCTGTGCTTCATCTCCACTTTGCCTTCTTTCTCTCCATTTGCTGAGGGACATCTCTGTGCTGCCTGTAATGTGTGCACTTGCTTTGCAGCGGTTCACAGGGCACACGCAGGCCAGGTGCCTAGACAGCCTCCTGCATGTCATCTATGACTCTGAGGTGCTGTTGGATGACCTCCGTGGCAAAGAGATCTCCACGCACGTAGGGGTAGCAACTGAAAAAACCCAGGTAACTTGGATCCTTTTCACCACTCAGGCTTCATCCTTCTGTTCATGGCACAAGACGCTGGGAAACTCAGGCCTGGCACTGGGTGCTTTCATGCCAGGCAGGAGTTAGACACACTACTGCATGCAGACGATGGGGACTGGCCTCTGAAAACCAGCCTGAGCAGAGCAGCAGCGCTGGATGAGCACCAATGGAGCATTTCCCTGGCAGGCCGGGGCTGTGCTACCAGTGAGCAGGGAGCCTTTGGCCCTCGGGCTGGAGGGGGATCCACTAGCACACCATGACGCCTAAGAGCTCCCATCTCTCTGGGTAGTCAGGGTGGTCCAGCAGCTATTCTGATGCCCTCTCTCCTCTCCTTGCAGGTTGTCCCCACAGCTCTGCTGTGCTTGTTGAGGAACTATTCAGTGCAGGAAGCCCGAATGCGCCTGGACACCTCACACTCCATCCGTGCTGCCATTGAGGCGTCCCTGAATGCCCCAGGGCACAAGCGAGGAACAGAAAGATCTGATACTGCAAGCAGGACTACATAGGAAGCACCATCCTACCTCCAAGGAGACATGCAGATAGGGATTTTGGTGTTTGTGTTGGTCCAAGCATGTGCTCTCACTGGGCAGCCCCGCTGTCTTCCAGCCATGGAGGCTCTCTAAGGGCCTCGACCAAGAGCAGGAGCTGGATGGGGTGAACGCACCTTCCCAGCTCTTGGGCAGGGGTTGGTACTCTGGAGTCTTCTGCTTTGCCTTGGGTTCCTGGGGTCTCCTCAGGTGAAGTGAAGCAATACCCTGCCTAGGGACCTCCTGCAGGAGTTAAAACTTCACTGACAGTCCCAGAGCTACAGGAGCTATCTGAGCTGTGGGCTGTAGGGAAGGCAGGAGCAGGGGATTGTGTCTGTTCACGTGAGGAATAGTCAGAGCTGTAGTCTCTGAGATGAGCACTTGTTCCCCTTGGATAGGTAGAGCAAAAAAAAAACCACAGGAATGGAATGGACCATCTGAGTCATCAAATTAAGCCTCTGCTCTCAGGACCAAAATACTATATACTCTCTTAAATGAACTGGATTTCATATAATCCATTTGATTGCTCATTCTTTTTTTTTTTTTTTTTTTTTTTTTTCCCATTAGAAGACTTTCAAACCTTGTTCCTTTGACATTTGTGTCTCTTACTTGTTTTAGCCTCAGCTCTTTCATGGCCAACAAACTGACTCCAGCCTTAGTCCCTTGAATGAAATCATGTCCTCTTGCGTAGTCCTGCTGCGTCAGACAAGCTGTGCACCACTGGCCATCGCCTGTAATGCAGGCACAATTCCTCTTAGGATCACTGCCAGCACCTGCCCTCTCCACATGCACCCTTTGACTACATTTCTTGTGAATGCACCGCAGCAGTACTCCCCATCCTGTAGGTAGGGCTGCACCAGGTCCTTGCACCACAACAGTAATATTCCTCCCCCTCTCCTGGAAGCAGGATGTAGCCCAATCTGATTTGCTCCTCATGCTCTCAGGGCCATGCACAGAGCAGATGGATGAGCACGTTGCTGCTGGGTACTGTCAAAGTTAGTGCCACTACTATACACTTCATCCAGTTTTCCCTTATGGCCAGCACTAACCTTACCGGTGTGACTGGTGGCATCAAGGACACAAGTCCTCTAACCTGCATATTCAAATAGGGTCAGATGAAGGATATCCAAGGGAGCCAGATCCCCCTTGGCAGTAGAGGGAGCTGGGGGTGGCCTAGCCAGCATCTGAGACCTGCCCTGTGGCTGTCTGATGGGGGCTGATCTGAGCTCCTCCTGAGCAGGGCCCGACTGCTCAGTCTCAGCCTAGAACTAAAAGCGCTTAGTCTGCCACACACGTCATGCTGGCTTGCACATCAGAGCTTCACCTGCTCTCCTTTACACCAAGCAGTGTGTTCTGGGTGCCACACTTACCTCTCATTTGAAAACACTTCCTGCCTGTCTTCTCCTCTAAGTCACTAATTGACACAGCAGACAAGACTGGACTCACTAGCTGAGGATTAAGGAACTTGATGGCTGCACCTGGCTCTAGAGAGCTGCACTGCTGGCATCCCTTCGTGACCTGCTCCACACTTACTGTTTTGAGCCTGCCTACTTTGTTTTTAGCTACCCTTTTGGCGCCTGGCAGCTGTTTTTCTGAAAGACATACAGCCCAGAAAATCTTTTCCCCCTTTTTTTTTTTTTTCCTCCTAGAATAATGGCTGGCTGATCCAGGCACACAAGTAAATTGGTCTGCTGTGACTTTAGGTTCTAAAACCTCTCAAATAAAACTTTTTCTTTTTTTTTTTTTTTGCACTGCTTCCAAGGTCCAGGTTCAGCTAATTGTGACCCATAGTGCAGAGCACCTTTTCTCCATCATTTTCCTTAACCTAAGCTGAAGTCAGTACTGGCAGGATGGGCAGCCTGCGCTCCGGGGCTTGGCACAGCCCAGCTGGCCTCACGGGCGGCTCAGTAGTGCCTGGTCTCATTCCTAGCGTCACAGCATCCAAGAGTAATATCAACCCTCTGGCTGGATGCTTTTCACACAGGTTACCCAGCAAACACCAGCCCTGGCTCCCCAACCTGTGGCAACTGCTCAGCAAAACATCCGCTGGTCCTGCAAAGAAAACTAGGTAGTGGAAAAGCTTGCCTGGCAAAGGTGTGGAGTCTTCACCACTGAAGATGACAATACATAAATGCATAAAGTGTCAGAAGCACAACCTCAGGAATCACAGCTGTATGTTTGATGTGTATGTAGGGATGTTTGCTGTGGTTTCATTCCTGTTAGCTGCACGCCGCAGTCAGGCTCCTTCATTCTGGATGGAACAGCCAACTGATACTGTGGGCTCCGTGTAAGCTGCATCCCTTGATTTACAGCTCCCCGCGTATCTAGGCAGAGCAGCTCAATTTTGGAACATTCTGCCATCATTAAAACAGCTAAAGAACGGTAAAGCTCCTGCACTAGACAACTGTCAAAGCAGACTGCTCAAAAATCATCTGAGAAGCTCTGTGAATTGTWATTAATGGATTTTAATCATTCTTGGAAGAATGAGGAAGTGCCTGAGGTTTACGGAAAACAAACAAAAAATATAATCTCCTTTCCTTTGGGGAAAATAAAAAAGAAAAAAAGAAAACCACAGAACAAAACAACCTTAGCATTTCTGTAAGGTATTGTTCTAGGGCTGCACATGCCATCCAGTGCTACACAAAGGTCAATGGAGCACATATTAGGTGCTAGTTACTAATTGCTTAAAAAGGCTTTATTAGGACAAAGTAGAATCCCAGAGTCTGCAGCTATGTACTATCTTTATCAATAATGCTGATGAAAGTAAAAAGCAACTGCCAAGAAAATCTTCAAATTAAAAAAGCTGATGCCAAATGAAAGCAACAAAGCCATTAACTATATAGCAAAGTTTTATGAAACAATTCCTCAACCAAAAAAAAAAAAGTTATTGAGTTCTATGCTGCAATAATTCAGTGAAATATATACACATATTTTTAAACAGAAGAAAGGACAGACTAGTTCATCATATTGCTGTCTGGATATAAACTCTTTAAAATTGTGTTTATATGAAGAAAGTAGGCCCTCAAACAAATTTGATATGAATTTAAATTAGAATGATTAAGATAAAGGATTTCTAACGAGGTGTAAACACTGTAATGCAGCATCTGAATAGGAAAAGAAATAGTTACTAAGAGCACACAGACATTATCAGTCTATTCTACATAACTAGACCAATTGAACCTAGCTGCCTCTGGACTTAAACAAAATCCACCATCGGGCTATGTCTAAAAATAAGCTGGAAGAAATTTCTGATACAATAACACTATTTGAGTTACCACAATTGAGCAGTACGAGATTGAGCATTTGAGCAATTGAGCAGCAGKAGGAGCGTTGCCAGCAGGTCAAGGGAGATGATTCTGCCCCTCTACTSAGCTCTGGTGAGGCCGCACCTGGAGTACTGTGTGCAGTTCTGGGCTCCCCAGGACAAGAAGGACTTGGAGCTTCTCGAGAGGGTCCAGCGGAGAGCAACTAGGATGATTAAGGGAATGGAACATCTCTCGTATGAGGAGAGACTGAGTGAGCTGGGCATGTTTTCTCTGGAGAAGAGAAGGCTGAGAGGGGATATGATTAACATGTATAAGTTCAGGAAGGGAGAATGCAGGGAGGAAGGGGACAAGCTGTTTTCACTGGTGGCTACCGATAGGACGAGGGGTAATGGCCACAAGCTGGAGCATARGAAGTTCCATCTCCAGGTGAGGAGGAACTTCTTTACTGTGAGGGTGACAGAGCAGTGGAACAGGCTACCCAGGGAGGTTGTGGAGTCTCCTTGTCTGGAGGTCTTCCAAACCCGCCTGGATGCCACCCTGTGCCACATGCTCTAGGTGTGCCTGCTTGAGCGGAAAGGTTGGACTAGATGATCTCTAGAGGTCTCTTCCAACCTTGAACATTCTGTGAGATGCAGAGACTGAAATTAAAAATAATTCCAATGAGAAGGCACATATTTTTTAATATAATTAATCACTGGAACAACTATCTACTGTCTAGCTGTTTTCTCTTACTTTTTTTCCTCCATCAAATTTGATCTTTTTTAAGCATGTACTTGCTTGAACAGAAGAAGGTCAAATTTGCTAGGGTAGGATTTTTGACCTGGATTTGCAAAAAGCCAGGCCATACCTACTCACTAAACAGCTACCAAAAGCAGCAAACATTAGACTCCTGGGTGCTTGAAGGGCAAATATAACTGAGCATGCCAGGCTGTGGTTCAACTGCCTGTTGCTATAGATGTATTTACAGCACAGTGTACACATAATGCTCTCTATACCCCAGTATGCACACCTTCCTTCGGGTGTTGCTAGTTTTTCCCAAACTCTAAGAGCAGTATTTTGGGGCACCACTGCAACAGCTTTAGTCCATTGACAGCAAGTAGGAGCAGGAACTTCTGAGCAGGCCACGCTGCTGAGAAGTGGTGGACTGTGCTGGTGCAGGCCTGGCCTTGCACTGCCAAATCTCCTCTGTGTATAGCAGCACCACCAATTCACCAGTTGGTCACTSCAGCAAAAGACCCACCACAACACTGATGGAGGTGAGTAGAGAGGGATGATGGATGGACCGTTAGATACTGATTTTTGTTCTGCGTCACATTAAATGTGAGACTACGTTGTTGTTTTGAAAAATCCAGACAGTAATGATAAAGGCCTAGAAAACAATGCTGATTTATTACTCATAAGCAACAGTAAACAGAAGTCTTGACTGAAATCCACAAAGAAAAACCTTCTTTAATAGCGGGGTTTATGTTGTTGCCCATCTGTGGGGCAAGAAGGTAGTAAACATGCATGGTCAAAGTACAACTGTGTGAAGAGGAACAGGGTGAGAGAACTGAGCAGCACCAGCAAGCATGTGCACGCTGGCGTGTGCTGCGCAAGCACAGCTGGAGCCAGGAACACCACATACCAAATGAACAAGAAGCCACCTTCTCACACTGGTGATGCTTTATTTTGTCTCATTCTGATCTTGCCCCTCTTGCTCCAAGCCTTATAGGACCTACATGGAATCCAGATACATGTACTGCTAGCGTAGCACTGCAACCATAGTGACAACCAGAACCAACAGGCAGCAAAACTACTGCCTTTCAATGACAATGAAGCACCATACGCTGCCTGTTATACAGATGTTAAACCATACAACACAGACAGTGGTCGGCTGCAGTCTGCTTTGCCTTTTCTTGTACAGAAGCAGCAGCTCTGGAGAACACTTTGGCTGTACAGCACTTCAACTGTCAAGGCCAATGTGATTATGCTGGTAAAAACATACACATATAAATCCATCTGTTCACCAGGCAACCACCCAGGCTTCCCTGTGAATCTTAACACTTGCAGTTTTCCTAGATAGGGTTTCTCAGGTGAGTCTGAAACAGCAAACCATCTTCAGAAGACCAATACAGGTGATTGCATTACGTTAGTTCCTGGGGATCTCTGAAAGGCCAGTGAATCTCTAACAAAAGGCTGGATAGTCCTTATTCCCCATGGGACTGGAAGATCCTCTACATTTATTCAATGTCCAGTGCTCCTGAAGGAATATGCCAGGGGAACATCAGGTTTCTGACCAGAGTGATAACGATATCCCATCACTTGGAAGCAGAGAGAGATCATGTCCTACTAGCTGCTGCTGAGCCTGGGCACCTGAGCATGAAGCACAGGCCGTGCTTGTGCAACACTCTACAGCATGTGCCAAGAAGGTATATGCTCCTCCATGGCATATACGGCAGCCTTGCCAACAGACAGGACTGAGCTATAGGGCAAGCTAAAGCCTTTGCATTCTGCACACTGCTGCTCAGTTAGTGAGCATATTGTGCAAGAAAGAGGATTCCTCTCTCAAAGAGACCTAAACACAGTGCAGTGTTAGTCAGCCTCTTAGAACTGTCATGACAGAGAACTCTGCGTGCACCCATCAGAGGAAGATGACAAAACAGAGACAGATGCTACGCTGGAATCACTAAACAAGAAACTAATGTGACCCGAACTGAGACTGCAACTAGGGCATGAGCTACGCTGCCTATGTACACTGCTAAYGCCACTGTCCAAGGGAACTAAACCAGAAGAAACAGTCTCTGTACCACAGCTTTGGTTCACAGTCTCTCATAACTGACCAGATGCAACAGTTACAAAATCAAGGTCACGGAAGTTAGAAGTGGAAGCACAATCCCAAAGACATTCAGTTGCTTTTGTTAGCACTGTGGGTCATGAGCCTAACAGAAGTGGGGCTTGTAACTGAAAATTTTGGGCGTTACTCCTCCTTTTCCTCCAGGGGCTTACTTCCGGCCTCGTTTACGGCAGGTTTTGGGAAACTCTGCTCTCTGTACAACTTGGGGCTCTTCCTCTTCACTACTCTCACGCTCATGCACCACTCGCTTTGGGCGACCCCTCTTTCTTCTCCTCATTCTTTCAACTCCAACACTGGGGGGTTTCTTGCCAGACAAGGATCCTGTTTTCTTCTTTCTGCCCCGAGTCAAAGGACGTTTCTTCCGTTGTTTCCTCTGGTCCTCTTCTCTTTGGCGGATTTTCATTAGCTTCTCAAAGCTTTTGGTAGTAGTTGTATTCATATCAAACCAGTCCTGAAGGGTTTAGAAGGCAACAGGTTGGTATTGACAGTGGAAATACAATACCAAGTCCATACATACTCATATTAGAGCTGCTCATGGGACAAGAGTTTATTGAAATATTAGATCTGGAAAAGCAACTAAGAAAGCTATTTTCTTTGGAGTCACATATGAGGTGTCTCTGCCCCAGAGGAATCAGATTTGGTTTAGTAATTGACTAATGGCATGGGAAACGCTGAAGAGTTGAAGAGTAGCAGTTTGGAAACAGACACGTTACATGATACAGCATTTGTTCCCCAAACAAATGCACAAGAACAGTTGTATTTAAGCAGATCAAAGGCCAGTCTAGCCCAGGACTCCCTTTCAACCCGGAGCAAGGAAAAATGCAACAAAGTAAGCATCCAACATTTTCTTCCCAAAACACCCTCCCATCTCCACAGTCTGGGATTCAGGGACTTCCATTATGCCTGCCTTACCTCTGCATGCACAGAGTTGATGTGATACTTGACCCCACTCTCTGAAATAAATTCCTTTTCACAAAGGAGACACTTGTATTTACCAGCCACAAAGTCTCCCTGGCACAAGAACAAAACAAAACAAGAAAAAAAATCAACTATTACTGCCTAGAAGGCCGACGCACCTATATATATTATCTTAAACAGCTTTGAATCTTTGAATCTTTAACAGCTATAATCCATCTTTGAAAGTAGAATGTCTTATTCATTACAGACTGAACATTGCAGGACAACAGCATTGACATTACCAACAAATTATGCCCACAAAGGACAGGATTACCCTGCAAGATGTTGCAAGGTCTAAGGCAAGGTCTAAGTGGAAAAAGCACTGTTGTAGCTGTTAATCTATAGGTAGGACTGCAACTTCAGTCAAATGGCTGACATGAAGAAGTTCATTGCTTGCCTCAAACTGCTTGCAACAGCAGACCCATTAGCACACAGGGAGGCATGCAAATTGGGAAAAAAAAATATCGGGCTAGGAGGTGGCAGGACAATACCTGAAAAAGGAGATACCTAAGGGACAGGGCAGCCAGGATATAGATATAAAAGAGTGAGTACAAAGATGCTACCAACCAAGGTACACGTGCCAAGATGAGATTTGAGTCCTGAGACGCTCCCGTATACAGATTCACAACCCTGAAACAGGAGAGAAAKGTGTGCATCAGCAAACTCTGTTAAGAAAATTGTTCCTGTACATGAATCTCTTGTTCTCTGGGATGCTCTTTTCACAGGCATAAAGGGGTAGAGGAAATGAGATACCAAAACCCACAAAACCAAAAGGCTTGTAGTAAAGAACTTTATAAAGCAGTTAAGATTTTAATAAATTATATATTTTCAGTTTCTGGGCACATGTGTAGACATAAAAAAGAGATTCCTGCCACACAGACACATCCTTTCTCTATTAAAAGCCTGAGTAATATGATAGTTTGCATTTTGCCTAAAGGGCAGCAAACATTAATTCAGAACAAAGCAYAGTGGGAACTACAAGACACTATAACCTCTCTTGCCCCGCTTCTCCCTCTAGTGGCACTGAGTGAAGTACATCATCTGAAATCCACAGTCCCCTTTACATTCTGCAAAGAAGGGCAGCTCTAAGGACCTTCCCCATGAGGAGCTTTAAGTATGAGTCTTAGGATATTAGATCACATGCCTGGAAATAACACAACCCTGAAAGCTAGTGACAAAGTGCAAGAGGGAAGAGAACAAATAAACAAAAAAAAAAAAAAAACCACTCTTATCTCTGCACCAAGCCCAGACAAAAGCCACTACTGACCCTTAGGTCTCCAGCAGCATAAGCCAGTCTAATGGCAAAGAATGAAGGAGGTGGATGCCTGCATTCTTGCAGGGAGGTACCAGTCGTTTCCACCAAAGGGGTCAGTTCTTCTCAATGAATCTGACTTGCTATATTCAGATGTAAGCAATCTTACATAAGATTGTAAGACCCACATGCTCTAGGTGACCCTATGTGTGCAGGGGGGTTGGACTAGATGACCTCTGAGGTCCCTACTGTAAGGCGTATAAGGGGTTAACAGGGTAGCGTGCTTTCTGCTTCTGTAAATAAAGCTTGCACGCTGAAGATGTATAAGATATAGACTATGTAATTTACATTTAACTTTGCCATCCGCTTCTGTAAATCTCGCTTGCTATAAGGGAGGATAAGGACTAACGGGATACATACCCTGCTCTTGTTGCTTTTGCCGTGACCCCGAGATAAGATTCCAAACATCCCAAATGGTAAGGGGATTTTGAAAAGGGGGGTTAGTCAATGGTGGTCGTAAATAACGTTTAACAAAGAAGTTGTAGTCGTCTATAAAAACACGAACCTCTCCTCAAACGGTGCGGATCTCAGGACAATCTGTAAGAGGTCTGCCGCCGGCCAGCTAATAAAGCTTGCTTTTAAATCACCAGGTTGAGTGTGCGGGTGATTACTGGGATTATGGACTAACACTACCAACCTTAAGCATCCTGTGATTTGAAGACACTAGATATGAGCACCCCTACATCAGGATGACACAGTGTCAAGCGTGAATCTGTTTGGGGGGCCATTTTCAGCCTCCAAAATAAGACTTGAGTGCTGTGGCAGATAAAACAGTCCTTTGGACCTCAGATTTTCCTCTCTTCCTCCCTTCTTCTACAATTAACTTGCTTCACCTGCTAACTCTACTGCAGCAGGGGCTTGTCATTTTTTTTTTCCCCACTGTTAAGCCAAATCATCACTCACACCAGCTCCTGGCTGGATGGGAAGCTCTATCAATCTAACACTAAACTGCTAGCTCTTAAGTGGGCAGATACTCCCCAGAGGGAGACAGCAATCCAAAAAGAGTCTTCGTTATACTAACTATGCTGAGATGGTGCAGAATTTATCTCCTGCAGACAGAGCGCCAAACTGCAGTTTGAAGGCTGTGGAAAGCTGCTGGCTCATGCAGGCCTGCAATCTGTTCCTTTTGAGGCTTTGGAAAGGCTTAAGGGTTACCTGGTTTGGGCAATGAACTCTTCTGTACATCTTTATCTCTGTTTTCCATTTGCACAGCACATCTTGACTAAAGGTAGGCAGTCCAGGACGAGTGTATTTCAGCTAAGACAAAGAGATGAAATCAAAAGGTAGAAAAAAATGATAGCCACTCAGTGTCAAGTACATATCTCCTTCTCTCTCAAGCTGTGAAACAGAAGTGCTATTTCTCCTTCTATTCTAACAGCCAAACTCCCCATAAATAACCTTCTCCTGTCTCACTGACTGTCTACAAACACAACTGATTCTAGAAATTCCCTACAATCATGGAATCCAAAATGTACCACAACTTAGACTACAATTCCTCCAAAAGAATGCATCTCTAAGTCATAAATCATCCCTTCCCTCTAGMTTTCCTTTACTGCCTAGGCAATGCTCCTGGATGCTCTGAAATTTGAAAAACTAGGAAAAACTACTGCTCTGGGCCAAGGATCTCAGTCTATGACTTTTGAGCAATATATGGCCTCTACCTACCATCACTGCTTATGCCCACAAGTACTACAACAGTACTTTAAAGTCTTTAAAGTCTTTCGTAGCCCATCTTGCTAACACTGATAACTACGGCAATTAACACTTTTAGGCTAAGGTGACAGAGAAACATCTGATGTGCTCCACAAGACATTGCTCCATATTCCTTTCTGTGGGTCATTACACCCTGGTAAAACTGGGTAGATGCCAGTAAAATACTCTTCTGCTGTGCAGAAGACTCAGTCTTTACATAGGATTCTAAGGCATTGCACCTTTCGATCATCTGGAATCAAGTCCTGCAGCACTTTCCTCTTGGGCCATTCTTTGGCCAGCTCTTCTCCAGCTAACTCATGGAGATAGTAAATGGCCACTTTTGCAGATCTCCTCTGAACTCTGCCTGTGTTGTTTGTCTCCCGTTTATTTTCCTTTGAGCTCTCTGTTCTTCTCTCTTCACGGAAGAAAGCAACCTGTGAAGAAAAGCAAAAAAAAAGGTAAGCCTCCCTCACTAGTTTCTACTTGAGCTACTCCTGCTC
Source organism: Nothoprocta perdicaria (assembly GCF_003342845.1). Lineage (NCBI taxonomy): Eukaryota > Metazoa > Chordata > Aves > Tinamiformes > Tinamidae > Nothoprocta > Nothoprocta perdicaria. The sequence continues at coordinate 153,709 of NW_020455737.1, forward strand.
GAGCTACTGTGAATACCCATTCAGATGCCTGCCAGAAATACTGCCCTAGCTGTGGTTGACTGTCACAGACATGAGACAGAAGTGTATCCTACCAAAATCTGTTCAGATACACAGCCGTAAGAAGAGAGCTTCATATGGCCATTGGCCTTAAAAGCATACCACATCCATCTCTGTAAAATCCTCAGAGAAATTAAATATGGTATTTCCTGTTCTGCTGCAGAGTTGAGTCTTTTAAGCGCAAAGAAAAGTTTAATAGGAAGCTCTCAAATCAAACATGGTAACATAATTTTTCCACAGAGCAGAAGTCAGACTAGAGAAAGGTTTATTGCTATGACAGTGATTTACTGTTACGAACTTCATCCTTATCACAGAATAGGCACAGCTGTTCTATTCCAGTCAAAAGGAAAGTACTCTGGAGAAGCAGAAAACGTAGAGATTTGCTACCTCTTAATAGCCATTAGAGGACAGACGTGTACATGGGTCTCAAGCCAGAATGGTCTCAAGTATATGAGGCAGTAATCAGCTATCACACCATCCTGGTAACTACAGCAACTTGCACTTACCGGCCCATGCTTAGATCGAAGATGGTAGACAAGTCCTGCCTTTGATTTGTATGCTTTTCCACAGTGATGGCATTTCATAGCCATTTTTTCCAGCTCAGATGCAGCTTTCCCACACTTTTTAACATGATATAGGTATCCCATTATGCTGGTGAAGCTACCTGTGCAACCCTGTCAATGCAGAATAAAAATTCATGGAGCAAATTCTCTCCAAGTGATTAACCACTGTGCATGGAATCAACAATTTGCTAACCAAAGCACTACTATTTTTCTGTCAGACAAGAGACAACTAGATGACAGACTTTTAAGTTTGTCTATTCAACTAGAAGAAAAAAAAAAAAAAAAAAGGAATGATTTGGCCGAATTTGGAAGAAATTATTTCCTACGATTTCTTCTTACACTCAGTTGGCTGGTTGAATTGTCCTCAATCTCAGCAATAATAGAGAAATTGTTAAATAAAACTTTGAGATATCCCCAGGATATGATCCATGTCTCAGTCCACAGAGCAGGACAACAAAACCTCCAATGGTTTCCTGTGTAGATTTGGTAGAAAATTTCCTAGCACAGAAACCAGCAATGAATTTAGGCCTGGGCTTTGGAACAGGACAATTCAAGCATATATTAGCAAGTTTATATATATAATATATAAATATATATATATATAATATACAATATATAATACATAATAGTACATATATAATATATATTTTTATATATTTATATATTTTATATATATGTGTGTATATATATGTGTATATATATTTATTTATAAAAATATTTATATTCTTAAAAATCTACATTCTTATCTAAATTCTTAAATAAAAATATCTATCTTCTTAAATGTACTCATATATTCTGAGCTCCTTCCCTTTCTTTAGCTGTGGCCAATCTTAGTACTTTTTCAGGAACCGAAGGCAAGCTCTTGGAGTTCATCATGTATAAAAACAACTGGTCACCATAAACAACTAAGAAACATTCAGAAGTTCACATTAGTAAAATACATTTGATGAACACAAACCAATCTAGTCTCTTCCCCATCCACCTTGAAGATACCAATGTATCAAATACTTAAGGATATTTTACCACAAACTGATTTTCTAACTTCTGGTTAATTAGACAGTATTCTTCACCTATGAATGCCACTGCACCTTAAAACAATGGAGACTGCCTGGAACAGCTATACTGGAGCAGCTATACTGCTGCCATATCTTATTTGGAAGACTATTTCAGAATTTCATTCCTCAGGGTGGTTGAACTATTTCTTTAACAACCTTAATATATTTATTAATAGTTTATAATATTGTCACACAGTAAAATGGATTATTCCTTACTTCTTTTCTGTCATCTTCCATGTAYTGAATGTATTTATAAATGTAGATTGAGCAAGGATATAACTTAATGTATCTGGTCTAAACAAGCTTTTAAAAATTGTAATCAAAAAGTAAAACTGTTTTAATTACCCTATAACCCTCCCTTTCAGGGTCAGGAGGAGGGTGTGACAGACTCAGAGACCAATCTTCTTCCTACTACAGGCAGGAGAATGTCACTCATCAAGTTACGTGTGAAGTCCTAAATCTTCAAGCTAGTGTTCACCAGACTCCCACTTTGCTTAGTGAAGAGGTTGTTAGTCACTTCAGTAATTCATTTTCTATGCTCAGTGCTTCACACTTGCTTGGAGGAAATTCTCCTGGCCTCTTTCTGCATTCCTGGTAACACAGCATCCCTCTGAATTCCCAAGGGCCTACTTTGTTGATAGTTATGGTCTTGAAACAAATCCAGCTTTTGTCAGATCCAAAAGCATAGCCACAGGAAGTCTTACAGTACTTTATACTCATGAGGTGCTTACCTCCCTTGTACATTTTAGTTTTCCCATAAGCTTCAAAACCTTCCGAAGGCGGTCTCGTTCACGCTGCTCATCTACTTCTCCTCCTTCCTTCACAAGTGGCTAAAGCAAGGCAAAGAGAAGAAATAGAAACAAAGGAGATTTAGCTGTTTTTCTCATAATGAGTTCACTATTCAGCACACTACCAAAAAAAAAAAAACMAAAAAMAAAAAAATCCCTAATTAAATCTATTAACTGAGGACTACAGAAATATATGTAATACAATGATCTCTGGCAATGTACCAGAATAACTGGTAGCTTTTAGAGTACTCAAAACCGCTCTACAAATGGCAGCTTGAACATTCATATAACTATCTCCAAACAAAGTCTTGGAAGAAAGAGTCTCAATCTATAGTTCCTGGGTACATGTTTATTTAACAACTTTTCCTTACCAGTGCTTTCGGGATGTGTTGACTCATTTTTGTCACACAGCTTTTAACATTTACTGGTCCCAGCATTTTTACTTAGCCTAACTAGAGCTAAGAAGCTAAGCTGGACTGCTGCCACAGAGAATTATTCATGTACGCCAAACTACAGTGCAAGATCTTCTCTAATAGATATTGAATATTATTTCCTATATTATTCTAAATATCACACCTAAACTAACTAAGGAAATGTAAACTAAAGACCTACTCCTCAGGAACAGAGGAACCACAATACCAGGTATTATGTAAAATAATGAAAATAACAGTAATGATTAGGCAAGGTTACCCTTACCTATAAATGACCTTTCCGAAAGTTCTAGTTCTTCATAACTAGAATGTGAGCACAGTCTTCTCCAAAGTAACAGCGAAATATAAAGAACTAAAAACTGGTCTGCCCTGGGTGTAGCAAAACTCCACTTTCTGGCAAATAACTGAGAAGTGCACTCTAATATATTTTTTATGCTCTTTTGTGTGACATATTACCAGCCTAAAATAAATTCATGCCCTTTTAAATGTAGCATGTCTACCATCTTGAATAATGGTTACCACTTTTCCCAGTGTCCACTTTTGCACAGAAAATAACAGCCAAGACTCAAACAGCTACAACATTTGAAAAAGCACCACACTCAGTGCCTGTGTGGATCAGCAAAAGAATAAGAGTCTGTCTTGCCTCTAAGACTTCTGGATGTACAGAAGTTGTCTTACCTGATTGTTATGGTCTGCCATGACATGGTATTTCATCCCTCCCAAAGACTTCAGCTGCTTCCCACATTGATGACAAGTGAACATTTCCTAAATAAAAACAGGGACATGGGGTGCATGACTATAAACCAACCAAAGCACCGAGAGACTCTCTGGGTGAACATAATAGGAGAGGAGAACATCTTACGTGGGCCTGATAACTGCCTGTTAATAACAGAACAGAGTATAAGGAGCTAGAACTTTAGAGGAAAAAGAAAATGTCTAGTTCATTATCCAAAGCCTGAAGCAAGAAACTCCAATTGCAGCCTCTTAAATAGGTGTAAAAGGCTGTTGTTTGGAGAGACGATGAGGATAAAATTGTTTTTTTAACTGCACTGTGAAACAAAATGCAGGCCCTTCTATTGCTAAAAAAAAAAAATAAAGAAAAAAGTGCTTATCTTTTTTTAATCTCACCTGCCTGCAATTTGCCATATGTTTCTTCAGTCCTTCTACAGTCTTTCTCACCACAGCCCTGCATGTTGGACAGGTAGCTCGGCCTTTGTCCTGGATTTCCAAAGACCACTGTTCTTCCATGCTACCTGTCAAAAAAAAAAAAAAAAAAAGGCTTGGAACAGAGCTGCAAACACAAAACCTTATTTTCCTTCTTCAATATGCCCAATGAATTCTAAAAGAAAACTGGTCTTGTACTACTAACCCCCTGTCCAAAAATTTTATTTTGTTTGCAGTTTACACATCACGACAAGCCTCAAATCACTCTTTTGTRGAAACTATTTAATTAAAGCTTCTTGTTACTATCATCCCCTTGCAAGGAAAGCTCTACCATACATTCAGCAGAGATTCCTCCTTTGTTCATTTTCATTACACAATGACTCTAGCATGCACAATAAACTTTTCTTTTGGCAAAGAGGCTTTTTGTGAGAGTCACAAATGTGATCAGTTTCAAGACAAAGTGCACAATTCACTTCCACTAACCAAATCTTTAAAATTTGAAACAGAGGTTTTGGCACTGCAGATGAACAGAACCGTACCTTCAGGCCAGGTCACTCAAGAGATAGGGAGAAGTAACTTGCCAGGCAGGATTTCCATTTCCTGGCCCCTTTTTGTTTTGGTCACAAAGACTATAAATTCTCAAAAGCGAGTTTTCAGGAAGAAATGGCTTTATAGCCAGTTGCTTGAATTCTTATCATAAAAATATCTAAAAGCTTTTCTCCTTGCTAGATATAAACAGGCAAGAGTTGTCCCTCCTCAGATGGCTGAGATAAAGTCAACAAATTGAACAACACTTGGGAGAATGCTTGGGTAGTGGTGACTGCTGTGAATTATGCATATCAAGTCATGCCACTTGCAGATTCTAGGCTAGTAATACATTTTCCAGGAGTGACTGGCCCCAGGTTATCAGAAGAGCTGTTCTGGCAGCAGTGTCTACATAGTTCTTTTTAGAAACATATTCCATGTTCTGCTGAGTAAAGAAGTATAAATACATTTTTAAGAGCTTTAGATTGAAAATGTTTTAATAGGCTTTTGTTCTATTCAAATGTGGTCCTCCCCCAGCCCGATTACTGCAGTGATTTTAAGGCAAAACCATGTGGAACTAACCCATTAGGTAGCAATATTGTTCTGCAATACTGACAGAGTGCCCAAAGGACAGTACGCATTTCTTCTCTGTTAACAGTAAGGTGAGCAACAAAAATGGAAACAGGGAGATGCAGTCATCAATTAAACTCAACTCTAAGAATTGCATTTATATCTTATCTGCTTTATAAATAATTCTGAACAACTGCTCCATCTTACCTGTGCTATAAGTTTGTGGTTCTTTCCGAACAGAGTGAACTTTTGTTTTGGACTTTTGTTGTGCTCCTGCTTGCTGTTTTTTTCCTGCTATAACACAAACAATAGACACCATGACAGTTAATTTTGTGAGTCTTTTACAAAAGTGAAGCTCTTGCCTAGGAGGTTCCTAATCAGTCCATTTCAAGGAGGGGCATCAGCAAGGAGCCACTTTCTTAGAATTGTTTAATGTTTCTTTTTAGTAATTTAAAAAATACATTCTCCTATCTCTTTCAAAACTGATAACTATATTTAATGAATAAAAGGTTACAGTCAGAATTAATTTGCCAACCACTGGGCATTATTAAAATATGTCTCATCCATAAATTTATAGTTTCCAGCAAATTCTAATCTGCAGATTATTTCCAAACTGACAGACCCAATACACTGGATGGGAGGCAATTTTAGGATCTATGAGATATCTTTTTTCCCCCCCCCCATAAAAATCCACCCAGATTTGCCCAAAGTGTAAGACATGGAAAGTATTAAAAGAACATAAAATTAAGGTCTAATAATTACAAAAGACCACATTAAAATACTAAATTTTTAGGTTTAATTCTATGAGAATTTTAACTTCTTATTCCAAGATATTATTCCACTTCCTTTAATGAAGCTGCACAAGGCATGGCATCAGCATACCACAAGTGACACTTGCCAAACACATTTTGCCTTGATGCAACTGAAGGTTGGCTTTATTACAGGCTAGGAGTTAGGATGCTGAGAATTCTTGTTCTACTTTTCCCAGTTATTCACAAGAACAGTTTCCTAAATAAGACCCTGCTACAGCATCTCCCAAAGACTTATTTTTAGAGAAAAATCTACTCAGCCAACAGCAGTGATTAGTCCCATTCAGGTGTTTGTAATCAGTGTGGTAAACAACACTGTGAGGATGGGAATTCTTTGCACTAAAATAAACACATCATTCACTGTATAGCTGAGCTAAAGGCCAATTGACAATAAAATGGACAGTCTCATTCCCCTACTCTTTTTTTTTTTTTTTTTTTTTTTAAGACCGAACAACTTTAACTCTTTCAGTCTTTTCTCAGGAGTTATGCTTTTTGCTCTCCTCTGCATTCTCTTTAGTTGGCCTAGATATTTCCTGAACTGTACCATCCAGTGCTGAAAACCACTCCAAGCAAGGCCCTACAGTAGAGTAGAATTACTTCACTACTTTTAGTAGACTGTAGTCTACTTTTCCGTATCTCAATAAAACATCTATCTTTTTCAAAAAATATGTCTGCCTCTGTTCCACTTATCATCCTAAGGCCCTAATCCTTTCCAGAAGAACTGGTACCTTGCAAGCTCAAATATTTCTTCCTGATTACAGCATCTTTCATTTTCCACTTTGTGTTTCATCCTGTCTTTTAGACTGTTTATATAATGTGAAGACTGGTTGCGTGTGAATTGGTCTTAAGAAACCTCCATTACTGTTCTCATCTCCTCATTAGCCTCCAGAGGGTTACAAGTAATTTGTGTGATTATTCTTTCCAATATTTAGGGTGAAACTGAAATGAAGCTGTCTAGCCTACATTTCCACTATACTCCCTTTTTTCTTCTTCTGTTGAAAAATAGGATTGTACTTCAAAAGAGATTAAAATTAGAATAATCACCTGCCACCACAAAACAGAAAACAGGCAAGAGTTCCATACAGTAAGAATCACAAAATCAAAAATAGAGCTCGAGGAACAGCGGAGGACAGCATTTGTGCAGATAGGGAGTCAAAAGTACCCAGATGCTTTTAACTAGTAATTACATGTTATCTGTATTACCAGAAATCTTTTGTTTCTTCTTGGGGGAGTCTTTAAGATCTTCATCCTCCCCTTCCTCAGATTTCCTCTTGCCTTTCAACACTACTTCTCCTGTTAACAAATAAGAATGGAAATACTTAGTCTGGACAACAGCTTTGTGTCTGTCTGCTGTCTCATTTTCTCTTCATATTCAAAAATTCTTAAGAAAATAAAATAGTTTAAGTTGCTTTCTGTGTATTATATAGACACCAGTGAGATAGACACAACCTTCTGAGTCAGTAACTCTGAGCCATTCCATATTCTTTAGAGGAAAAAGTCCATAGTTCGCAATCTCCTGACATAGAAGAAACAGCATCTACTATAGCATGGCTTTGGAAAACAGTAATACCCAGGAAGTGAGCAAGGAGGGAACACAGAACCAGAAGACGAAGAAAGAGCAATAGGAAAGATGGAGGTTTTAGCTCTCACCCACATGAAAAGCTTGGAAAATAGCTTCTCATTTGGAAAATTTGAATGTCCCTGCTTTACTACAGCAATGTAAGAGTCACCCTACAGCACCCAAACCACCCTAAATTGGAAAGTGGTGACAAAAGACAACAACAACAATTGATCTGACGAGTGCAATCCAGAATACTGCCACAGGTCGACTTTTGTACATTTTTAGTGTTGCCTTGTTTATTCCTAAAGCTGTCTAAGCATTTCTCTGAAATGCTAGGTAAAATCCTTAGACATAATTTTCCTATAAAGCTGAGTTCAGTCAGCAAATCATTAATTTTAACAGCGAACTCATAACACTATGCAGGTTATACAGACCTGCTCTCATCAGGCAGCAAATTTTACCTAAGTTTCTGCAATGGAAGAAGTGTCTCTCTCTTAACATGCAAACTGTTACCAAGTTTGGAATTTGCAGTTGAACTTTAGCAAGTCTTTTGAAAGTCATCCAATCTTTCATAAAAGAATCACCTAGAGAAAAACAGTTTTACATGAAGCCAAGAGTGATGAGTACCTTTTTTTCCTGGAGTTTTGTTAATGCTCTTTTTTACTCCTCTCATTTCCAAACTATAAGAAGGCCTACAAATTATCCGCTTGCTTCTTGACTCTGCACTCCTGTTCACTCTACTCTTGGATGAGGCAGAAGAAACGTTGCTGACTGTCTCATCATAGTTACTGTTCAGTCCTAGGACAGTAGTTTCCAGCTCCTCAAATTGCTTAGATCTGGAAAACATCAACTTGAAATCATATATATGTGTATGCATGTATGCACACAGACAAAACCAGGACAACTTCACAGACATCCCTCTCATCTTTCCAAGCACTCCTAAAAATTAATTTCACAGTTCACTGAATTTCTTGAGGTTTGTCAACTGAGATATACCAGCAAGGCAAAACATCCTGAACATTATTTTTCAAAACATCTTTTAGTGATTGGCATTGGAAAGCTCCTCAAAAGCAGGAAAAAAAAAAAAAAAAAAAAAGCAGCTACCTTTGCCCTTCTGTCTGGGCCCCTCAGCCCCAACTTAAAAGGTCAAATACAACTTTCCAATATGAATCTCTCAGCTTTTTCCTTGCCCTCAGTCAAATTTGACAAGAAACATTCACATACTTTTTCTTTCCCAGAGCTSTCTTGACCTTCTGTCGTCTGTGATGCTCGGGCCTGGTATCCTAACAAAGCAGAACAATCCACGTTAGCAGCATAGTTTTTTCTTTTCCTTCTTCTTGCATGTTTCATTTTTCAGTTCAACACAATAAACTGCACTTTGAAGATCTGTGTGTTATTGCTTTGAAAGGGAAACCACTGTCTTCTCAGACAAGGAATTATTTTATCCCTTTCAACTTTACTTGAATTAGAACAGGAATGAAAACAAAGAGAAGGTCCTCCCTAATCCCCTCCTCATATGAAATTCAATCTCTCCCCTTGCACTGAAGCATGATGTCTCCAACTTACTCAGTGGTACCTGTTTTCTGCCTAGACTTTACCACATGATGAACGTATTTGAAACTCTGACCTACTAGTTTTTCCATAGTACTTGTTTTTACCTAATGAAATCTGTCTTGCTTTATCCATGTCAAGAATGTTGCCTCTAGCCTCTTTTAAATTTTCTTTTCATGTTTTATCTCAATTACCTTGCCATACTCCATCAGTCGCCTATTTATCCATGTCTTAAAAAATTTCTTCTTTATTTAACAAAGGATTTTTGTCATTTCTTACTACTTCTTATGTTCTTATTAAAACACACAATGTAACAGATACAATTGACGAACCTAAATCAATATAAAGGATTTGTTGTACAATCTTCCTAGCAGTTGGAGAATCATTTACAATCATACGCCAAATATTAAGTGATTCAATCTCATGCTTAACAGTGAAACTTGGACGCAGATTTTGTTTATAACAACCACTTCTGCCTTCTGTCTTATCTATATGAATATACAGGAAGAATCTATAAAGATATGGTTATCACTATGAGCAGTTCTAATAAATCCCTGCTTATATTATTGTGGCCAAAGGAAAAAAAAAAAAAGGCAAAAAAAACCCCACGCCTAAAGGTCAGTAAAGTTAGTTCTACTCTGTGCGCAGGCATTCGGCATACAGGCGCACACACAGCAGCGCACAAGTAGCGTGTTGCTGCAAGCAAGCAGGTTGCTCTCCCCAGGAKCACAACAGCGAGAGGCTCCCAGCCAGGGAAGCACCAGCAGAGGTTCAGAGAGGAGCACTGCAACTACTGGACTTTTGGAACCGCAATCGGGGGCYGCCGGGCCCTGCTGTGGCCTCCACACCGGGCCTCGGCCCAGGAGAGCCCAGGGAAGCAGCGGAGAGGAGTTAACAACCGCTTCACCAACACTTCCACATGCCTTCCCCAGCTTTGTGGGGAGAAAAGTCCATTTGCACTTCTTTGGCCTGACTGGCACACAGAGCAGTGCCAACAGCAGTGTCTACAAAGTTTCAAGATTTTGTTAGCATTGGACGATTTTGCATAAAACTGTTGAGCTAGGATGAAGAATTTAAGGAATGAATAAGAAGGGGCAACAAAAAAGGTGAGAGTGAAGTAATGTGTTTTGCCTTGTTTTGGGGAATCCGATTGCAGCTGGKAAGAAGGGAACACCTGGAGAGGTCAACGTTCAAAGCCTGTAGGTTTGATTTGCACAGTGTGTTCCCCCCGAGAAATCACCTAAGTTGTTAGACCCGCTGGGGCAAAACCCACGCGGGAAAACGAGCGGCTGCCCTGGGCGCGCCGGGCAGGCGGCCTCGCGCGAGCCCCGGTCCACAAAGGAGGTGTCTGGGCGCGCGGCGGGGCCAGGGGCGAGCGGGGGCAGGCAGAGGCGCCGGGCGGACACGGAGCGCTGCCCGCAGCGCTGCCCCGGCCACCCGGCAGAGCCGGGCCCGAGCGCGGCGGCTCCCGCCTTCACAAAGGGGACCCCCTCGGGGACGCGGCC